>NC_137243.1:7035556-7635556 GCF_051294905.1 Botryllus schlosseri | reverse complement strand
GTGAAAGGTTTTCAACTTCTGGTAACAAGTCAGATCAGATGAAACAAGAATCAGACCCTATTCAAAATGGACGTCCGAAATACGTGATATTAGCTTGCTCTTCGTGAATTTCATTGTTCAAAACTATTGTTCACATGCGTACGTGCTTCCAAAAATCGATGCAATTTCTTTTGCATTGCTGGTCAAGGTGGGATCAAGACCAATTTCAAGAACGTACTCTTTGCCAAAGTCATGCAGCGATATGCTCTTTGTATGAAATTTGTCATTCAATTCAACTGCATCGCATTTCAGAAAGGCCCATTTGAAATTTTCAGGCAATAGTATTGGCGTCCGCATTAAACAGAGTACTGAATAGTCAGAATTCATTTTGTAGAAAAGGAATGTCGGAAAAGCGGGTGAATATTCAGTAGTTAAATTTCGTATCACAGTTACAAATGTAGTGTTGGTACTAGGTTTTCTCTCCTCCAGTATAGGAAAGTGAGCATAATTTTCTTTGTACTGTTGACATTTCCAGAGTCACAGATTTGTTTTGAATGCGCCTCAACATCTCATGTATTTAGTTGTTTTCCGCCTGAAGTTGCAAATTCAATTTGTTCAGATGTTACGTTAAATGTACCAGGAAAGCAAGATGAGATGCCCATTTTCGATAACAAGATAATGAGTCGGCGATATTTGTGTTTTCGAGGAAAGTTGCTGTTTCATTTCTCAGTTCATACACTCGTGTAAGCATAGCTGCTCGACTTAATGAGCGAGCATGACAGATGTAGGCCTGCATGACATCGCCATATTGATTCTCTGCTTCTAGTAATATCTGGCGTAACTGATTCAGTTATTGAGACAAAAATCATATTAACAGTTTTCACCATTGTGGCCAAACACTATTCAGGTTTTTTGTCTTGGCACACAATGCCTTCTGGAAAATTAAACTATAGATAGGTTAACTGACATACGGAGGCTAGTTATCTATAATTGAATAGTTTGAGATTCCGTCATTGCGTCTGATATGTTCCAAGCGTTTTTGAAGCAAAGGAAGAACACCTTTATTGTCACATCCCGTTAGAGTGGTTAACCCTAAAAAGTATGGAACACCTTCGGTTGCGAGATACACCCGATTGATAAGCAGTAAGCACTGATCCAGTCTAGTCTATCTCCATCTCCTACTTCAACCACCTTCGTTTTATGGCGTAACAATAGACTAATACGATGTAGGCTACTAATATATCGTAGCAATGCCGCATTTTTTTCATGCAGTGCTGCACTGCAGATTGAAACTCATTATGAAACGCGGGCCGTATTCTTGTGATAACTAATTATTATGTCGCGGGCCGGACGATTTCGCTTGGCGGGCCGGATCCGGCCCGCGGGCCGTAAGTTGCCGACCCTTGTTTTAGGTAATAAAAGTAAAAATTTTGATTTTATGATCAAAATCTTCCGATTTTTAGGTGAAAAAAAACCACCCGTAATCAGTACTGCTAACCGGTTCGAAGAACTCATAACATTTCGTAATTTCGTTCTAAGGAACCGATGCAAACCAGCCGAATGAGAACACTGTTTATACATAACTTGCATAAACATGATGCGATTAACCATGTATGTATGTAACAAACCACTACCGTCAAAAATTTTGACACATTGCGCATTTCTAAGTTTTATTAATACCACATATTGTCCTATTGTTAATACGGTCGATGACAGCTACTGTATCATTTCAACCCAAACAAGAGTATGTTGGCCCCGTACTTATATTCCCCATCTCTCGGATTCAAGGTCATATTCCTCTCTTCTTTGCCATTCACCAGAAAACGGAAAATTGCCGAGTCATTGTTGGCATTGTTTTTGAGTAATAGTCGATATTTTTCCTTAGTTGTATCCTTAATCCTAATAGTGAAAGGCCCTGCGATGAAAACATCACTGTAACCTGGATGAAGATATCATATTTCATGCGATCAATGTTACCTTTTTCGCAATACCTTCCAAAATACATATCTTCACATGCGCAGCGAAATGAGCGGCCAACTGGGGTACAGTCACCATTACCGGAACAGGTTTTAGAATCATCGCATGGGTTCCCTTCAAGTTATGAAATCACGGGTGAATATATCATTATTCAAGATGTATAAATAATGCAAAACATACTTCCCTCCAGTGATTCTTCCCATATGAAACAATGTTTAAATCACATGCCGATTTCACTAATATATTTGTCTGAACCAAGGTAACGCATGTTCTCTCAAAGTCTCTATCTGCCTAATGTCATTCATGCGAAGACAAAATTGTGATGCTACTCTATGCAACAACACAGCATACATATCCCGAATCGAAGTATCACATGATTATGATTAGCAATCAGGGAAATCTATGAGCAACACTCCATTTAACATGGTTAGACACAATGTCTTTAAGAACAGACCAATTACAATTCAATCAGTGGTTAATATATACATATCTGCTCAGTGCTCAATCAGTACGTGTGGTCAGGGTAGGCAAGTGAGGTAAGTGCCTCACCTGTCCTCAGGATGAGTAAAAGAACATTGCGACCGTTCAATGATTATTGAATATAACACCAATAATTACCGTATTTGTATTTTCCATCGATGTTCATGAATGACTAATTTCGAAACATTTCAAAGTGCGAAATCACGAAATATACGTATTTATTGTTAAAAAATATAGCGCGAAAGGAGAGATTGGCCAAGCCTCATCACCTGTGACAGGGTAAGTCATCATAAACAGCTCAGAATTCGTAATAACTTGATAGAATGCTATTGTCGCACTGATTTCGAATATCTAAATACTGGTATTAATAACGTCAGAACGCAGGAATTTGAAATTCGACATTATTATCTACACGGACAGCGCAGAGAAACAATGACTAGGTGAGTTGAAGAGGGATTTGACTCCCCTATTATTAGCTAACAATCTGACAATCTAAGCGCAGTTATACAATGAGTTATCGGCCTTGCAAACCTACGGTGTAGTATGAATCGTCAAGTTGCGACGGCCAGCTTGTATTGCAAAGGCGGCACATTCCCTTACTCCTATATATATGTTATATATTTTCCAGCCATACCTATACCTTCAATTGTGGATATGTGTAGTAACTTCTTGCGCGGGGTGTCTGTGAAGACGGCTAATGTGATAAGTAGGGCGTTTTTTTGACATGTCGAAAAAGTCAAAATTCTGTCAAAATTGTAGCGTGCGGTCAAAAAATTGTAAAAATGGTAACAAAGTTTTAAAAAAATTTGCAACCTGCATTTGGTTCGTATTGTAGATGTTTGCACTGGCGGTAAACAGATCGTTTGACATTTTACAGCTGGTGGCCTACCGTTGTAGACGGCCCATGGTCTGCTCATAGTGATTCATAAACGGTCAAATGAAATAAATAGGTTGACATCGTGAAATGCTCAATGTACCGTAATATCCTAATTGAAGCAACACTGCGTGGGCATTGGTTCTTATATCAAGAAGCGCATGATGAACAATTGAGATGTAGACAACATTGTCAGAATGAAGCAACACAGTGTGTCACCAGCATTGCATGCACAACTTCAGTGTTGCCAACCAACAACTGCTGATGCTGAACGTTCCTTCTCCATTCTTGGCAAGCTATTTAGTAAGGACAGACACTTTCTACCCGAGAATGTAGGAAAGTGTATTTCGTTCTACTACAACAAATTTTAATTATATCCACCATAATGCGTGACGTAACTACTAACTCCTAATTTACATGCATGAGGGCAAAATATTGTCAAAATCAAGTATTTTAAGGTCAAAAATGTCAAAATTTCGATTTTTAGGTCAAAATCTTATTTTTTAGGTTAAAAAATCGCACTAGTTATGAGAAACAAGTTGCTAACTGAATCAGCTATCATTTTGGGTATATATATTTGTAAATCCGACTTTAAAACGTTGGTGCCTCACCAACCATGAACCTCACCGCATGTCACTGCGCTAAACTCACACAATGAAATGCGATAATGAAACAATGTGACGGAAGAAGTAGATCGGAGGATGTCGAAATGACAATGTGCTGTCTATCAAACTAACATCCCCATTCCAAATTGCTTTCTTGATAAGCTATCACACGAAACTGTTGGATTAATAGGTATGAAATCAAGCTTAATGTCAACATGAGGGCAAGTGACAATGATACAGGTTCATTAGCTACTTTTCGAAATCACAGTGAAGAACAACTTAACAAATGACACTGCGCGTTGACCGGTTTTTCTGGACAAATCCCCTTGTCGTAGTTTTCCCCCAGACGTATGTTAAAACACAAGATTTCTGCAAATAAATTAATTCAGACTGTATTTTAACAACATGCCTGCTGTTTTTGCACAATTCCGTATGCCATCCGCATCTCTATTGTAAAAATACTGGTGGATCGCTAGAACTAGCTGTTTAATTATACTAACTCAAATTTGAGACAACACTCAATGAGCTATTAAATGCCTAGCAGATAGCAGAATCAGGCACATTACAAACCGATGTTACTCAAAATACAGTAGAGCACCATTGCTTATTTATTTTACTATTATAAGCAAACTACAGAAGAACGAATAACATATAGTAATACTTATTTTGAATATGAACAGGAATGAGCTTCTCCGGCATATATAATACCTTTACATAGTGGAGTTCCGACTGACGAAGGTGTTTTCCAGTATGCAAAGAGTTTATCTGATGAAAGCAAACAGGTAACGATGACTTTATCTTGTGTGGACCAGGAAGGAGCAAATTGGAAATGCAGTGGGCAAGACAGCTCACACGTTCCATTTATTGAAAAATTGCAGGCAGTCTCAACAACATGGCTTCTCGTAGGCTGTTGCAGGGACTCGCATGATATGGCTGAAAATGAATGACCACGGACAATAAAATACATATTACAGCATAGGAGCGGCAGATTTGCCAGGGTTCAATCAAACACACCAGTGTAACTTGTGGGTGCGACAAATCATGTGTGTTGTGCTGAGGAATGAGTGCTAAAACATTGAAAGCTAGAATATTTCTTAACCAGCATTAGTTTCATTAGCTTCATCGCACAAAATAAAGGGCACCTCTTTCCAGAATATCATAGCCAGAAGAGTAGGCCAACTCCTTGTTACATTGTGAGAATGTCTCGCGATGGCCTGGTAGTGTTACATAACAAGGATATGCCAAATTCATATAAATGAAGGGTAGGCTCATGATCATGTAGGTTCAAGTAGCTAAATGCAGAATTTAATAATTTGAGCTTAATTACACATATACTGGGGTTAATGAACACTGAACAATAGCATGTTAGTAACATTCAGTCATACAGTCCACGTCAACGATTCACCTTCTATTTGACCTATGGATGGACAAAAATTGGGTCACAGCAGCTTTGAATTGGACTGCAATATCTGCATCTGAATCTAATCACTAGGGCAAGTTTTTGTTGCACTAAAGATCGTGAGAAAGTTGCACTTAATCTGGACAAAAGTTGCAAGTACCATTTAGACTGTTTTAGAATCATTAGGGTATGAGATATTCAAAAGGTTCGGTTGTATAAACAAACAGTTTAAGATTTGCATGGAGTCTGCTTGTTCTGTTTCTTTCTTCGCTATTCAATCAATCATTCATATATATTTATATTCTTTAGGTTTGAACCCTACTTGACAGCATTTCGCTGTCAGCTCCTGCAGAGCTGTAAAATTTGGTAAATTCTCATTTCACAAACGGCGTGGCGAGACTGCGAAAAATTACATTTTTTGCCGGTACGAAGAAAGAAAATAACGCAATGCGGAAATAATTTTCAGCAAAAATTAGAACAGAAAAGCGATAATCCACAAAACACGTCAAATACCACACCCCAAACCCACTAGGTCAGTGTTTCCCAACCTGTGGTACGCGAAGGTCTTCCAAGTGGTACGCGAGTAGATTCTGTTTTTTTCGACCAAAGAAAGTTATTAGTTCAGGTGAGGTTGATTTTGAATTTTTTCAAGTTTTTTGACTAGTGGTGAAAAAACAATTCTATGCATTTCATCAAACCGGGCTGATGATGATTAGTTTAATAGAATTTGGTATTACCAGGGCGATTTGATTTTTGACAAAATTGAAGCATCAAGTAAAAAAATCGTGAAAATTGTTTACAAAGTCAAAATTTTTTTGACCTCTCCATTTCGTTTGTATCGTAGATTTTGATCTTTTACAGCGTGTAGCCCACTTTATAGGCCTGCCGTTGCTGATGGCCCCATTGTCTGCTGATCGTGGATCATAAACTGTCGAACGATACAAATAGGTTGACAATTGAAATGTTGTTATGGTCAACGTACCGCAATATCCTAACTAAAGCAAAGCTGCTAGGGCATTGCATGGTTCTTTTATCAAGAAGCGCATGATGAATAATTGTGATGGATGACAGCATTGTCAGAATGAAACAACATGGTGTGTCCCCGGCAGTGAACGCACAACTCCAGCGTTGTCAGCCAACAACTACTGCTATTGAACGGTTTTTCTCCATTCTTGACAAGATACTTAGTAAGGACAGACACTTTCTACCCGATAAATGTAGGAAAGTATCGTTCGTTATACTGCAACAAATTTTTACTAACTGTAAAATAAAGTTTTCTCATGTCTAAATTTGTTAGTTTTCAAGTCAAAAACGCTTTTTCAGGCCTAACTACTTCGTAAGGACAGACAGTCCTAACCAGAAATGATTATAAGTAGTATAATTTTAACATTATGAGCGAAAACACCTAATTTGCGTACGTGAGGTAAAAAGTTGGTCGATTTGCGTACGTGAGGTCAAAAGTTTGTCGAAATTAAGTTTTTTATATCAACATCCTCAGATTTTTAGGTAAAAAATAGTCCTAGTTATTACACCCCACATAAGTAAAATACGTGATCATGGCGTCATAAGTGGTGAAAACATTTTTGACCGCCTACGGCGTGCGTAAATTATGTAGGTGGTACGCGAGCACTGCATAAGACCTCGAAGTGGTACGTGGGTGGAAAAAGGTTGGGAAACACTGCACTAGGTCCACAAACTTGACCCAAGGCATTGCAGCAAAACTCTGTTTTGGCGATTTTAACAGAGTTATTAGTCTGAAAAAGGTAACCCAGTGATAATGTAATGTTCGGCGGTCTTGCCTGGGCATCCGACAAATGGGGAAGGAGCTCAAATATATATGATGGTGAATCAATCAAGCGATCTATTTACATATAGTTCAGGCACTGTCGTGCTTGGCTGGGGTTGTTGAACTTCTAGCTTGCACGCCATTGTGTCATAGATAACATTGAGACTCAACTACAGTAATCAATCATCTCTCTTTGTTAATCAAATCAAGCAGAAAACCATAATAGAAATAGTTTTATAATGTGTTTTTTAAATCACTCCTTTTCATTTTGTGCAATACTTGATGAAAGTTGCTGTGAAAAATAGCATGGAAAAACTGAAAAAGTTGCAATATTAGATTCCTCCAACCAGCTTAAAACATCATCCTACATCAGGGACGGGCAACTTCTCCAGTCGGCGGGCCGGACATAGGAAAATTAAGTACTTGGCGGGCCGGATTGCTGAATCGTTACATTATTCGCCCATTTATCCACGTACACAAGGAATAAATCGTATTTAATGAATGTATCTTAACGTCAGCAATGTCACTTCAAAGCCATTTCTCGCCGATAATGGGGAAGACAATGTGAATTTGAGAATAACATTGTCATACAGGCGCCTCCATGTCTGCTTCTCTCTGATCAATCAACACACGGTGCAATCCCTAATTAAGATTTCAAAGCGTTCGATAAGCCCGGTACCCCTGATTTACCAAGTTTACCAGTTCATTATGGTTGAGTAGGTGACGAGATAGCGTCGTTGTTCAACTGTGTGGTGTAATTAATCTCGATATTGAATTCATGCGGCCCGCGTCATCTATATACGAAATTTGAAAAGTGGCTTGCGACCCGTTTTGAGTTGGCGACTCCTGGCATAAGCCGTGCCTTACAAAAGCCTAGAAGTGTGCCGTGCTACAAGTCGGCGGTTGCAGAATCAAATATAAGAAATATCAGCCTGGTGTAAATGACCATTGTACTTGACAAAAATCATGATTAGCACAGACGACATTAGGGTTGAGTGCATCGTAAATGCCGATAATGCAAGTCTTCTCGCTTAGAGGAACTTACGCGTAAGCTCGAGTCTCGCAACGCTGCGCGTGCGCATATACGCGTATATAATAACATACAGTCACTACAATTTGACGTAGTAAGCAAGTAGTGGGGAATCTCTGCAGACTGGGGCCGCGGGCCCATTGTCATGTAAGACAGAAAACTGTCCGCGGGCCGGACAAAATCCCGTATGTTGCCCGCCCCTGTCCTACATATATATTCTGAGATTTAGGTAGCTCCTGGAAGCTGTAAAAAAGTTACAAAAGTTGCAAAAACTTGCCCAACTAATCCCCCTTTTACAATATAATAAATTCACTGTTACTTTCAATACTATCGTGATCTGTTGATGAAAGTCACTTTACAATTATCACAGTGTTTTAATTGGAAAGTATCTACAATATGCTGATTCCTGTTGATTTGATATGATCGTTTGATTCAATATTTGAAAGCCCTGCTCAGAAAGACCTGGCTCTAATCAGTATGGAAAATTATCAACTGGTTAGGAAATGGTTATGACTTCACCTTGACAATATAGGGAGACTGTCGAAGTCCCATATTGCAAGTCCTTCTGAGCAGGGGCGTAGCCAGCCGAGAAAAAAAACGGGTGATACATAGATATATAGAAAAGGGAAGGTATTTATCTATAAAAGCAGAATGCCTAAAAAAATGATGTTCATGTTCTAACCCAGTGGTTCCCAACCTTTTTTAAGACATACCCCCTTTATGATAGTGAAAAATTTCGCCCCCCCCCCCCCATCGTTATATCACACAATCCAAGCGGGATGCTAGCAACTCCAACAGATTTTTTGATGGCATAGAAGGTAATAACTGTGAATGAGAGCATTAAAAATAAGAAATTCGGTGTATATATAGAGAAACAAGCGTGAATTGGAGGTAAATTGCGCATAGCGCAAATTTTTGTTCCAGTTGACCGCTTCTTCGCGCCCAGGGGGGCGTGCGCCCAGGTTGGGAAACACTTCTAACCGATTCATCTGGTTAAATGTATGCACAAATGCAGATATAACAATTTACAGATAATCTTACTTGTCTTTGTGACTTCATCATTCGCATATATAAAACAAAGTTGTAAACAATTTAAATACAACACCACAACCCGTAAGAAAGATAACAGCAGAAAGAGAGACAGGGACTTATCTTGACCTTAATTACCAAAGCGAGGATCATTATCAAGAAAGAGCATGCCGATCATATTACAGCATAGCAGGAGATCCCTCCATTTTGCGCTCAAATATCATATGATACCATATGACACACATGATACCCTAATTACACCGCTGTGACAGACGAGAGAGGAATAGGAGAAAAAGGGTATTGTCGCACTGATTGTTCTGTGAAAACGCTCATTGGACATCTAATCATGGATGAGCAATTACTAAGATATAACAGAGAGCTAGATTTCAGATACTATAGTAGGGATATTTGAGCTTGGGAACAGGGGATATTGGACACGGATTACCCCCCTGTCTACACGCCTGCTTCTGTGGTTTCAATGCATGAAGCTGTCAATTGTCTTCAAGTTGAATCAATTCTGTAACCACCTTTACAGGTGAGTTGGCTAGCTCTACATTGTCTGGTATTGTAGTTTTTATCCGTAGGTATATCCGTAGAGGCGTACCCATGTAGAATATGGTACCATAAACAGTAGTTGATCATTAAATTTCTGCACCCGCTAAAAGAGATCACTTTGATTAAGGGGGGCCCCTTCTACATTTACTCGATTGTTGGTTATCATTTTGCGAATAACGGTGAAAATATATGCACCCATGTAGAATATGGTACCATAAAGAATGGTCGATCATTAAATTTCTCCACCCTTCAAAAGAGCTTACTTTGATTTTATGAGGGGGCCCACTCCTACATTTACGCAAATTTTAGTTATCATTTTGCGAATAACTGTGAAAATACATGTACCAATGTAGAATATGGTGCCGTAAACGGTGTTCGATAATTGAATTCCTATGCAAGCTAAATGAGCTTACTTTGATTTTATCTTAATGAGGTCAAATTGTAACATGGAATAAATTATTATTGAATATATACTTCCTAGTGGCATCAGTGTATGTTTCAGTTCATCAAAATTTTCCAGTATTTGTTTGTCTGAGATTCTACTTGCTAGCTCTTGATGCCAGCTTTCATATGGCATGCTAATTTATAATGAAGTAAGTCCACACTGAGCCTAAATATGCAAAATATCATAGGAAAAAGTCATTTGAAAGCAAGTAGGCTATTACACAGGGCAACAAAAATATTTTTTTCAAAAATCATGATATGTGAGATCGATACAGGGGTATATCAGGGGTGCCGAGTCCGAAAATGGCATTACATTTGCCGAATTGGCTTTATTTTTTGAGATATTGCCTCTTCCTACATATGCCATGAAAAGTAGTACTTTGGTGGGCAATATAGGTTAACTCGCGCTTGAGGAGGTGAATATGGGCTTAGATTAGTTTATATCATCTCCCATATAGTACTGACATGGGCATTGTAGTGCACTGATAAAGCAATAGTTAGTTTTATCCTCGAAATTATCATTTAAAGACTATTTTTCTGACAGATTACGTCAATTAACACCCCCCTCATTTGAGCCACAGAAAGAGTCAATTGACACTTATCTTATCACCAATGATTTGGTAAACAAAAATATGGCTTGCTTGTTTTTTTCGTCAGTGTTTACAAATTGTCGTCTTTTTGTAGGTTCAGGCATACTTGGTTTGGTATGACCGAATTACTGCTATTTGTTGCTCACTTCAAGCACATTGATCGGTATAGGAAGCTTATTGTCAAAAATTTCAATGTATTAGGAGAATCCCACGAAAATATGAATAAATGGGGTATCTTTGTGTTCGATATGTGGAAAGGAATAGATTTATGCAGCACAGTTTCGTTCCGCCAAAGTAATTGTGTTTTACATTTCTCACATTCTCCTGGTTTCAGTACAGACTGACCTACAGGTACTACAACATTTAATATAGGCTGTTATGATAAAATGTACCCTAGTTTGAATAAAATAAAATAAAAATGTCTAAATTCGGCGATATCTTGAAAAGTTGAGCCAATATGCAAAAACCAATGTGATTTTCGAACTCAGCGCCCCCCAATTCACCCGAAGATCGTTCTCACCTACAATGATGAAATTTTTGTTGTTGTCCAGTGTTATATATCTTGTTGTTTACCGAGCCATTTTCATAACTCGACATATTAGTTATGAATTAGGCCTTTTCTTCATTTTTTCAAGAAACTTTTTGCAGCTTTTCGAATTTCAATGCAACCAAATTTTTACTGGAAATATTTGGTAATATATGTAAATAGATCGCTTGATTATTTCACTGTCATTTAAATTTGAGGTACATTCAGGCTAGACCGCCGAAAATTATATTACTGCTGGGTCAATTTTTTCAGGCTATTGATTTTGTTGAAGTCGCCAACACCGACTTTTTCTACAGTGCCTTGGATGCGGATCGATTCGAGTATCTCATACCTTAATAATTTCAAGGAACTTATCCATAAATGTACCTTTATAGCGCAACTTTAGTGAAAAATAAATGCAACTTTTATAATATATAAGTGCAATTTTCCACGGATTTGACTGCAACGAAAACTTGCCCTAAGATCAGCTGTTGCATAAGACAAATTTTACCATTACATTCTTGAAATGGGCTACCCGTTCAATATAAAGATGACTCGGTAAACAGCATATTTAGTAAGGCGAACTCGTTAGGTGACAAGCGTACATTTCATTAGCTACGATGAGTTTGGTATCACTCATTTATATGTCATGTTGTAATTGCTGGCATCAATATCTCCTAATTACTGTAGTCAAGTATCTGCTACAATGCCGCGAGTACATGCCAAATGTAAGTCAGGATCTCAGAAAAGGAAGTTGGTTCAGATTCAGAAAGAAAGTGATAATGCAAATTTTGGACTGCTACACAAATATTTCAAGCCATCTATGTCAGCTCAGGAATGTCCTGCACAGATTGAGGATGACGCTGTTTTTCTACCAATGATATTACCTTATTGACTTACCGTATATGATGTAGCAATGTTGTCAAATACGAATGCATATGGTATTTGATTGTAGTGGACTTTTGTCTATGCTAATTGTGGCCTTTTAGGTTTAATCCAACCAGGCAAGTTCTTACAGATCGTGAAACTAGCTTTCACAGGTCATACCAGTACTGATGTGTTCCTGTGGTATTACTGGTGTTGTACCACGTTGCCGCACATTTTGCTTTCATGCCTTATCATGCAACAAAATCTTCTTCGGAGAAAAAAGATAGGCCTAATCTAGCACCTGGTTGAAACCTTGACGTGGTGTGGTGGCTTATTACTAATGTCAGCTGACAGCTTTCTGAATTTATGTGGTCTATTTGGCTTGGAGTTGTCTTGGTATACTATTATGTCATGCTACATCCCATTGTTCTTCTAAATAGGTGGGGTTCGACACGGGCTATAGTTCTCTTGACTCACTTGTTTTCAAATATGACAAGTCGTTCATTGTACTTTGGCATGGCATTATAATTATTTTACAACGTTTATGGTACCATATTCTACATGGGTACATGTATTTTCACAGTTATTTGCAAGATGATATCTAACTTCCGCGTAAATGTAGGAGGGGGGGGGGGCGTTTAGCTAAAGGCAAATTAGATGGAGATCATAAAACCAATGAGAGTTCCTGTAACGGGTGCAGAAATTAAGTTATCGACTACTGCTTACGGTACCATATTCTACAATGATGCATGGATTTTAATGGTTATTCGTAAAATGATGACTAAAAAATGACAATTGATGATTGACCCCTCTTTACGGTACAATACCATATTCTCTATGGATACCAGGATATCCGCGGCTATTCAGAAAACGGTAATACTTGAAAAAAAGTAGCCAGAACGGGGCCCCTCGAAAGCGCGTTAATCAACCAAGGGGGACCTAGGCGATTGACTACTTCAACTACCCCAAAAGCCACCACTGCCTGTATATGTCTATTACTCGTCACCTCCAGTTTAGTGTATCCAGTTTACCAATTTAACTAGGACAGTCTGCAACCTTAGGATAACAGCCCCTCAGCCGTTCAAGTAGTGACAAAGATACATTTTGTAGTTCATCAGGCTGTAGGCACCAACTAGCTTCAACATGTAGGTTAAAGCAGTGCTCTTCAACCGGTGTGCACGGTGCACCAGTACAGAAGGGTATAAACAGGGATGCATTACATAATTGTCACATTAAACCAGGGGTTAAAGAACTGTTTTATGGGGTCAATGAAAGGCTAAAAATATATTTGGGTCGAGGCCAAAAAGCCGAGTATCCTGAATTAATGGCCAATCCAGGGATTGATAAAAAAGCGACTGGGAGGTTGGTCCTTCCGTCAAAAGTATGAGTTTCAATAGTAATCAGCAGATTTCTTGATCAGTCAATCCTAATCAGTGGATGTATCACAATGACTAGACTAAGCCCTTTTCTATTGTTACCGACTTGATTCTGTCACAATCCCTTTCCTAAACGTTTCCTTGCCGAGTGGATATCTTTTAATGATATATTGAAGCCACTGATGGATAGGTTGTGAAGGCTGTGAGTCAAAAGTGTCAGCAACCCTTATAAATTGTAAAGATAGGTAGCATTCTGATCAGTATGTATGCTGTTAATTTGTGCATGTGTTTACACTGTACATCGAATCAACTATTGGGTTTTGGTATGGCAACATCTTGTTGTACATTGATTTGATAAAAATTTCAAGAAATTGATGATGATATTAAGACCCTCACCGTAATTACCTTCACCCCAACCCTAATGATACTAATCCCGCCAACCAAAATACGCTAAGCTCAACCCTAATGACCCTAACCTCCAAATCTAACATTATTGCGACTGTCGTTATTCTGCATGTAGCAATTGATTTCATTTTAGATGTACTGTCCATATTCTGCATATTGTGACTGACCTAATTTTGCATGTACTGTGTTTATTCTGCATGTAGCGATTGACTTTATTTTGCATGTGACTGTAGGCCTACTTATTGTGCATGTCGGAACTGCTCATATTGAAACCTTTTTAGATTTAGGATCTAGTTTGGGAATTTCAATGTTGATAAGAATAAAGAAAATTATAATAAGTAGGCTACTATGTAAACAAAATTTGAATTAGAAAAAAAATTAGATTTGAAGTATGGATTTCAAGTACAGATCACGTAGGAACTACTTGTGTTGAAATAAAATGTCACGGCTGACCGTATTTTGCATGCAATCACGCCAAACCTGTAGGTCTTACTTGCAAACCAAGCCCAAAACCTCTACTTAGTCGAGACCAGCATATTATTAATTTGTTACGAAATGTTTATGATCTCACCTTGACAACTCGGGGCACTGTCGAGGTTCCATCTTCCAACACTATTTGAGATTTCGTTGCATGTAGCATTCCATTGCCTTGAGGTTGAATTAATTCTGTAACCATCCTTACATGTGAGAGAGCAAGCTCTCCCAACAACATCGTCCGTGCATTGTCTAGTATGGTAGTTTTTATCACTTGACACATTCATAGATTTGCACCCCACTGTTAATATAATCATATAAAATGTTCAATTTTCAATCAATATAGCTATCAAACATAATATTTTCTCAAAAATATAACATGGAAGACCAGCACCACAATGAGGAATTTTCATCGCTATCCAATATTCAACTTACACCTTACAGCGGTGGTCGGCAAAGTGTGACCAAAAATTGCAAAACTGGGCTGCTTGCAGGTTTAGTATGGGTCCCGGTTCGCCACCAGAAATTTGACTTTCTTATCAGTTTCAACTTTCATAGTCGTATTATGATAGCAGTAATGTAGTTTTCTGTCATAATTTTCCCAGAGGGGGTCAAAATGGCCAATGTTACTACTCATGTAGAAGTAGGAGTAGAAGTAAATTTCTACTTAACTACAAGTAGCAATTTCCAAGAACTATCAAAACTACTTTGAGAGGGAGTAGAAAACGAAGGGTATGAAAAGTACTCAAGTAAATAGTTGAAAAAGTAGATTTGTTCAAAACCGACAGGAAGTGGTGCACACTATCTCAAATCAAACCAAACTTAGATGACTCAATGCAGCCAGACAAGTGCAGACATCCGTACCGGCATTTGATATTTCTTGCCTGTTCTTTCATTGGTGTGGTTTTTGCATTTTTCATATAGCCTTTGAAATTTGCAGTACAATGTGATTGCGAAGGGTTCACCAGACAAAATTGTGTTTGGGAACAACTGGTATTGAGACTGTACGTACACTCCTGTACAATCTACATACCTACAGTACCAGGTACCAGCTACCGTATGATTGAACGCCACCCTAAATATGCAGTTTCTAAAGTTCAGCAGTATGTCAGTGAGTCATCGCATGGTATCATCACCTAATTTAGTTCGTGAAGAGTAATTCAAAGCACAAATTGTTATGGGCATTGGATGAACTGAAAACTTTCAATCCAAAAATTTCAACGCGCTCCGAAGTCATTGTACAGCCTAAAAATAGTCCAATACCTTTGAATTCCATCATAGTGTCCTACAGTGATCTCACTGCGATTGGATAAGTCATTCTTTCCATTTGACCAAAAGCAATTTACGGAACTATATAGACTGGCTTGCCGAGCGCAAAATTTGTTAAAATTGGTATCAATCGAAAGCTACCACGATACTGATTACGTAAATATAAGTTTTATTCTGCTCAAAAAGCTTTGAAAGACCTGAAATCTGAAAATGAAGAGTTCATAAGGGAAACAAATGAAATAGATGATTTAGAAATGAGATCCAGGAGAAAAAATTTGGAACTTCATGGCGTACTGATAATGGCTAATGAAGATCCTGTACATGGATCCTGTCATCCATCTTGCTTCAAGATTAAACATGAACCTGGCACGGAGTGAAATATCCTGCTGCCATAGGCTTCATAAAAAAGCCGATGCAAAACAGTTCCATCCT
Source organism: Botryllus schlosseri (assembly GCF_051294905.1). Taxonomy (NCBI): domain Eukaryota; kingdom Metazoa; phylum Chordata; class Ascidiacea; order Stolidobranchia; family Styelidae; genus Botryllus; species Botryllus schlosseri. Next base: position 7,619,459 of record NC_137243.1, on the reverse strand, counting down.
AATAGAAATAAATGATGCGGGCCGGACAAAATATCTTCGCGGGCCGTATCTTGCTCGCCTCTGGTGTACATGGTACCTGTGTTGGGATCAAGTCACTACCTTCGAGTCACGAGTCTTCTCGAGTCATTGCACATTTTGACTCGTGTCAAGTCAATCGAGTTTCAAAGGTGACTCGAGTCAAGTTAAGTCACTCGTTTTTTAGAGGTACTCGAGTCAAATCAAGTCAAGTCATGATTCAAGTCAAATTGAATTTTCGAAGGATGAGTGGTGATACGAAGTCATTACTGGGTGAAGGACAGATTGATTGTTTTTTTTTTATCTTGAATCGAAGAATGAATATAAAGTTGAACATACATGCAAAACGGTGTTTTATCGCTAACGTACATGAAGAACTGCTAATAAAATATGTGAGTAACTGTATAGCTACATACTACAGTCATCTTCTTATCAGCCAATATAGAGGATCGAATACGAAGCCTCTTGAAGTTGAACAAATTGATATGGTACAGTATACTACCCATTTTACCCACACATCCATAAGAATATAAACGCATAAACTATATATTCGTTCGATTTAAATCATACATGAGTGTTGGTAAAAGTGAGCACTGCGCAAGTGCGCATGGCGCAATGTAAGCACCGAGCCGTCTGAAAAACAAGGATAGGTTTCTATTAGATTAATAAATTGCTACTAAGACAACGTAAGCTGTGATCGTTTCGTTTGCGGCCAATTTATTTTTAACGTAACAATGGAGGATCAGTGAAACGTACAATCAGTGAATGACTGGTTGCTCTAACAAGTGACACCGACGTATCGTAAACAACCTGAACATGCATAACATAGGGTGATTTAATCGACGCCGGTTACTTAAAAACTTGAAATGGACTCGTAACTTTTGCTCCGAGTCATGTGTCAATCCACATTTCTGAAGCGCCGCGTCAAATCAAGTCAAGTAAAGTCATTTTTGCAAAGTGACTCGAGTCAAGTCAAGTAATACGGAAAAGTTGACTCGAGTCAAGTCATGACTTGAGTCATACCAACACTGTGTGGTACTGCTCTTAAATTATCTCACTGACCGACAACAGTATACAGTCATCAGTCAAAAGAAATCTGACTATTGTGCTGTTTCCTGTTTTATACCATGGTGGTCAGTTTTTTAGGGTCATCTTTGTTTCTATTGTATATGGTAATAATATAACTGCCGGTTCACAATTCGCCACTACCCTTTTTGCAGGCGATACACACTTACTGCTATTCTCATCCAGTAGTCAAAATCTGCTGATATCAGCTGTTAATATTGCAACCAACTTGAACTTATCAGCAACTGGCTCACATGTAACTAATTGTCCATTAAAATTGCTAGAAAGAGCCAAGCATTACCAATAGGCAAAAAAAGAGAAGAGAAATTTTGAATACTAATCTCAAATTAATTATGACTGGTCAAGCAATGTGCGTCTGCAAATCAATGAAATATCTAGGAGTTTTTATTGACCATGGCCTCAGTTGGAATACCCATGTAAGCAATGTTTCCTCAAAGATCTATCATAATACTGGTGTCTTGTGGCGACTAAATAGAATAGTTCCTAGGCCTCTGCTTAGAAATCTTTAATTCTCCATCGTTCACTGTCATTTGCAATACGGCATTATTATATGGGGATCTGCAACCCAAACTATTTTGAAACGCCTACAAGTTATGCAGAATAAAGCCATTCGGGCCATTGCTAGACTGACCATCTATCATCGCTTATCTCCATATTCTAAGAAACTTCGTATTCTCAAAGTTGAGGACATATATATTTTTGAATTAGTTGAGTTCATGTATAAGTTTATCAAACAACAAGTTCCAAATTCACTTGTTAACTACCGTAATTTTCCAAGTACAGTGCGCTCCTATGTATAATACGCACCCTAGAAATAGCATGCAAATTCTGGGGAAAAGCCTGTACGTGTACCCAGGTGTAGTACGCACCCTGCATTCGCAGTACATGAATAGTTATGTTTCAGTATTCGATGTCATTCCGTTTTGCGATGTCACTGTTGAACAATCATGACATAACGTTCGCTAATCATACAATTAACGGCATTGTCTTTAAACCAGGGGTGTCAAACATGCGGCCCGCCAGATGATGTCATCCGCCCAGCGAGGCAATTCTGAGTAAATTGAATACGTGTCGTGTTATCCAGCACACTTCTAACAGAAATTGAGATTTTTAGGAATAAATACTCTACGTAAATAATTATAATCCCTCAATGCAGTAAATTTCGAACATGTTCATAGGCCACAACGATAAATACGGCAGTGTTGAGTTCTCGCTGAAGTACCATCAGGAACAAGTCGTTGAAATTGACACTACATTCTGAGACGGCAAAAAGGCACACTCAGTTTTGAACATTCTGAAGAAAAAAACGGTCTAAATAATAGTTATCCACACAGGCGGAAACGACTCTCTGAAGTCGGTGTATGTAAAATACATGTAGAATATAATTGCTCCACGAAGAATATCATTCAAATATCTTTGGTTGCACTGTTGTTTACCTTACTTTGACGCAAAAAGCCCCGGCCTCCGCGTTTACAATCTCTTGTATTCCTCATCGAGAATACGCAGGGTCTATGACAAATCACTGTTAAAAAACTTCTATCGTCTTTGGAGCCACTGTTTTAGATAACTGTATTCAATTGGCCGATCATCGTATTTGTGCCAATTTCATTGCTTGAGAATAACGGTGTTGCTCGCATGAAGCTCACATTATCCGCGATATAATGAGAGGGAGAGAGAGAGAGATGATATTCTTTTTCGCCTGCACCATCGAGATGCTTTGACGACGGAGTGGCGATACGGCCCCATGAGGTCATCTAGTCTGTGCCCCCGTTTTTTTTCTCCTCCATGCTATCCGTAATTGCTGAGCGCCTAGCAGGATAGCGGCGGGAGCCTTTGGTATGACCCGGCCGGGGATCGAACCCACGACCTACCGCTCGAGAAGCCGGACGCATAACAATTACACTATCTCGCATTATCCGCGTTATAATGTATAATAATACTTTGCATAGCGTTGATATTGAACCATTCCCGTCTAAAATAAAGGTATGGATTTGGAGGTAATCAACAATCATTGGCTGGTCGGACCCGCGAGCGATCAAATCTTTTGAATCCGGCCCGCAACAGAAGTTGAGTTAGACACCTCTGCTCTCAACGATAGTAGATAGCAGCCAAAGCTTGCGAGGCCGGCGACGCGACAGTTCAGGCCAGACTTGAAAAACTAGATTAGAATTAGAATTAGAGTTACACAGTTTTATTCGAATTAGATTAGAATTAGAACTACTCAATTTTTCCGAATTAGATTAGAATTAAAATTAGAGCTACACAGCTTTTTCCAAATTAGATTAGAATTAGAGCTACACAGTTTTTTTCAAATTGGATTAGAATTAGAATTACTGACCTCGCAAAAACTCGGAAATTGAATGAAATTATGAATGAGAAATCAAAAAAGCAAAAAGTTCACTTCATATCAAGTCACAGTGAATTCCCTTAACCATGAGAATGATTAACGCCCGTATACCAAGCTCTGCTCGTTTTGCACTATACCAGGGGTTATCAACAGTCAACATGCGGCCCACGAAGTCATATTTTGCAGCCGGTGATCTCATGTGTGAATTTAGAAGAATGTGAAATAAAGCATTTTGAAATGCTGAAATTGATTTCAGTTTCAAATTATTGCTGTTGTTTTGAATAAAGCTATTCGGCTGCGCCAAACAACAATATTCTTCACTAGCTGAAACACCATTCCGTCGATGAGGAGTCAGCTGATTTGAATCAGCATTCAGCATATTGCCGTGACGTGCACAGGCACACACATGCACAATTGCACATGCGCAGCTCATAGTTAAAAATAAAATGATGTTTATGATCATTATATTTCTAGTTGTATTTGTAATAGTCTAATGAAATATCACTTCTTTTGTGGTAACCATGCCCATCGCCCATGTCAGTGAGCACGGCGTTGTATTAACGTAAAGTTTTATAAGCATGACTGCTTAACTGTATGTCTCGATATTGTATGCATTCTAGCGGCCCGCAGCCTCTACAAATTTTGAAAAACAACCCACGACCCATTCTGAGTTGACCACCCCTGCATCATGCTGTTCTCGGGCATGGTTGAAACTCTTTCAGGTGAAGTTGATGTTGCAGTCATGCCTACGAGTTTTCAAGCAGCAGCAGCCTTGAGATGAGGCAAACTTATTTTTCTTTTCCAGTAACTCGAAGCATCACAGGCCATGCTATCACTCTGTGCTGCGAAATATCTTTCCGCTTCATCCTCTAATATATTTTCTTTGGTTAAATCTGAAGCAGTCATCCTCTTTTTGCTGGTTGTAGTTGAGGACGTGAAAGTGAACAAGCTTTACTGCTGTTCTGTTTGTGATCGAAACTAGAATCTTGTTTGTAACAGCTGTCCCAGCAGGTTGCCAATAATCTTCTCACGCACCCCTGCATCCAACCTAGTTTCTGCTGACCTTAATCTTATTGACAAAGTAGTCAGTGAAGCACATGCTTTGAGAGATTGCCGGGTGTAGCGAGCGTGCTCGCACTTCAGTCGCAGAGTCGTATACAGACAATTAGATTCATCTAACTTTGTCCTTTCTCTATTTGTTAATATGTTGAAGTATGATTTGATCCTGGTAAATCTACAAGTTTCTGACCACTAGTTACTACTATTTGGCTGTTCTGTGCTATTAAAGAAAGCTCCTTGGATCTGCGTGTGTGATCAGGATTGCAAGAGAACTTAGAGTGGCCATTAGTCAGTCGGCTAGTGCGTACAACAGGAACTGTAGCTGTAGCGTCGCCTCCAATCAAACCATATACCAGCGTGTCTTGCAACAAGTCGTTGCACCGACCGATACATTGTTCGCAGACTACAAGCTACCATGCCAGCATGGATATTATTCATCGCACGATAAATACTATTTCTGTACGGTGTAAGTGATGCGATGGCGGCTCGACACTACATGGATTTCCCTGCACGAGAGGGATATGCTCGCTGCAAAATGCCGCAGACAAATAGGCATCTTCAGGAAAACAGTAAATAATATTATAATTAAAATTGGAGCATAGAAACATTTCACAAATTACGGTAGATTAGAATTAAAATCAGAGCATAGAAACATTTCACAAATTAGATTAGAATTAGATTACAGGTATTTTGCTTCAATTTAGTGAAATTAGACAACTAGAATTATCTAGTCGTCCAAGTCTGGTTCAGGCCAGTGACACGACATCTTGAGCACGAGGCCTATTACAGATGCGGTTGCTCAGGCCAACAGTTATGTCGTGCGCAACAGGCCTGTCGTTAACGTGATAAATTCGCGAGGATTGCCGCAATCAATAAATGAACTAATTTCGCTGGCGTACAAACGGAAAACCAACTCAGCAGGAGCTCGCATGCTGTCGTGCAGCGCAGACGAATCTCGCTAATTGGCAGCATGTAACACTGATAAGACGAATGGGCACGATGGCTGAATGTTTTTTTGTTTGAGGTATTCATGGTGTTTGTCGACTACTATTATGGTCATTTACACCAGGCCGATATTCTTCATTTTTATTCCGTAACTGCCGACTTATAGCACGGCCCACTTCTAGGCTTTTTTAAGATATCGCATACGCGGATGAGGCAGCGAGGAGGGGCCTAGATAAACCTACAACACTTTGGTATAGGAATTCTGAAGTCGGCCTCGGTCAGACTCGAACCCATAACCCATTGATGTTGCAGCCACGGATTATACCACTGCGCTATCTCGCCACGTCATGGCTGAATGTGATGCGCGATTAAAACAAACATGAAGAAAGGTATGATATCAAGTTTCATTTCGAGGGAGATTTTTTTCAAGGCTTGTTTGTTGTACCAATGCACAATACACCCCCTCCCCCCCGATTTTACGACAAAAAATCGGTAAAATTTTGCGCATTATACATGTAAAATTATGGTACCTTGAATACTGCATGCATATACATACAATTGAATAGTATATTCATATTGAAATGAACCCGAATATTTTCGGCTGACACTCGTCAGGGTAATCGTCAGCAACTAGTAGAGAATTGGAAAGAACATTGTATACCAATAATCATATCACAAAATATGATGTCACCAGCATGAAATTTCAAACGAGAGAGCGTTCAATGTACTATTTTCAGGTGGTACACGAACTCCTTTTGTTGACAGAGTTTGGGTTGGTGTATTTTGATAAAATTCGACTCCAAGGCACACAAATGGAAGTGTGAATGGCCCCTCCCAATGACGCGAAATCTGTCGTATCGATAATTATTTGCGCAAATCGGATTATCTAACAGATGTTTGCCAATGGCAGAATTAATGGTGTTTGATCTGTCAGCATCAAGCTTAAGCGGATGAGTTAAGGGTGAGCTTCTCATCGAGCTTGATGCACGTGTTCCGATAAATCTGGGGTCATGCTGGTTTATGCGTTCCTGCAGACGCTTTGACGTTCTTCCTACGTAGCCACAATCACAGTGGCACTTATATTCGTACACTACATTACTTTGTTGAAGTGCATGGAGCACGTCTTTGCGTATTGAAGGGAACAGTTGTGTAGTCGTAAAAATCACATTGGTTTTGACTGTGTCGTAACACTTACTGACCGCAGAAATCAATTGTTTTTCACAGCTGGTGGAAATGGGACCAATCCAAGGTAGATGGATATAAACATCTTCGGTTGTTCGTTTGGCTCTGTTTACTTTTCGGCGTTGAATTGCGTTAATTTCCTCTCAATGCCGCAGTTGATGACGTGTTCAGGGTAACTGTCATCAAGTAAGATTTTGCGGATGTAGTCAAGTTCTAATCTCAGTTTGTTACCCCAACATATCACCAACGCTCTATGCACAAGGGTGCATATGTGCATTGCCGTTTGGAATGAAATACCACGGTTCAAGAAGAAGTGTGCCGCTGCGCAGCAAGAGTGAGAGCGTGAACTGTAAATGCGCAATCGCTTGTGCAGCAATGGCCTGGCCAATACGCTTGCGGTTTGCGCTGCTCCTTACTCGCTGCTGAGCAACGGCGCTTCATTGGTGCACCACTATATACACAACTCCGTTGAAATGCAAAATTCGAAGTCGATTTTGGGGGGTTCAAGGACCACATATCAGCGGCTGTCAATCAGAGGGGATTGGTGGTATTGCATGCAAAATAAGGTCAGTCCCTAAGGACCCTTACCCTATACACCAGTGGTCGGGAATATATGGCTCGCGAGCCATATATGGGTCTTTTGGGTATAAGGTATGGCTCTTCGGCAAATGTTTAATTTTCCACTTAATTTATCAATATTGTAGCAACTTGTCAGTAAATTTTCATGATGGCTAGGATATTCATTCTTGTGGCAGCATAAAATTGTCTTTGAGAGGCCAAGACAGTGGGGTATCCAGAGGGTTAGGGGCTTGTACTCTATTTTTCAAAATCCCTAAATCTAAGTCGCGTCGGCGACTAACACCATTCGCTAATTCAATCTACCCGCCACCGCGCTCCTCGAAATCTTGGATTGCACGATACCTTGATTAATCAAACAGAATAGCAGACATGGCGACGCTTAACGCAGTTTTCAAATACACATTGTCTTCCTGATCTACGCCATGAAATAAACTGCCTTGGAAGTGATATTCACAATTACAAATCCGAATTAAAAACAACGCCATAGCTTTCCATATTCTTTATTGGTACGTAATAGCTTGCTAGCACCGCCGTAAAAATGTAAGTGTCGATAAAGTTGATCAATAATAAGATTTTCGTAATCAGTGCCATAATTACATTTGAATAATATTTGTTATTGTAAATTCTAAACCAGTGGTTCTCAATCCGGGGTCAGCGGTTATTATTATCAAAAACGATCATTTTGTTGCTGTTCATCACAAACTTGGGTTGTTATTTGAACAAGACAGATGAGGGTTGCACGATATTTGAGCCAAATTTGAACTAGAACTTGAGGGGGTACGCGAGGATCGGTCACTGTTCAAAAGGGGTCCGCGAAGACATAAAGGTTGAGAATTACTGTTCTAAACTATTTACGATGAGTTGCACTATCACAGGTGAGGCTTTGGCCCGTCTGTGCCTTACCTCTCCTTTCACGCTTTATTTTCGAACAATATATATGAAAATTCTGTGATTTTGGGAATAAAAATGTTCAAAATCTAGTCATTCATAAACATAATTCAATGTTTCACAATTTTCCTTCTCGTATCCCTGACGACATGTGAGTTAGTGCCTCACTTGCCTCCCCTAACCCCACGTCACTGACCTATCACACCCTGTAGTGCAGTGGTTCTCAACCTTTTTTTAGACACGCCCCCCTTTTTGATGGTGAAAAATTTCGCGCCCCCCTTATCGTCATATCACAAAATCCCACTGGGATGCTAGCAACCTCAACAGATTGTTTGGTGGTATGGAAGGTTATGAATGTTTATGAGAGAATGAAAAATATGAAATTGGGTCTATATAGAGAGAAACATGCGTGCATCGGAGGTAAATTGCGCGAAGCGCGAAATATTTTTTTCAGGTGACCGCTTCTTCGCGCCCCCCTTCAGATGTTTCACGCCCCCCACGTTGAGAACCCCTGCTGTAGTGGGTATGTGCTGCTGTAGTGACCGTATTTGACTCCACCTACGTATGCAGGCACGAAAATTTTGCGCACACTACGAATATCATAAATTAGTGCTACCAATACGTCACAAATTTTAGATTGTGACGTAACAGTTGATTGACTTTTATGGCTCTTTCGGAGCTACAATTGAAAATATTGGGTCATTATGGCTCTTTGGTCGAAAAAGGTTCCCGACCCCTGCTATACACGCTAACCCCCAACCCAAACTTTATGGTGATTGACCTTATTTTGCCTTGATTTCACTTGCAACCAAGCCCAAAACCTCTACTTAATCGAGACCAGCATATCATTAATTTGTTACGAAATGTTTATGATCTCACCTTGACAACTAGGGGCACTTTCCAAGTCCCATCTTCCAACTTTTTTTGAGATTGCATTGCATGTAGCATTCCATTGCCATGAGGTTGAATCAATTCTGTAACCATCCTTACATGTGAGCAGGCAAGCTTTTCCAACAACATCGGCTGTGCATTGCCTAGTACGGTAGTTTTTATCACTTGACACATCCCTAGGACCGCACCACACTGTTAATATAATCATATAAAATGTTCAACATTCAATCAATATAGCTACGGTATCTAACATGTTAGACCAGTGGTTCCCAACGTGGGCGATTTGGCGGTCTAGGGGGGCGAAAGTGACGAAGGGCACGACAGGGGGGCGAAAATGGACAAAGGGGGCGACGGGGGCGAAAATAGCGAAGGGGGCGATAGGGGGGCGATGACGCGTCAAAACGGCTGTCCTTTTTTTTTAGTCAACCCACGGAAATTTAGTTATAAAAGGGTGTCAAATTGGACATCGAGCCGAAAATTTGACCTTTTTTTTTTTTTTAGTCAACCTGCCGGTGATTACAGTTTGTATGCCCAATTTTCGGTACACAAAATTTGGGGGGCGATGATAGGTGTTGACCTTGAAAAGGGGGCGATGGGTCGAAAAAGGTTGGGAACCACTGTGTTAGACTAACATAACATCTTCTCAAAAATATAACATGGAAGACCAGCACCACAATGAGGTATTTTCATCGCTATCCAATATCCAACTTACAGTAGTGGTCGACAAAATGTGACTCAAAAGTGCAAGTGGGCTTTTTGCAGGTTTAGTATGGGTCCTGGATTACTACCGGAAATTTGACTTCTTTTCTTATCATACAGTTTCATAGTCATAACATGACACAAATAGGAGTAACGGAGTGTTTCATCATGATTTTTCCAGTGGGGGTCAGAATCTTTAAAGTAGTAAATTTCTACCTAATTACAAGTAGCAATTTCCAAGGCCTATCAAAACTACTTCAAGTGGGAGTAGAAAACAAAAGGTCTGAAAAGTACTCAGGTAAAATATTCCAAAAAGTAAAATTGTTCGAAACCGACAGGAAGTGGTTCACGCTATCTAAAATCAAACCAAACTTGATAAACTTGATGCAGCAAAGCAAGTCCGGACTCATCCCGTACCGGTACCTACTTGATATGCATTGCATTATAAATAGGCCTATAACCTTTCATATTTGCAGTACAAAATGATCGCAAAGTGTTCACCATGCAAAATTGTGTGTGGGAACAGCTTGTATTTAGACTGTACAACAGGCCCGCACAATCTACCTACCTACATTACCAGGCACCAGCCACCGTGTGATTGAAGGCCACCCTAAACATGCAGATTTTAGTTTCTAAAGTTCAGCAGTATGTGAGCGAGCCATCGCATGGTTCATTACCTAATTTAGTTAGTGAAGAGAAATATACGGCACAAATTGTTATGAGTAAGGCAAGTTTTTGTTGCAGTTAAATCCGTGGAAAGTTGCATTTATTTTTCACAAAAGTTGCATTTATTTTTTCACAAAAGTTGCACTAAAAGACCACAAATTGGTCGGTTGACTAAATAAAAGGTCAACTTCCCAGTTCCACTCCCAGAATACAGTTTTCCATCCCCATTCTCCATTGGCTGACTAAAAATATAAGAAGGTCAACTTTCCTGCTCAGCTCCCGAGATACCCGTTATAGCGTTACTTCAGTGCTGATTTACAGTATTTCAATCTAATTTGGCCGTGTATTTCATTAAAATTCTCAAAAAATAGTGACATAATCAAGCGATCTATTTACAGATACAGCCAAATATTTCCAGTAAAAAGTTGGTTGCATGAAAAATTGGACGTAAGTTGCAAAAAGTTGCATGAAAAAATTGGACGAAAGTTGCAAAAAGTTGCACTATAAGATTCCTTCAAACAGCTTAAAACAGCATTCTACATAACTTCCGAGTGTTTAGGAAGCTGCCGGAAGCTCTAAAAAAAGTTGCAAAAGTTGTAAAAACTTGCCCTAGTTATGAGTATTGGACAGATGTGGTCAAAGTAGTCAAGAAAGCTACTCGAGTAGAAGTAGGAGTAGCTTGGAGAAAATCTACTCAAGTACGAGTAGAAGTACTTCTTCCATAAGCAACCTAAAGCTACTTGAAGTAGAAGTAGAATTGCCTGACTTCAAATCTACTCAAGTAAGTAAGTAGCTGTGAAAACGATCCTGATTCGTCACATGGATAGTCAGAAGGTGCGAATTGAGCTATGCGAACGGTGCCAAGCTTGATTCAAATTGATGCATACCAGGAGGTATCCAATTTTCGACAGCATAAGCATTCGTCCACATCATGGGATGAAAATGATAGTATTGATATGAAAATACAATACCGAACCTCTATTTTCTCGAACAGCACGTTTTAGAAAATATCATGGTATGGCGCCCTCCCCCATATAATAAGGCCGGTAGTTTAGTCGAAGAAGTTGTATAGGATACGGTGTAAACATTTGCGTGATTAGTAAACGTTAATAAAAAATACGGTGGACCGTAAAAATGTCATATTGTGTAGCTTTATTTCCGGAAATTAAAGGCATTACTACATTTGCTTTTATACTTCAACATTCCGGACTAAAGAAATGATATTAATTAGAACTCAAAGTATGGGATACTGGGAATTGAAAGTGAAATATAAGTACTACTTCTAAAACCGGGACATGTATTTCATGTCTTTAGTCCAGAAAATTTCAAAGGTGGTATGCTGAAGCAGCTCTAAAACTAAAAAAAATCTCAGAGTCTACTTTTCCAGATTAGGACCCGCCATGGACATGCTTGAGAGATTGACGATATGATAAGTAAATGTTAGATTGCGAAACATCAGTTTCAAACATTATGTTGTGATGAAATATTTCATATGGGCGAGGGGCGACAATGTGGTCTGAACGGAACCACGCCGACCGGCTACCTAAATTATATTCACCGATACTTTACTGAAATCGTACTGGCTACTTCACATCCCCTGCACGTGAAGCGCGGCGAAAATTCTGGGCTTTATTCAACTTTTATGAAAATTAATGCTGATACTCCGTGAAAACAGCCCCGAAATCCCTGCGGCTATCTTCCTGATGAGGATTGAATTACTTCTATTTGACAAACTGTAAATAACGAAAAGTAAGTAAGTAGATCACAAAATATTTCGAAGTATAAGTAGCGAAAATCAGATCTACTTGAATAAGTACCAGAAGTAGAGGAAAACTACTTGAGTAATTCGAAAAAGTAGAAGTACTTCGTTACTGACCATCTCTGGTGTTGGATGAACTGAAAACATACAATCATTGTACAACTAAAAATAGGTCAATAGCTTTGTTTCCTGCATAGTGTACTACAGTGATCTCACCGTTCACTGCGATTGGGTATGTCAATTGTCAATATACGGCACTATTTACACTGGCTTGCCGAGCGCAAAATTTGTTAATCAATCGAAAGCTACCGCGGTACTGATTACGTAAATAAAAATTTTATTCTACTCATCGCCCTGGAACACCCCACAATCAGCCTTGAATTTTGCATTGAAGCGGGGGTTTTGCATTGTGACGGAACAATGCCGTTTGGAATGAAATGCCGCGGTTCAGGAGCAAGTGTGCCGCTGCGCAGCGAGAGTGAGAGTATGAATGCTCAATCGCTTGCGCAACAATCGCCAATACGATTGCGGTTTGCGCTGCTGCTTACTCGCTGCGGCATTACATTGCTGCGTCACTATACACAACTCCGGTAAAATGCAAAATTCCAGGTCGATTTTGGGTGTTCCAGGACCACATATCGGCGGCTGTCAACCAGAGAGGAGGATTGGAGTGATTGCATGCAAAATAAGGTCGGTCCCTAAGGATCCTTATACCTTACCCTAAAAACGCTAATCAGAGGTGGTCAAAGTAGTAAAGCTACTCAAGGAGTAGTAGAAGCAGTGGCGACGCAAAAATCTACTCAAGTATGAGCAGAAGTACTTCTTTTAAAAGCAACTTTTAACTACTTGAAGTAGAAGTACGATTGACTGACTTTAAATCTACTCAAGTAATTAAGTAGTTGTTAAACGCTCATAATTCGTTCGCATGGACTGTCAAAAGCTGCAAGTTGAGCTATGCGGCAGGTGTAGTGAGCTTGATTCATATTGATGCATCCCAGGAGGTGTCAATTTTTTACAGAGTAAGCAGTCGTCCACAACATGGGATGTAAATCAGTGGTTCCCAACCTTTTTCGACTCATCACCTCTTTTTCAAGCTCAACGCCGATCATCGCCCCCCCCCCCCCCAGATTTTGCGAACCGAAAAATCGATATACAATCTGTAATCATCGGCGGGTTGACTAAAAAAAAGGTCAACTTTTTGGCTCGTTGTCTAATTTTACACTTTTGCAACTAAATTTCCGTGGATTGACTAAAAAAAATAGGGTCTTTTCTCCGACTTGACTCCAATATAGCCGTTTTACCGCGTCATCGCCCCCTTCGCTATTTTCGCCCCCTTTGTCCATTTTCGCCCCCTTCGTCATTTTTGCCCCCCTAGGCCGCCAAATCGCCCCCTGGGGGGCGATATCGCCCAGGTTGGGAACCACTGATGTAAATGATAGTATTGATATAGAAATGCGATGATAACACTGGTCAACAAAATGAAAAAAAAATTTTAGGCAGAACAGTTGAGAGCCGTTTCTAGGGTTTTTGAGGTTGCTGATTACGAATGTGACATTAGTTTTGTCAGATTGGTTCTCTGTCAGAATATATTTATACCCCTAAAAAAGCCCAAAAGTACTGTATTTACCCCTAAATATTTCACTTGGTAGGAAGAAAACCGTAGTTTTTTCTAATTTTATACTGTGCATAAATGGCTAATTGACTATGAAGAACCCTCATGTCATTCTCAGTCCTTCTATCAATATTAACATGGCATGATGCGAAATATTTGTTTGTCAAAAAAGCAGTTTTTCAAGCCTAAAAATTGTACTTTTGCAAAACGGAAATTCATCTTCTCCTGTATCAATTGGTCATTCTACCAAGATTAAAGAGGAGTATAAACTATAAAATTTGTCCTTGAAAGGCTTAACTACAATACTCATATGTGTCTCATTTCTTTTGACTGGTAAATGGATAATTTTCCACTGAGTCAACAAAGTGGGTATACCTAGTAACCCTATCAAACGAGAAGCTTAAATCTGGTATCTGGTATATTCGAATACCGATGAAAGATTCCAATTTCACATTAGGAGGAGTTCACAGCATGTAATTTCTCCTAAGATGTAGTGAATAAAACTTTTTAGCTGATCACAAAGCACCCGACTACAAACAGTTGGTCCGAGAATTCGTATCTGCATATCGAAAACTTGGAATAAACATGAGCATAAAAGTTCACTTCCTGTTCAGTCATCTTGATATATTTCCCGATCATCTTGTTTATTAGCAAGGGTAAAGGTTCTAACAAGACATCAGAACAACAATAGAAAGATACCAGGGCAGATGAGATGAACCATTGAACATATTATGTCAGACCATTGCCGGAACCTTCCGAGAAACTGCACTAAATAGCTTGCAGGCGAAAATCGTACAAAAAATCAATTTCGATTAAAAATATATCAATAATATTGTATTCCAACTGATTATTTCAAATTTACAATAGGTGGTTGACGTAAAACTGATTGAATTAATGCCACATTATTTGAGTATCTAGGTAAATACTTATATACATGACTGGAGTTTATTTATGTAAGTGATATCCGTGAAAGTATGTAACTATGATAAATCGAATACCCCTAAATATAGTGCTGTTGCTATTGATTTAATATAGTCTTCTGTGTGTAAAAATAACAAGTAGATTGAATTTCTAAACTTTATAGTACGACTAACCCGATTTTATATCTAGTCATTACCGCGAAAATGGGAGATTTTGGTCAAAATAGCCCCATGGGTTATCTCCACAATAAGAGCCAATTTGAAAAAACTAAGGTCATATTCGGAATCAGTGCCCTTCGGAACCCCAAAACCATTCTTACTTTGTCTGCCTAAAAATATGTGTTGACCAGTGTAATCCTTTGTTTACTCGAACACCCCGTTAGAGAATATCATGGCATGGCGCCCTACACCACATAATAAGGACCATAGTTCAGTCGAAGAGCAATAAGGAGAAGTTGCGTCGGATACGGCTTTAACACTTTGCACGATTAGTATACGTTACTTAAAAACATGGCAGTTCGTAAAAATGCCATATAGAACTCAAGTATAATACTCGTAATTGAAATAAAAAATACAAATACTACTTCTAAATGCGGAAAATATATTTCATGTCTTTTGTCCAGAAAGTTACAACGGTGGTCTGCTAAAACAGGTCCAACTTAAAAAAAATAAAAGTCCACTTTTCCAGATTAGGACACGTCATGGGCTGCTAGGTATAATAGGTAATTGCTAGATTGCAAAACGATAGTTTCAAACGTTATGGGGGCCATACTTGATGTGATGAAATATTTGATATATGCGACAATGCTGTGTGAACGTAACCACGCAACCCGGTATCTAGATATATTCAGTGATACTTTCGATAAAACATATTTGCCACGCCATATCTACTGTGCGCGAAGCGCAACGAAAATTCTGGGTATTACATGACTTTTATGCGAAGTAAATGTTGGTACTACGTAAACACAGTCCTGAAATTCCTTCAAAACAGTCCCTAAATTCCTTCGGCTATCTTTCTTATTAGGGGATTAAACTACTTCTACTTGACAAACTGAAAATAGCGAAAAGTAAGTAAGTAGTTCACAAAATATTACGAAGTAGAATTAGAATTAGCGAAAAAAGGATCCACTTGGGTAAGTACCAGAAGTAGAGGAAAAATACTTGAATACTTCGAAAAAGTAGAAGTACTTCGTAACTGACCACCTCTGGAAATGCGATTATGATCCAGCACATTTATAAAACATGTTAGTATTTATAGTAAAAAATACTTCCGTTAAATAACCCCTCGCCACTGCAAATGTAGACAATGTTCATAGGCCACATTATAACCCATTCGACAGCAGTGTTGTGGTTTCACTCTAGTCACCATTAGGAACAAGTCGTTCACATTGACAGCCACTTCCAAGAAGGCAAAAATATGCATACAGACTTCACTGTTTGTTGGAAAATGGACACACAACTAGTTATTCACAGAAGCGAAAACGCCAATGTAAAACTGTTATAGGCCTATGCATGTTACTTGGAGAATTTAATATTTGCATACAAATATAGTTCGAATTTCTGTGGTCAGCAAATTCCAACGTCCGCTTTTACAGTTAAATTTCAGGTATCCCTCACAACGCATATACGCCGGGCTGACGCCATTTGGCCTAAAGGACTAAATCAAAGGGAGCACAGAAATATGAGTTCAAGTTCATTCATAAAATTTCATCACCTTAAAACATCACAAGACTGCAATACAATGAATGATAGGAAGATGCCGAAACAGTCAAGATCAGACATCCACCTGGGCCTAGACGATGTACAGAGGAGGTATGTACACTAGGGTTATGACTAGAAAAAAAAAATTCAAAATTTTGTGTGTCCTGTAGTCACAAACGATGAACTTTTGTGTCCTGATTGCAAAATTACCAAAAGTTAAGACTGATTAAACAAAAACCTCCCGCACAAAAATTCTCCAGTTTTCACGGTATGAAGGATAGGCTTTTTTGTAGATACAGACTATATGATATATATACCGACTGATTTGAATTTAACTGACAGAATTCCAATTGCAAAAATTTAAAATATTATTTTGGTAAATTTTGATCGCGCATATTGAATTATTTCTATCGTTCTTTTGCTTACAGTCAAAATTAAATAATTATTAAATAATTATTAATTTCGATTTCAGATGTAGACCGTATGGATTGTATAATTTCAACTTGTCCGACACAAATCGAACTGGGTGTTCGAAAAGGCGAAAGTAGAACAACTCAACATATTTTCAGTGGTCTAGAAAACCGATTAGAGGAATATGATGAAAATTTGAAAATGTCATATCATATGTGACTCAGCATCTGTTGATACTGAGTGGCGTAATGGGGTTGCTGTGAAACTGCAAATTGCAGTGATGATCAAGGGTTTTCATAAACCACAATACATTGGTTGCCAACATAATATTATCCATTCTTAAAGCATATATCAGAGTTCCTCAATCCAACATCCTCAACAAATCCAACTCTCAGCTACAGATTTGGAGATGATATGGTAAAATACTACGAAAACTTGGTACAATCCATCAAGCCAGGATTTCAAATGAACAAATTAGAAAACCAAGGATGGAGGGATGATTATAAGTTTGTCTATGTGTTGTGAAGAGCATGCCGCTCTTTCAGAGAAAATAGTAGATTACCACTAAGCAAATGGCATAAACTTCCATCTCTACGCAATGCGAGATGGAGCTCACGGGCTATAATTCCGTACTTCCAAGCCCTCAGATGGAGAGTATTTCTTGAGATATCATGCTTATTCCTCGCAAATGCGTGTCAGGAAGCCTGGTATTCTAACCAGATGTCTATAGATGGAATATACTGGACCCCGACCGTTTATCGGTTCACCGATAATATCGGGACGATATCACCCTTCGACAGAATTATCGGTATCAGCCATTGAAGCTGAAAAATTATCGGCAATTCTTGTGACGTCACAACATGGCGGCAGGAAGTCAGAAAACTATAATCTTTGACCACTACATTGAGAATATTGATATATGTCACAAGCTTATGCTTAACAGGTGTCCAGATGTAGCCTTTCTAGTTTATTTCATGTTCAAATATAACAATGGCTGTAAAGATGTTCAAATAAATGCTATGAAGCTTTGAAAATGTGCTTATGTATATCCAACTTCTTTCGAATATCGGCTGAATGTATTGCGGTTCTCGGTCAAGGTGTGAGATATCGGTTTTATCGGTATCGACCCAATATCGGTCGGGCTCTAGAGCAGAGGTCTCAAACACGCGGCCCGCGGGCCGCATGCGGCCCTCGAGACCATTTTGTGCGGCCCGCGAATGCATTTTGGAATTTCAAGTATTCGATAATATATTCAAGTGTCATATATCTTTTTTAGAGTCTCTAACACTACTACAAAAATCTGAAATCTCAACAAACTTCACTATCACATCACTTCAAAAATCTTGCATGAGATGGAAGATCACTATTACGTCACATTTCTAGTTCATCATGATAAAACATGACCCGTTGAGTATTCGTGAATGAAAATTGTGAATTTGTTTGGTGCGACCGTTCGTCAAAATACTAGATTTTGGGTGAACTGGGTGATAAACTAAAAATGAGTCGAGTTGAGTCGGGTCAAGCGTTGAAATCAGAACGACTTGCGTCTCGGAATAGTGACTAGGTAATCCTACGGACGCAACAATCTAACAAAATGCCGTAGCTTGTGTTGCGTGGGATATATCTAATCAGGTCAATATGGAAACCATTGGCATTCTGTGGCCCCCTTGACGTATATTTGGTTAAATCCTAAGTACTGTTTGTTCTCTTTATCCATGTTATTATCAGTGGTGAGTAAGGTAGAGGTACGCTCCACAGCTGTATCACCAATGGATTCTTCGGCGATTGGAGGTTCTTAACCAGGGGTCCGTAGCCCATTCGAGGTACGAAGCACCACATCAGGGGGTACGAGATGCATTGTGGAAATAGGCCTATATGCCGTGGAATATTTTCTGGGCTGATTTATTCAACTGGAAATATTCTTCGCGCCATACGCGCGATTTTATGCGAATGAGCTTTCAGATTTTTAAATAGGTTCCGCGCGATTTTATGCGAATGAGCTTTCAGATTTTTAAATAAGGTACCATCAGAAATTTTGTTGAAAATGGACACGGGCATGGGAAATCTTATTGAAAGCCCAAAGGGTACGTTAGCTAAATATATTAAGAAACAATGCTTTTACTATGGCCCAATAATATTTAAATTGTTATTATTCTGTTCCAATATTAATCGAATAAAATATAACGCTGGATTAGTTTGACTTCGGCAATGACAGTAACAATAGCCTACTTAGGCTACACCGCTCACATGCTCTGATATCAGATCAATCTTTAGTAAATTTTAAAATATTCTACATAAAAAATATTCTACATAAAATGGTGGCACGTCAAAGTTCCACTATAAGCTGCAATATTATAACCCGACAGCTCTTACGATGTCATCATCCGTCCTCTCGCATGATATCTAAAATTATTTTATTCAAATGTTTGAAAATGTCATTTTTTCGTATCAAGCGGGAATAGTATAATAGTAAATTACATTGTCGCGATTTTTGTGAAATGGCTGTCTGCAGGGTGCCGTGAAATAAGGTGTACTTCGATATTATACATTGAATACCCCTATTATTGATGCTGCGGCCCGCGGCGTCATCAGAAATTGGAAATTGGCCCGCGAGCACATTTGAGTTTGAGACCTCTGCTCTAGAGTATACCAAAGATTATTTGCTGCTATTTTTGCGCTCGAATGTCCTGCAGCAATAAAGTACCTTAAAAATCCCATTGGAAGTCGGATATTTCCGTTGTAGATGTCCCAGGCACCAACATAATAACAGAATGAGAAGTCAAATTGATGGATGAACTTTACCAGAAGTACAAAAGGACATAGCCTATATATGAAGATTAAATTTGTAGCAAAGAATACCTTTAAATTGTAAATTTTTTCTATATTTGAACCAGTGTCGAAATTTGAAGTTGGTTTGTGCGGGACATTTTTTTCGATTTGAACAAAATGATTATAATTTTTCTAATTTATATCAAAATGCTCATCAATTCCTGCTACAGGCGATTTTTTTTTAGTCATAACCCTAATGTACACTGAATGAAAGTAAAAGAAGATAATATAAAGTGGCAAGCGATAAAACCAGATGGCAAGTGACGGAAGGCGAGATCGATTTCAGCAGAAATCGCTTGTATTTCGACTTGAATGTAGACATGCTCGACTAAATGTCGGATAGCCAGTGAGCACACTTCAGGTCCGGCATATTTGATAGAGCGATGATCTTCTTTGTCAACCATATTATAGTTGGAGACGTGGACGCGCGTGTGTCGTAGGCCTACTTATGCACTTTTGATACCGGGGTAAAGAAGTCATTGAAGTTTTCGGGGCAGTGGCCGCAGTGGAACTGATACATAAACTTTGCAATTTCTAGTTTCCGCATATCTTTCATGTTTAGGATACTGAAGTTTTTGAGCAGTGATTTGTTGGACACACATCCTGGTCCCTTTGGGGCCCTATATGGGATGGCACGGCAAACATCATATATGATACGGATGACCTGATGTTGTAGTTTTTGCAAAGGTGGTCGAAGTAGTCAAGAAAACTACTCAAGAAGTAGAAGTAGCGACAAATAAATTTACTGAAGTACGAGTAGAAGTACTTCTTCCATAAGCAACCTAAAACTACTTGAAGTAGAATTGACTGACTTTAAATATACTCAAGTAAGTAAGTAGTTGTGGAAACGATTGTAATTCGTTCGCATGGATTGTAAAAAGCTGCAAATTGAGCTATGCGAAAGGTGCAGAGCTTGATTCATATTGAATTGATGCATTCCAGCAGGTATTCAATTTTCGACAGTATAACCATTCGTCCACATCATGGGATGAAAATGCTATTATTGATATGGTAATGCGATACTAATCATCTCTTTACTCGAACAGCCCGTTTTAGAAAATATCATGGTATGGCGCCCTCTCCCATATTATAAGGCCCATATAGTGTAGTCGAAGAGCAATACGGAGAAGTTGTATCGGATACGGTGTAAACACTTTGCGCGATCAGTAAACGTTGATAAAAAATACGGTGGATCGTAAAAAGTCATATTGTGTAGCTTTATTTCCGGAAATTAAAGGCATTACTACACTTGCTTCTATACTTCAACATGTATGTTCTCCAGACAAAAGAACTGAAACTACTTAGAACTCAAATTATCATACTGGGAATTGAAAGAGAAATATAAATACTACTTCTAAAAGCGGAAAATGTATTTCATGTCTTTAGTCTAGAAAATTTTCAAAGGTGGTATGCTAAAACAGGTCTAAAGCTAAAAAAAAAAGTCAACGTCCACTTTTCCAGATTAGGACACGCCACGGACTGCTAGATTACCACATGATAAGTAAATGCTAGAATCCGAAACATCAGTTTCAACGTTATGATGGGCAATATATACAATACAGTAATGAAATATTTCATATAGGCGACAATGCGGTGTGAACGGAACCACGCAACCCGTCACCTAAATTATATTCATCGATACTTTCGTGAAATCATACTGGTACTGTGAATGCTCAATCCGTTGCACAACAGTTGCGGTTTACGCTTCTTCTCACCTGCTTCCGGACGGCATAGTTGCGTCACAATACCAAGCTGCGTTACCATTACTGCGTTTCCATGCTCGGCCGATGGGCCCATTTTCGAGAGACTCGGCCGACGAACGAGAGAATTTTGTTGCGCAATTTGTTGACTCGTCGGCCATCGAGTGAATACTTCGGCTTAGCCGTGCGCTGTGTCTTCGGTTAGCAAATTGCTATTTGCTACTTACAATACAATTTTCGTATCAAATTCACCATGGCTGCACTCCGGACGGATCTTGGACGCATCGGGAAACCAGGAAATTAATTATGATTGCAACGGAAATTAGTAGTACCGGTACTGCTACGAATTACCCGTAGGCTACCGAAATCTTCTTCGCGATATGCTCACATACGCTGCTGCCACGATTCGCGGGTTTGTGTTCTGGTGCATGGCTACAATACAAACTACCGTTTGACCACAAACTAGGTGAACTTATTCACATTCTCCTGGTAAGCAAATAATCAACAGGACACTCGAGTTTCATGTCTGAATCACGACGACGAAACAGTAGTGACTAATGGACAAGTTACTATTCTGCATTCGAAATTATCGGACCACGATATACCATATCTATATCTCCCACATACGAAGATGTGCCACCCAATTTTCATCTTTTTCCATCTTATCCTATCTTCTGTCAGTTTTAAGCAAGTGATTCATCATGACCATTTCACATGCTGGATTGATTTAGGCCTACGTGTTCAAGGTCAAAGTGGGTTGTTTGATTGAATGACCGCTCCAAGCCGTCTCGGCTCATTCCTCCCGAGTCATTTTATCGCAATCTTGTGATTATTATGAAATTATTACTGAGTAAGTAAGCCAAAAAATTCATCGCGAACGCTACGCCCACCTAGTTCGGCCAAGTCACGGTTGGGTTACGGCTGCTCATGGAAACACGGCCGACATGTACAACGCATGCGTCATGGCCTTTCGGCCGACCGTCGGCCGAGCATGGAAACGAAGTACATGAAACATCCGAGGCTGGTTTTGGGGGGTTCCAGGACCACGAGCAGGATAAAATTGATATTTTCGCAATCAGTACCACGGTATAGCTTTCGATTGATAACAATTTTATCAAATTCTATGCTCGGCAAGCCGGTCAAAAATTACCGTCAACTTGCGTTTGACCAAATGGAAAGTGCCGTGAGCAGCGACCCGTGTGATTGCACCATGATTGCACTGTGTGCTGAATGATCTGAGAGAAGCAGACATGGCGGCGCCGTACGACAATGCTGTTATAAAATCCACATTGTGGAGAAATGGATTTGAAGTGACATTGCTGTTGTTTAGGTTTACCATACGTCCTCTTTTAAGAGGATTTGTCCTCTTTTTTGACTTTTTTGAAAGTGTCCTCGGAGGACGGCCTTTTGTCCTCTTTTTTGAGATTTTGTCCTCTTTTTTGCAAATTTAGGTCAGATTTAGAGCAAATTGCGAGTGATATGCCGCGAAATAGTACAGAAGTGACGCTCCGCTCCGGAGGGTATTTCGGAGCGAAATACGCTATATTGAGCTACGAGCGGAAAGATGATCTTTTTTTTAGTCAACCGGTCACTAAGTGGGAAAAATTCATCGGTTTTTGAGAATTCTACTCCAGTTTTGCAAGTCTCAAATTTCTGAAAAAGTGTCCTCTTTTTAGATTTCCAAAATATGGTAAGCCTACTGTTGTTGAAATTCATTCATTAAATACGATTTATTCATTGTACATGTGGCTAAATGGGCGAATAATGTATCGATTAAGCAATCCGGCCCGCCAAGTATTCAATCTTCCTACATCCGGCTCGCCGACTGGAGAAGTTGCCCGCCCCTGCCTTAGAGGATGAGTAACATATAGCAACACATATCGTCGTTAGAGCCACTGTTTTAGTCGTTTATAACTGTATTCATTCAACCGCTTAGTTATCGTATTATTTCAAATTCCATTGTTTGCGAATCACGATGTTCCTAGAACAGAGGTGGGCAACCTTTTTGCTAATCACGGCCGCATTTCGATTACTCATGTAGACTACGGCCGTATTCCAGGGCATAGCCGTAATGAACAAACTAGACGCAAAATACCTACACTAAACTGCCCAGTGAACTCCGAATAGATTCTGTCATTATTAGGCTGGTAGCATTTTCACATATTACTATCAAATATTTATCATTTCCCAGTTCATGTGATCCGATTCACCGGTAGAGTTGATAGAGGGAGTGCTTTCGAAAATTTAGTTCAAGTTATAAATGATAATGCGTCTTCGGATGAGCCAACTGCTATAGGTCACTTTGTTGCTTGCTGTTATTTCGTGACCCCCCAGCAGGCAGTGTTGGGATGACTCGAGTCATGACTTGACTCGAGTCAGACTCGAGTCACTTTTTTCGTATGACTTGACTTGACTCGAGTCACTTTGCTAAAATGACTTGACTTGACTTGACTCGGCCTATCAGAAATGTGGATTGACTCGTGACTCGGAGCAAAATTCACGAGTCAATTTCAAGTCATCAAGTAATCGGTGTCGATCAAAATAACTGGATCTTGCATATGTTCGGATTATTCGCCAAACGCTGGTGTAACCTGTGGGAGCGACCAATCATTTATTGATCGTGCGTTTTACTGAGCCTCCATTGCTCTCTCACAAATAAATTGACCACAAACGAAGTGATCGAAGCATTACAGCTTACGTTGTCGTAAACTAGTGTAGTAAAGTAAATTCTGTTCTCTGTTTTCACCTTAACCAAACCTATTGTTTTATTGAAACTGAATTCGAATATAGTTATATAGTCCTCAACCATTGGCGCAAGCTCGAATTGTATCATATCGATTTGTAACTGCGTAATGTATTACATCTTATTAATTCGTATCTATTATCTATCTTAGCTGGTAACTATAAACTGAGGTTTAGCAGTTCTACTTATATGTGAGCGATACAGCACCTTCTTGCGTGTATATTTAACTCTACATTCGTTCATCAGTTCAAAATCAATGACCCCTCAATCTGTGTTTCAGACAGCTAGCAAAATGCAATGACGTTATCATGCCTCATACTTCGATAAGGAACCTTGACTTGAATTGTGACTTGACTCGTGACTTGACTTGACTTGACTCGACTTGGCTCGAGTCACCTCCACAAATCGAGTGACTTGACTTGACTCGAGTCACATTTGAAAATCGATTGACTTGACTTGACTCGAGTCAAAATGTGCAATGACTCGAAATGACTCGTGACTCGAAGGTAGTGACTTGATCCCAACACTGCCAGCAGGATTGTCGTTATAATGGGAATATATTGAAATCGTCCAAATGTACCAGAAAAAAATTTCTTTCGTGAGGAGCACACGATTCTGATTCCAGCTCAGATTGCAAAGGTCGCTACTCTATTAAAATCGAAAAATGAAGTCTAATAGAATCGCGCAGAGCGCGAAGAAAATTTCAAGATTATTAAAATCTGTCAAAAATTCGGGAGTGAATTTGTAATTTCAATTTGCGTGTCGACGGCCGCCAACACATACTAATTGAAATAAGTGTTGACGGCCGCACAAATTCCTTTTCGCGGCCGCAGGTTGCCCACCCCCGTCTTAGAATATAACCCGCGTGATAAGTAACATAATGTAATATAATATACTATTGTGTAAATAAGCTATATAATAAAGTATTTAAATGAAAATAACATGGGCATGGATTATGAGGTAATATTTTTGAATCGTTTGACTTGTGCGGCCCGCGAACGATCTGAAGGTGTGAATCCGGCCAGCGACGGAAGTTGAGTTTGACACCCCTGATGTAGAGAGCTTGGTTTATACCGATGCATCCCAGCAGATATCAATTTTCGAAAGAATAAGCATTCGTCCGCATCATGGGATGCAAATGATAGTATTGATAGGAAAATGCGATACTAATCCTTTGTTAACTCGAACAGCCCATTTGAGAAAATATCATAGCATGGCGCCCTCCCCCATATTATAAGGCAGAGGTGGGCAACCTTTTTGCTAATCACGGCCGCATTTCGATTACTTATGTATAGCATACGGCCGCATTCCAGAGCACAGCCGTAATGAACATTCTGGAAACAATATACCCATGTTAAACTGTTCATTTCCGGTGATCTCAGGGCTATTCTAATTTTCATACCGGCCCCTTATATGCACCATTATATGCAAATGGCGAGTGGTAATGTTATGAATAGTTATTGGGATTGGTGATGGTCGCTCGAAGCGTAAAAATTTTTCAGATTCACGTATGGATTCCGCGATTACCAGTAGCAGTATCACATATTACTGTCAAATATTTATCCTTTCACAGCCCATGTGATCAGAGTTGATGGAGGGGGAGTGCTTTCGAAAACCTATTAATTTTAAGTTATAAATGATAAATGCATCTTCGGATGGGCTAATTGTTGTTAACTTTGTTGCATGCTGTTATTTCTTGACCCCCCATAAGGTTTTACGGTATAGAGGAAATATATTGGAATCATCCAAATGAAATAGAAACAAATTTCTGTTATGAAGAGCACACGATTCCGGTTTAGATTGCAAAAGTAGTATTGAATCGCGCGTGCGCGAAGAAAAGTTCATGATTTATTAAAATCTCTCGAAATTTCGGGAGTGTTACCGCTTTGCGCGATTGGTATAGGTTAATAAAAATATGGCGGGTCGTGAAAATAACATATAGTGTGGCTTTATTTTCGGAAAATAGAGGAATCAATTGCTTTTATTACTTCAAAATGTATGTTCTCCAGACAAAAAACATGAAACTAATTAGAATTGAAAATATGATACTGGGAATTGAAAGAGTATTCCATATACTACCAAAAAGCGAAAAATATATTTCATGTCTGTTGTCCAGATCAGGAGTGGCAAACCGTTTCGGCCAAAGGCCACATGTAACTGACGATACATTGGGCGGGCCAGTAGCCGCGCCAAGCGCGAAAATTTTTCAAAGTTTATAGTTCAATAATATTGTTACTTGAGTACATTGCGGGTCTGCTGTTAATCGTTGGGTTCAGTTTGCAAGGACAGGGCCATTCGGCGCCTAGAAATATCGATATCGAAAGCTTCGGCTAACGAGCGTCAATCTTTTGCGCCTATATAGCAGTGGTTCTCAACCGGGGGTCCGCGATGCATTTTCAGGGGGTCCACGAAGCCTCTAAATTTGCAAAATGGTTGATAACCTCGTTTATATTTTTGAATTAGACAAATGACGAGGCAGTTTCGCTTCATCGTTGCTAAGACTTCAGGCCTCACATCAACAGAATGAACGTTTTGTTGGGGTTTGCGGTAAAATATAAAAGTCGGAGTAGTGCAGGTCAATCAGGGTGACTTCGAAATGTTTGCAAAAACCCATTTTCTCCTCTGATATACGTAACCAGTATTCCGGAATAACCTATAAAGATGAGCTGCAGGATAGAAACGACTAGGCTGGACGTTATATGTTTATTATAAAATACGTTTCTCAAGTTTGGTGCCGCATATGTTGCGATTGCGATCATACCCAAATGTCTCGTCGGAAGCGTTACGCGTTATTATCATATTCGCAATCACCTATATTGGCAACAATGGATTTTTGTCACTTGTTCATATCTAATCGAAGACGCGGATTTTCGAGAAATGCAGCTACACTGCTACAGAAATCGCTTTCAAATAAAAGTCTACCCAATTTCTACATAAAAAGTATGATTTTATTTTCAAGAAAGTACATTTTGCTGCTGTTTATCACTAGCCTACAGTTAATATTTGCACAAGACAGATGACGGTTGCACAATAATAGAGCTAGATTTTCTTTAAAACTTTGGGGGGCAGCGGTGGTCCGTGACGGTTCAAAAGGGGCCCGCGAAGACAAAAAGGTTGAGAATCACTCGCCTATAGGTTTCATCGTCGACGGTCTTTCAGCGAGCGCAGACGCTAGGTCGCGTGTTGGACGAATTGCGATTATAAGTAGACTCAATCTGGAACATTAGGCGTTTTTTCATTTATGACGGGGTAGATTTAGTAACAATATTAAAAGAAAGAAATCGAGTGACAGCATATTGCGCGAAGCGAGAATTTTTTTACATGAAATGAATCTACTGCAAAATATTCTACTAACAGATCAAACACTTATAAGTGTCTTAGAGGGAATACGAGTGTGTAAAGCAGACAAGAATTAGTAGCCTAGAGATGATAGCAAACGAGAAAGCGCGCATCTAATCAGTAATTCCTCAACTTGCGTACGGCACTATGGAGTTCCGAGTCTGCAATCGCGACAATCTTTGCAATTGAATATGCGCATTTAGCGCAGGAATGACTTTCAATTCGCAGGCATACACAAACACACTGTCCTATTTCGCGGTCCAATCCAAAAGGCTATCACGAAACTAACTCAAGAATTACTTTGTAAACGAATATGCGTGCAAATACAATTTAATTGAGAGAAGTATAACGTGAATTCGCTCGTACTGTAGAGAGAGCTGGTGTTTCTCAGAGTACGCGTGTCGAAATCGACGTCGTAAACGAGTTCGTTTCGATTGCATGATTACTAATCACTGATTACAATTTATTTGGCCGTTAAGCACTAGTTTAAGCTGCGTATACAATTAGTCGCGCGCGTATCGGTTAATAGTAAATAGTTGGCATTTACGTGATAATCACAGACTCGCTAATTGACAGCACAGACGGCGGGCGTTTAAGCATTTTGTATGGGGTGGCCGCCAC
Organism: Botryllus schlosseri; assembly: GCF_051294905.1. Lineage (NCBI taxonomy): Eukaryota > Metazoa > Chordata > Ascidiacea > Stolidobranchia > Styelidae > Botryllus > Botryllus schlosseri. The sequence goes on along the minus strand of NC_137243.1, from coordinate 7,591,467 downwards.
CCCATAATTATGTCATGGGGTGGCTGCGCCGACCCGCCACCCCGTAACTCGGCGCCTATGGACTGGCCCATGGCTCTGACAATGCGTCGGAACTGATAATTTAGTCATCAACATCCCAAGTGTTGCGGACAGAGTAATCAAATTTTCGGTTGGCCGTGCAAGTTCACAAACTGGGCAATCTCCGGGTTGGCAGCCCCGGTCCAGATAGTTTCAACGGTGATATGCTAAAATAAGTCTAACGCTAAAAAAGAGTCAGAGTCCACTTTTCCACATTAGGACACGCCTTGAGGCAGCTAGAGCTAGACTACGATATGATAAATAACTGCTAGATTGCGAAACGGTAGTTTCAAACGTTATGATGGGCGAGATTTATATTGTGATGAAATATTTCATACGGGGACGGCAATGCGGTGTTACTGTAACCACACAACCCGCTACCTAAATTATATTCACTGATACTTCCGTGAAAACATATTAGTCACTCCATATATACTGTGCGTAAAACGCAACGAAAATTCTGGAATTTACTTAACATTGACGAAAATTAAATGTTGGTACTCCGTGAAAACAGCCCCGAAATTCTTCAGGCTATCTTTCTGATTGGATGATTACCCTACTTTTACTTGACACACTGAAAATAGCGAAAAGTAAGTAATTAGATCACAAAATATTACGAAGTGGAAGTAGCAGGAAATTAGATCTACTTGAGTAATTACCGCAATTAGTGGTAAACTACTTGAGTAATTCGAAAAAGTAGAAGTACTTCGTTACTGACCATTCTGGGAGCAGCCGGTATTGCGACTGTACAGAAGGGTTGTTCAAATATAACTTTTTTTCCAAATTTCACTCGCTTGTTGATAAAATTGTCAGGTTGCCTTTAAAAACGCTACACCCCAAATTTCAGCCAATTCCGACCAGTAAAGGCCGTGCAATTTTGAATTGAAATTTCGACCATTTTTGAATTTTAAGTATTTACGGTGGCAAATTTCGACACTTCGGCATGACCAAACATCTTGTTCCAGGCATGTCTGAAGTGAGAATTATGCTTTTATTCACGCGTTTAAATCTTGATAAAGGCCTGTGATAGAGTTTGCATGATGAAATTGCTAATATATGAAAAATGAAAATGACACTGATAAGCTGGAACCCGATTGAAAGAGCCCCGTGAAAACGATGGTGATATACATCGAATATAAATACAGCACTCAGCACTGAAATCCGGGACCATAAAGATAAAATAAATTGCCAAGCATGAAAATGTAGTAAAATATATATTTCCCAGACTTTAGGCGATATATTTTTTCGCACCAGTGAATGTTGTCTTCACAACGTATTATGACATTTGTTGTTTTCCGATATCCTCCGTTAGAATGTCTATATTCCTCTGGCAAGCGAACTACTACTTGTGGGACATTTTGTCGAGTTTCAGAAATCCCACATCATTCTCCAGACATCTATATTAAGGGAACTCGAGTATCTCGCGATTCGATGTTCAAGGAATCTCAGGTCATCATTAGGTTGATAGCGATGCTGGTCTCATGTTTCGGTATTTGAGACAACGATCCCGTAGATACGCCATGTTGAACTTATTGTGCAATGTTTGCTTACACCTTATCTTTTCTTTGGATCGCAATCTTGTGGTGTATTGAACTGATGAATATTGCTAATAAAACCGAACCCACTCCGTTCGATCGATTCTAACTTTTTACTGATTCCAAACTCGCAGTTCCACAAGCATCAGTCAGCGGCCAAGACAAACGCTGCTGATTGCATTCGGAAATGGCCTACACGCCAATTAATGACATATATGGTACTTCAGATATGATTTATATTTGCTCGAAAACCCCAGAGAAACCAAATTGTAACATACCAACTTTGTAGAGCGTACAAATTATTATATATGATTCTATGGGATCTTTCACTATCTGCGAAAAACTGTTTTTGCAGTAGTGCAATAAAGCGCATTGCCGTTCTAGGCTAAGTGAAGACGATTGTATGGTAAGGAGATTATATTGTCATCCAATCAAGACACGCACAGTGTACAATGCGATAAGACACCATGCGATGTAATGAACATACAGGAGGATGCCGAACGACGCGCAGTTGCGGTCTCTTTAACTGACATCCACCTCGGCCTAGTGGCCAATGTCACAGTTCATTTTCAATATTGATCTTTATGCCGCAGTTAGTTCTAGCTCTTCCCATTCCTTACAAGTACTTTCTTTAATCGGGTCTTTTTTCACCATCAAATCTCGAGAATGATATGAAATGCTTTAGAAGATTTATTGATATGAGGAAGATATGTAATCAGTCTAATCACTTATCATTATTATCAATCAACTGTTCACGTGACATACATCAAACATCCGATTGTTCATTGGAGCGAGTTTATTACGGTACATATAAATGCCCTATAATGATGTGGATCCGCTAAAATAATACCTCAGGATTCGTAATTCGACTTGTAGAGGTATATAGTAAGAGGTGAAAGCAAATATCAAAACGCATTGCGAAGAAAACAGCCACAACGTCGTCATATCTACATATGCACGACAAAAGACACTTTGGGCCTATCGATTTTAACCTGGCAAATATATTTTGCTGTATTTTACCTGTGCGTCAGTTCATTTTCTCTTCATGGTGCCCGATTTCAGCCTAAAAAGTATTTTATTTGCTAATATATCACCGTCGTTTAAACGAGACTATTTCAATTTCGTTGACTCATTTTTGGCAAATAAGTATCACATGAATTTTGACACCTGACGAAGGAGCGGGGATCCGAAAGCTCGTGTGATAAATAAAATTTTTACGTTGCAAGTGGACGCTAAATGAGGTGTGAAAGCAACCAAGATCTTAATGAATTTTTCATTAATTCGCAATTTCTGTATCTCAACTCTATCACAGGCCAGTATCAAGACGTAAAAATTTCGCCCTTCGCCCGTTTAAACGAAGACTCCCTGAACGGTACAATAAATATCGGTTATAAGTCGCGACAATCACGACTAACCTGTTGAGGGGTCTGGGTATAGATAGCCTAACTAACCTACGGATAGATACGCAACACCCGTCGTGACGCTTGCTTGCCCGGAGGGAATTACTGCTCAACAATCTGAACGCAACATAATTGCTAATCCCATAGCTGACGACCCGCGTGCTTAATTTCAATAAAGTTGATCTTATTTGAAAGCTACTGTCGCACTGATTCCGAAAATATACATTAGAATCTGAACCTTGAGAACATTGAACCCCTTGAGATTCACCTCAAAGTTTGAAAATCGGCATTGTTCTGAACAATCACAACTACGCTAGGGCCATTGTTATGGTCATTGTGCTGCGTCGCTGCGATCGTCATCATCATCATCATCATCATCATTGGTTTATTAGCAATTTTATCAGTTCAATACACCACAAAAAATGCGATACAATGAAAAGACAGGAAGATGTCGAAGCGACAAGGAGTAGTCTATGGAATCTGACACCCACCTTGGCCTAGGCGATGTAAAGAGGAGGCATGCACACTGAATGAAAGTAAATAAGATAGTATAGAAAAAGAAAGCGACAAGAAATAGGGTGGCATGTCATGGGAAGCGAGATCGATAGGTCAGTCGTGGTCCGGTAATCTTGAGGATGGACTGTATCTATTTAGTAGTAATTGCTTGTATTTCGGCTTGAATGTGGACATGCTCGTCGACTGTCGGATGGCCGGCGGGATACTGTTCCACACATCAGGTCCGGCATATTTGATCGAGCGATAATCTTTTCGGTCGACCATATGATATTTGGACGACGTGGACGCGCGTGTGTTGTACTTGTGCGCTTAGAACAATGCCGATTTTCAGACTTTGAGGTGTATTTCAAGGGAGATTCATTGCCCTGATCATCATCATCATCATCATCATTGGTTTATTAGCAATTTTATCAGTTCAATACACCACAACAATGCGATACAATGAAAAGACAGGAAGATGTCGAAGCGACAAGGAGTAGTCTATGGAATCTGACACCCACCTGGGCCTAGGCCAGGGGTCGGCAACCTTTTGCTAGTCGCGGGCCAAATTTCGGATGTGCAACTTTTTGGCGGGCCGGATTTTTTCTTAGTACTATATTTTACGCTCACTTCGGTATACTATCCTACATTGCTGCAATCTCAATCATACCAATCAGAAGACACATGTATTTACACTTCAACAACACAGAATAATTGTGACAATTGACGCAGCTTGCTTTGTGAAAGGTTTTCAACTTCTGGTAACAAGTCAGATCAGATGAAACAAGAATCAGACCCTATTCAAAATGGACGTCCGAAATACGTGATATTAGCTTGCTCTTCGTGAATTTCATTGTTCAAAACTATTGTTCACATGCGTACGTGCTTCCAAAAATCGATGCAATTTCTTTTGCATTGCTGGTCAAGGTGGGATCAAGACCAATTTCAAGAACGTACTCTTTGCCAAAGTCATGCAGCGATATGCTCTTTGTATGAAATTTGTCATTCAATTCAACTGCATCGCATTTCAGAAAGGCCCATTTGAAATTTTCAGGCAATAGTATTGGCGTCCGCATTAAACAGAGTACTGAATAGTCAGAATTCATTTTGTAGAAAAGGAATGTCGGAAAAGCGGGTGAATATTCAGTAGTTAAATTTCGTATCACAGTTACAAATGTAGTGTTGGTACTAGGTTTTCTCTCCTCCAGTATAGGAAAGTGAGCATAATTTTCTTTGTACTGTTGACATTTCCAGAGTCACAGATTTGTTTTGAATGCGCCTCAACATCTCATGTATTTAGTTGTTTTCCGCCTGAAGTTGCAAATTCAATTTGTTCAGATGTTACGTTAAATGTACCAGGAAAGCAAGATGAGATGCCCATTTTCGATAACAAGATAATGAGTCGGCGATATTTGTGTTTTCGAGGAAAGTTGCTGTTTCATTTCTCAGTTCATACACTCGTGTAAGCATAGCTGCTCGACTTAATGAGCGAGCATGACAGATGTAGGCCTGCATGACATCGCCATATTGATTCTCTGCTTCTAGTAATATCTGGCGTAACTGATTCAGTTATTGAGACAAAAATCATATTAACAGTTTTCACCATTGTGGCCAAACACTATTCAGGTTTTTTGTCTTGGCACACAATGCCTTCTGGAAAATTAAACTATAGATAGGTTAACTGACATACGGAGGCTAGTTATCTATAATTGAATAGTTTGAGATTCCGTCATTGCGTCTGATATGTTCCAAGCGTTTTTGAAGCAAAGGAAGAACACCTTTATTGTCACATCCCGTTAGAGTGGTTAACCCTAAAAAGTATGGAACACCTTCGGTTGCGAGATACACCCGATTGATAAGCAGTAAGCACTGATCCAGTCTAGTCTATCTCCATCTCCTACTCCAACCACCTTCGTTTTATGGCGTAACAATAGACTAATACGATGTAGGCTACTAATATATCGTAGCAATGCCGCATTTTTTTCATGCAGTGCTGCACTGCAGATTGAAACTCATTATGAAACGCGGGCCGTATTCTTGTGATAACTAATTATTATGTCGCGGGCCGGACGATTTCGCTTGGCGGGCCGGATCCGGCCCGCGGGCCGTAAGTTGCCGACCCTTGGCCTAGGCGATGTAAAGAGGAGGCATGCACACTGAATGAAAGTAAAGAAGATAGTATAGAAGAAGAATGCGACAAGAAATAGGGCGGCATGTCATGGGAAGCGAGATCGATAGGTCAGTCGTGGTCCGGTAATCTTGAGGATGGACTGTATTTATTTAGTAGTATAATTGCTTGTATTTCGACTTGAATGTGGACATGCTCGTCGACTGTCGGATGGCCGGCGGGATACTGTTCCACACATCAGGTCCGGCATATTTGATGGAGCGATGATCTTTTCGGTCGATCATATGATATTTGGACGACGTGGACGCGCGTGTGTTGTACTTGTGCGCTTTTGATTCAGAGGTAAAGAAGTCACTGATTGGATTTTAATGTATCCCAGTGAAATACCCGACGAAAGAAAGCACTCACAAGGAATGGAAAGAACTAGTAGAAAGTACCGCGGCTTCAAAAAAGATCATCATCGAAAAGAACTGTGACATCGGCCACTCTATAGGCCGAGGTGGATGCTAGAGTAAAGGATCGCTACTGATGCGTGTCGTTCGACATCCTCCTATCTGTTCATGACATCGCATTGTGTCTTACCGCATTGTACATTGTGTGTGACTTGTTCAGATGAAAAATATAACCCAACGATGTTACGTTATGTTATGTCATTACGAAATGTTTATGATCTCACCTTGACAACTAGGGGCACTATCCAAGTCCCATCTTCCAACTCCTGTTGAGATATTATTGCATTTAGCATTCCATTGCTTTGAGGTTGAATTAATTCTGTAACCATCCTTGCATGTCAGTAGGCAAGCTCTCCCAACAACATCGTCTGTGCATTGTCTAGTATGGTAGTTTTTATCACTTGTCACATTCATAGAACTGCACCGCATTGTTAATATAACCATTTAAAATTTTAAACTTTCAATCAATATAGCTATCCAACACAACGTCTTCTCAAAATATAACATGGAAGACCAGCACCACAATGAGGTATTATTATAGCTATCGAATATCTAATTTACACCTCACAGCAGTGGTCGGCAAAGTGTAACCCAACACTGCAGAAGTGGGCTTTTTGCAGGTTTAGTATCGGCCCTGGTTTGCTACCGGAATTTGACTTCTTATCAGCTTCATATACATAACATGACACAAATAGCATTAAGGTAGTGTTCTGTCAAGTTTTATTCTGCTCATCGTCTAAAGGAAATATCTACTTACCCCCACCCAATAGCAACCTAACTAAGAGGTCCATCGACTACTCGGGACCTATCATCTGGAATGCATTACCACCACATATCCGTGAATTGCCCTATAATAGATTCAAAAAAGCCCTACTTGATCACCTCTTGTCGTGAGACGGACTTTCAGCATTCCCGTGGCCACTTACTGGCCACGGATAATTTCGTGGCCGGCCACAGATATTCCGTGGCCGGCCATGTAAAGTGCTATTCTGTGGCCGGCCATGGTGATTTTCATGGCCGGCCATGTCAAACTCATTCTCATGGCCGGCCATGACTAAATTTCAGAATTCAGAATTCGCTTTAAAATAATAAAAAGTCGGTGTTATTGTCAAGAAAGGTCATTACGCTGTTGTTTATCACTAGCCTACAGATAATAATTGCACAAGACAGATGGAAGTTGCATGATAATAGAGGCAAATTTGAAATAAGAACTGGGGGTCCGCCGGGGTACGTGAAGGTGCACAGAGGGTCCGCGACAACAAAAAGGTTTAGAACCACTGATTTAGAGTTTGTATAGGGTGGACGCTGGACGGGACAGTTGTCATTTATTGCTGTTACTTCATGGCTTGCGGAGAATGCTGTCACCACTCAAGTGACCGCTCACACACAAGGTCGTAGCCAGAATTACATTTTTTTTATTGTGGGGGGGGGGAGATTTTTATGAGTTTAGGGAAGCTCTCCCGTGGGAACACCTCGCAGAACCGTACATCCTGCCATGGGCAATTTCATCACTACCCTTTATTCAGACGATTCTCAGACGCACGCACACACATACCCTATGGAAGCTTCCAGTTGCTTCCAGTTGAAAAGCAGTGTGCATTTCGGACCTATAGTCGCGCGGAGCGTACATGTTTTTGAGTAAATGAAAGTATTTGATCAATAATATTGGTGCGTGTATATGAGCAAGTGGATTCCATTCTTAATAATTACTTCGTTGAAGCACGGTTATTTAGTGACCTCTGGTAAAGATTGATGCTAGTTTAGAGATTGGAATTGCTGATATATATACCAGACCAAATTACAAAACTCCTTTGATCAGACTCGTGCGATTTCAAATTAGCACTTTTTAAAGGGAGGTGGCGATATTTTCCTGTGCCAGTCGCATTCATGTCGGAGAAGTCTGATTGCAGGGACAGGATCATTAGGCGCCAGCCATTTAAGTACCCGAAAATCTATATCGAATACATGCGTCGGTTTTATGGCCGTCAATCATTTTGGGAGCGCACTTTGCGGAGTTGCATGTAACCTACTTTATATGTCTTCGTGTGTCCCGTAACGGGAATTGTCGGAGCTAACAGTCCCCAATCCCCATACTAAACTGACAACCCTTAACTCAATCAACCAAACGACCTTGAGTTACTCTCGTGTGTCTACTGGTACGGTTGTATTCTCATAATTAAGAATGCAGCTAAAATCAATTGTGGGTATTTGCGGAAGATTTTTTTCGGAACACCGATAATAATAGCAAGACTGTTATGATCATGGACACTAAATCGCGCGAAGCGCGAAGAAATTTTTTAGGTTGCATTCCTCTGCCCTAAAATAATGTCATATTTATTGATTTTACGAAAAATTTTCCAAAAATTTGGGGGGGGGGCGATCGCCCCTTTCGCCCCTCGCTGGCTACGCCAGTGGCCGGCCATAGCCAAATTTCATGGCCGGCTGCAATATATCAAGTTAGTATCGATGATAAGTATTGTATGTGGCCCAATCGTGGTCAAATGCATGATCAATTATGTTCTATTATGGGCGTACAGTAAATAGAACTAGGTGAGAGCGAGAGTTTAGCTCAGTTTATATGCATTTTCACCCGAAATACCAGAAGAATAGCGATACAATGAAACGATCTAGGAAGAAGATGAAACGATCTGGAATAGTCTCTATATATCAATTAAAAACACAAAAAATAATGTAAAGAATGCATTAAAAAGGGGGATATCCGCTAAATGAAACAGGAAATAATGGTATAGAAAGCTAGAAACGATGAAGACATTATCAAAACTGGTAACTGGTAAGTGTTGATTTGTATCTTTTTTTTTTTATAGAAATAGACCTAAATATTCGGCTGACACTCGTCACAGCTAATCGTATGCAACTGCATAGAATTAGAAAAAACAATGTATACCAGATATCTGTCAGAAAATCTCTATAAGTTCCCCAAAAGCTGTGAAATTACCATGACATTCTGTGGCCGGCGACAGAACAGAGCAGAGCTCGCTGTGGCCGGTGCTTCCCCCGTTCTGATATTGATTTTCAACCGTAATATGTGCAATGTGCATTGTGCAGTTGCAATCGATTGTATAGCTAGTTTTATTTTGTAAATATGCAAACCTACGATTAAACAATATGATGATGATAATGTCCTTCATTTTTCAACCATATTTATCGTTTATGATGAGTCTGCGATGCGAATAAGTAATACATATATATATTTGATCATGCAGTTTAAGGATGTTTGTGGGGGCAGTTTAAAATCTTTCGTGAATTGCCATGATGAATTTATGAATAATACAATAATGTACTGGGAATTTGTCTTAATTCACTGCCGATTTTCGATTTACGCTTAAGTAGACTCGACTATATACCTCCTTGAATGCATAATCTGATCCATCGAGATACTGGATCGGTCAATATGCGGTCATTTTACCTGTTTTCTTGTTTTCAATACTAAATACCGTAATGAAAGTACCCGAACAAAACGATTAGGGAATCAAAGAACCAAGAATAGGTGGAAAATACTGTTTCAAGTTCCAGAAAAGCTGTGAAATCCACATAACATTCTGTGGCCGGCCACAAAGCAACTCGCATCTCGCTGTGGCCGGTGCTTCCGCCGATCTGATATATCTTTCCAACGCTATAATAGGACATCTAGTTGCAAACAATTCCATAGTTTATCTTTCGTATAGCTGAATAGCTGTGAATTGGATAATGCCAGGCAGATACAATCCCTCCTTTCTGTATCAGGTCTATGATGAGTCCGCAATATACGGTTATATACAATACATATTTGATTATCGTACTGCTATACAATACATACGACGTTTGAGATCCTCAACATCAATGGAGCTTGCACTCATTTGCACGATGAGAATTGTGTCGATGAATCTAAGAATATTTCTATGCTGTAGCAGCACGTGAACTTGACACACTGCAGATGTGCTGTAGATGTAGAATAAAGGCAACGATGTAGCCTAACCTACCGGTAATATTGGTAAAATATGGGGCTTTGTTCCCAGAAATTTGATTTTGTTCACGTTTCCGATCCTATATAATTTGTATGTATAATGTATATTGTATATCCACCTAGGTGACGTTCTTCCAGGTTGAAGCAAATAATGTACGAATGAGATGCATGTCGCAGTCACTAACGATGCCGTGTATGCCAGAGGATACTTGATTACTTGGGTGCAAGGATCGTTTTGTATCGCATGTCGTTGTTAGATCAAGCTGCTAACCGATGTGGTGGGCAGGGCCGTAACAGCACTTCGCCAGGCCCCCCCCAAAACTTTGGTCTTGGGCCCCCCATAGGGTTATAGACCTAACTATAGACCCCCCCTCCGGCGATACACTGTTTACCACTATTCTTAATATTCATTGGGAGTATGTTTAGTGAATCAGCTTTTGCCGCTTGAGCGCGCGAAGCGCGGAAAATTTCTAGAATTCATGATTTCATCGGTCAGTATGATCGGGAATTGCATATATTGGTATCAATTTTTATCTTCTCTCTGCTCACGTAACCAGATTTGCCGGTAGAGCTGATTGAGGTGTGTTTGAAAAGGTAGGACCACTCAATAATAATTAAACATCTTCGGGCGTATACCCGTTGGCAGGGACGAAACAGCACCTCGTCAGGCCCCCAAAAACGTGGGTCTTGAGCTCTCATAGGGTGATAGAACGACCCCCCCCCATCACGTTGTTCGCGTTTGTCACGAAATTATCTGTACTGCATTGTGAGCCAGCGCGAGGCGCGAAAATTTTCGATAATTTATGATAAAATCGGTCAATCAGATCGGCGATTGCATATATAGTATGATATCAATTTATTGTCCTCTCTACTCACGTAATTAGATTTACCGGTAGAGCTAAGTGAAGTGTCTTGAAAACGGGAGGGCCCGTAAACAATGACTAAACATCTTCGGGCGGACGGACCCGTTGATATGACTTCGTTACATGATGTTATTTCGTGACTTCCAGTCTGCTATATCAAAAAATATAGAATCGCCCAAACGTAGGCTTCTAAACTAAGAGACGCACACGATTTCAAATTGGTATTTCTTCAATGGCATAAAAATTTTCCAAGTGGGATGGTATTTGTCTTGTGAGGTTCAGATTGCAAAGACAGGAACATTCGGTGCCAGTCATTTAGGCGCCTATGGACAATTAAACCTATAGGCATTTTGTATAGCCTATATAACGAGGTCTTCGGTCTGCATAAGGGCATAGACCTTTTCGGCCAAGCTTTTCTCGCTGCCGATCGTTCTGGCACACTTCTTGGAGTCGCATGTTATATGGCCTAAAACTTGATTGTATGTCATGGTTGGTCGTGGCGCGGTAATGGCCCAATACCCTATAATATAGAGAAACGGCTACATGAAATCGCGCGCAGCGCGAAAATTTTTTTTTAAAAAAATACTCTATGATTTATGCTAATTCACGAAATAATTTTGGGCCCCCTTCGAGCTCGGGCCCCCCCCAATTGGGGGGTTTGGGGTGCGGCAGTTACGGTGCTGGTGGTGGGCATAGGACGTAAATGTGCCCGCTATATAATTAAATTACTGTTATAATAATAGATAACTTCAGATACTTTGCGTCATCTAATGCAGCATCATCGATCGATGCGACATCAAATGCAGCGCCATCGACCGATGAAAAAATGCCCATGCCAAGCCTTCAAAGAACAATGTGCAATTCAGCGAACAATCTTGATGACACAGACAAGTCCTAATCGTTCATTATAATTCGACATTTGAATGCAGTGCAAATACTTATCGCCGTGTAAAGTGCATCTGATCTCTCGTGCCCTTGGGTGTTTTCTGTGAAAAGCATTTACTGGACACATTGCATTCATGCAACTACTTGCATATGAATTGTGAATGATTGTAATCATATCTTCAATTGCTTCAGATTTTGAGAAATTGGTAACGGAATAAACAAACCTTTTGTAGCAAAATATGATCAGATTATCTACGTTTGCATCACTAATGGGCTTGGGTGATGGAGATGCGAAGAAACAGCAAGGCTATCGAGTCTGCACTACGGTTTTATCTTTCCACGCAATCCCATTGCGTTGATCGCCTGGCGTGGAAGCTGTGTGGACACCAGTTTTAATGTAAAGACGTTTGTCTGACCGAGCAATAAGATGTACGCAGTACGCTCATACATTACTCTATCAAATATTTATCTAGATTCTAGAAAGTTCAAGGAACGTATGTCTCGGTGTTAGTTTACAACGCACCGTCCCAGAGTACTTTTTCAATAGTCGGTGGGAATTAAATTCATTTCTGCAGCGAACAGAGAAGGTGACACGTGTAAAGCCGTGCAAATTTTGAACCCATCCCTAAACTACTCAATAAAGTGGTAATGTAACTTAGGTAGGCCTACGTGCGATAATATAGCGGAAGTCGTCAATACAAACAATGTTCCCTCTAATTTTTCAAGAGTCTGCGCAAACACGCCAACTCACTGCGCAGGCCCTCGGACAACAGTGCGCAACCACCCTCCAATAGGGTGATAAAACTGACTACTGAGGGGTTTCGCCCCCCAGACCCCCTAGGCCTCTAGACTTTTTCCGGTACTTATCATCTATATTGGGTGCCCAATTGGTAGTAGCGTCCCTAAACGCGCGAAGCGCGAAAAAATTCTTCAATTAATGATTGCATCGGCCAATATGATCGGGAATTCCCTATATATTGCTATCAATAATGCTCACATAATCAGATTTCCCGGTAGAGCTGATCCAGTGAGGTGTGTTGGAATAGATTGGCCCTCTAAATAATAATAAAACATCTTCGAGCGTACCCGTTGATATAATGACTTCGTTACATGATGCTATTTCCTGACCCCTATCTGCTATGTCAAAAGATATTGAAATCGCCAAAACGTACTAAAGTAAAAGACGTACACGATTTCAAATTGATATTTCTTAACTGGAAAGTAATGTCCCCTCAATATGGCATTTGTCTTGTTGTGGGACTCGGATCGCCAGGACAGGAACATTCGGCACCAGCCATTTAGGCGACTATGGACATGGACAATTACACAGATATTCGTATCAATTGTATATATCGAAGTTTTTGGTCAGCTCCGGGGCAGTCTTTTTCGCCCAAGGTTTTCTCGCTGCTGATAGTTCTGGCGCACTTCTTGGAGTCGCATGTTACATAGCCTTTAACTTCATATGTCTTGGCGCGTCATGGTGCGGTAATGGCCGACACCCAACTGCCCATTTTTATAAATCATGCGTAATTTTTGTTGGGAAAGGGTACCGAATAATCAGATATCTGACAATAATAAAACGCGCGTAGCGCGAAAAAAAATTCCTGAAAAATTCAAAAAAAAATACATCATGATTTATGTTAATTCTCGAAATAATTTTGGACCCCCTTCGAGCTCGGCCCCTCCAATTGGGTGGTTTGGGGTGCGAAAGTTACGGTCCTGAGTAAATCTTACGCAATGTTCATGCCACGCGGAGAAGACTATTCGTTAGTTTCTCGCAGATTAACTTCGAGCTAGCCCATTGTTATTTATACCTTTGTTAAACCATGTTATTTCGCCATTCCCAGAATATAATGCGCTATTGAAATGATATCAGTATCGCTCACGCGTACGAGGCCATACTAAAAAAATATTGTCCGTGAGTCCCACGTGATTGTGAATTCTCATTTCTTCACGGAGCGCATTAGTTACCTTTGCGGGGCGCACTTGTACCTCGGTTCCAGACTTCAGTGATAACACTATTTGGCCCTGGCAATGTTCCATCTTAATTTTCACGAATCTGCGCGCCTGCGTGGTCCATTGGACAACAGTGCGCAACAACTATAAAAAAACATAATTTCTAATTTCTTGTGCGCAGCGTAGATTTTCTGTGCGCAGACACCGTTTCAGCACTGCGCATTTGCGCACGTGCGCAGCTTAGAGGGAACATTGAATACAAACCTTGCCACCAGCAAGTTCGTATTGCAAATGAAGAAGATCTACTTGACTATTGTCAAATTGGATGCAAAGGGCGGATTTTGATCCAACTAGATGCGCCAAAATCACGGACTGGCCATGAACTCGTGGCCGGCCACGATGAATTCGTATGGCCGGCCATGAAATTCACTGTGGCCGGCCACGAGACAACGCATTTTCATGGCCGGTCACGAGATATTCGTGGCCGGCCACAAAAAAATCTGTGGCCAGTAAGTGGCCACGGGAAAGCTGAGACCCCTACTGCTTGTCGTTACACTGACACTGTTGCCCTACCTCGCCCAGACATTGCTTCATTGATCATTTGCTACTACCATCGTTTAATTTTTCTTCTATTTTAATTTTTTTAACTACCGTAACATTTTTTACAGCCAGACTGTTTAGAGTCAAGTGTACCTGTTTGATGCTGGTGTGATCAGACTAGATGACCTTCACGGTCTTATCGATAATTCCTATCTAATACCGAATACTGTGCAGTGTGCATGCATATTTTCTGTACCACCACCATTGCCGTGTGTTATGTATTTTGGTTTGATGAAAATAAAGACTCTCTCTCTCTCTCTCTCTCTCTCTCTCTCTCATGGAACCTTATTCTCGATGGACAGGGCCCTAGTCCTATTATACTAATGTCCTACTGGTAGATGCAGTACTCACCTTTCTCGTGAGTCGCAGAGAGATAAAATTGTAGAATAAAAACAATGGCTGTGATACTGGTAACGATACCACGATTCTCTTTTCTGAACTTCATTATCCCTGCAATGCAGGTCCGTGGAAGTATCTTTTGCAGGAACGTCTATTCTAAGAACAGAACATTATAACTTCTCGAACGGCAATCCCCGTGTGCTCAAGAATGGATGCTGAAGAATATCTACTATAGTTTCTGATATCTATGCTACACAAATGAACCGTATAATTGCACAGTTGCAAAGTCGCTTCCTGCTGTATGCATTAGTACGGATAGGAAGACATCTTGTAGGCCTAGCGATGGAGTCGCTGACTACACGTAAGTGACCGAATGTGAAGAGATAGTTTTCCATAACTTTGTGGCACCCAGAGGTGGTCAATAACGAAGTACTTCTACTTTTTGATGTACTTGAAGTAGATTTGGCCTACTCACACCACTTTTTAAGTAGTTACGATTTTAGACTACTTCTACTTCTACTTGACAGTTTTCAGTTTTGTAGGCAAAATTAAGCGGAGAATATCTACTTACTTACTTACTTATGAACCACCACTCCTACTTCTACTTGAGTAGAAATTCCGGCGTTACTTCTACTTCTACTTGAGTAGCGACGGTGACTACTTTGACCACCTCTGGTGGCACCTAATTACGTTTTTCACATAACGACTCGCCTACATTTCGTACCGACGCCTGTGCCTCTTTATTTGTATTCTATTATTTTAAAATTTAAAATTCAAATTCAAAAATTGTCCCTGGGCCCAGTGACTTTTACTGTTACTTCCTTATTCAATAAATTGCGTTGATAACAACCAGATATATTGAGGGGCCTGATCTGACATGGTGCTGGTACGGCCCCGTCAGATTAGATGCTTGTTTGTCAATGGAAATCCTCGGCGTGCAGCCGTAGGCCTACAGCCCTACACCCTTTCCTATATGCTGCCTGATGCATTAGATCAGAGGTCTCAAACACGCGGCCTGCGAGACAATTTTGTGCGGCCCGCATTTTGAAATTTCAATTATTCAACAACAAAGTCAAGTGTCATATATCTTTTTTAGATTTAATAACTTGAAGATCACTCTAAAACTACTACTAAAACCTAAAATCTCAACAAATATCACTATCACATCACTTCTAAAATCTACCATGAAGTGGAAGATCGCTATTACGTCACATTTCCAGTTCATCATGATAAAACATGACCCGTTGATGATTCGTGACTGAAAATTGTGTATTTGTTTGGTGCGACCTTTCGTCAAAATACTCGATGTTGGTTGAACCGGGTGATAAACTAAAAATGACTCGAGTTGAGTCGGGTCAAGCGTTGAAATCAGAGACGGGCTTGCGTCTCGGGAAAGTGACTTGGTAATTCTACGGACGCAACAATCTATGAAACTGTCATGAGGAATAGTAATATTCTATATCAAAATGTCGTAGCTTGCGTTGCGTGGGATATATCTCATCAGGTCAGTATCGAAACCATTGGCATTCTGTGGCCCCCGTGACGTATATTTGGTTGAATCCTAAGTATTGTCTGTTCTCTTTATCCGTGTTATTATCAGTGGCGAGTAAGGTAGTGGTACGCTTCACAGCTGTATCACCAATGGCGATTGGACATTTCTATTCGAGGGGTTAGCCCATTCGTGGTACGAAGCACCACATCAGGGAGTGCGAGATGCATTGTGGAAATAGGCTCATATGCTGTGGAATATTTTCTGTGCCGATTTATTCAACTGGAAAATATACGCGCGATTTTATGCGAATAGGCTGGACTATTCCTGGACTGTTCAACCTTTTTGCTATCCACCGCGGCATTTCGATTCCATATAGGGATGGTGTGAACGTGAGGTACACGACGCGTCGAAAAAAGTTCGAGAACCACTGCCAATTTTCTTTGTTGCGCACGAGAAAGTATACTGGACATTAGGGCTCTTCAAAAATGACTTTTTTTCTCAAATCGTACTGGCTACTTGATAAAATTGTTAGGTTACCTAATTTAAGCCTACACACAAAATTTAGTTCAATTCCAGCCAGTAACTGCTTTGCTACAGGAGAAGTAAGTTTATATTTATTATATAAAAATAAATAATAAGAAATTTGAAAATTTTCTGTTCACCCCACGAAAGTGTTAGGCTGTCTATAGAAACGATGCTCACCAAATTTGGTTCAATTCCAACCAGTGGAAGCGGAGTTATTGCTGTCGAAAAATTGGGATTTGAATAAAATAGTATTTACGGTGAGCACAACTTTAATAAATAAACAAAGAATCGGTCACCGTAAATACTATTTTATTCAAATCCAAATTTTTCGACGGCAATAACTCCGCTTCCACTGGTTGGGATTGAACCAAATTTGGTGAGCATCGTTTCTATAGACAGCCTAACAATTTCATGGCGTGAACAGAAAATTTTCAAATTTTTTATTATTTATTTTTATATAATAAATAGAAACTTTCTTCTCCTGTAGCAAAGCGGTTACTGGCTGGAATTGAACCAAATTCTGTGTGTAGGCTTAAATTAGGTAACCTAACAATTTTATCAAGTAGCCAGTACGATTTGAGAAAAAAAGTCATTTTTGAAGAGCCCTACTGGACATATAACTAACATTCCATGTTCGTATTTTCAGCATGATTTACCACGCTTGAAATACATCAAAGGGGGCAGTAGTTGTGAGGAGCTGAAATACTCAGTAAGAATGCATCTTACTCGTTCCAGAATAGTAGCCGAAGTGATGATTTAATGAGCATGACTGCGGTCAGACCACTTTCTTAAGTCACTTAGAATCAATGCATATTAAACCACGATCTTGCAACTCTGGTAACACGAAGGTTTCAGTTTCTTCCAACGATATCGATGATTAGATGCGTTTACTTCGATGTTAAATTCAAGAATCTGATCTGGGGGCCGGATGACAGTTAGATCGGGAAATTCATGGATGACAGTAGTCGAGTAGTGTATTAGTACGAAGTAATTATTGATAATAACAACGCAGTCGCACTTGCTCGGTAATCAAATCGGAGCTTTCTTCATTCTCTAACCTTACGAAATAATCAGTCTCCTATCTATCAGATTAAGAACCGGTGCACTATAGCCATTCCAATGTATTTTATACTAAAAGTCACAGCAAAGATTCGCTGTGATGGCAATGATTACAAGGTTTTTAAAACACGAAAACACATAGGTATGCATAGAAATCGGTCCAACTCAAAGATGCAGTTTTAATATTGCAATATTTGCGATATGCATAGACGTTCGTGACGCACGGGTGACAATTAGCAGTTCAGTAATCGAGTGAAAAAATACAATTATTGAAAATTCCCGTACAGGTCGAACAGCTGCAAGTATTCCGAAACTGCGTGGTAGCAAAATTCATACTGCTCCTGAAAGTGGAAAATTTTGTCAAATACTACAGCTTCGAAGGTAATTCACAATTCTGACCTTGGTCTCAACCATTCCGGGTCGCATGTCTCTCAAGTCCTTCACTGCTCTGAAGACATCCACCCTGTTCTCGTTTTTGAGTCTCTCTATGAGGTTCGAGATTGCGCAAAAGGTTCCACTACGTCCCGATCCATCACTGAATGATTGCCATGAAATCATCAACTTCAGGAGTCGTTAAAGTCAATGGTGCCCCAGTGAATAAGGTGCGCAATAATGATTTTATTCATTGTCACGTCGTCATCATTTTGGCTATGTATAACACATTGGGTAGGCATGGAGCAATAGGTATTTTTAGCATCTGCGCCGTTGACAATTCCAAATGAATCAACCAGTTCCAAATTTCCATATCGGGCAAGCCCTCCGCACTATGTAAAATTATGTCTAGATATCGAGGCAGACTTGGACAACTAGATAATTCTAGTTAGTTAGACTAGTTAGAGTAATCTAATCTCATTTATTCATGATCTAATTCAGGGGCTGGCAACTTCTCCAGTAGGCGAGACTGATATGGGAAAATGAGGTACTTGGCGGCCCGGATTCCCGAATCGATACATTAATCACGGATTTATTCACCTATACGAGGAATAAATCGTATTTAATGTAAACTTTAAGTTTAAAGCATAGAGACCAAAAACAGTATTCACTGAATTTATTAGCGTAATGTACTTCAATAGCTGTTGAAGTCAATGAGACATCTGTGGTCAATGAAAGTTTTCAACAAGTTCGTTGAATTCTGGCTGCATGTCGGACGTACAAACCCTTAGTAAAGACTGCATGTGGACATCAGTTAGATTGGAACGCAACTTTGTATTGTTAATGTTCATGATCGTAGATGTTTGCTTGCAAATGTATGTAGGGTAGACCCGGCAGCCACCTACGGGTTTGTTATCTATAGTAAGACCGGAAAGTGTCAGCGAGCCGGTTAAAATCGCACCGAGGTCCGTATGTTACCCGTTCCTAATCTAATTCAGGAAATGGTCCCATGCTCTAATTCAATTCTAATCAAATTTATGGTTTTCCCAAAAAAACTTCAGTAGAACTGTATAGTATGAAACCAGTCAAGCTTGATGTGCAGACATTTGCCAATCTCATACTGATGAGCATAAGCTCTGATTTGATATGAACTGAGCTTGATTTTTGTTGTATTTCTTTCTAATTTGTAATTCAATTTGAATTCTAAGTTTTTGGCAAATTAAGTAATTTTAATTCTTATCCAATTTGGACAAAAATTGTGTAGCGATAGTTCCGATCCGAATCTAATTTGAAAAAAAACACGGTGTAGCTATAGTTCTAATTTCAATCTAATTTGGAAAATCTGAACATCGAATTTCATAGTGTTTCAGTAACAATAGTAAGAACCGTGCTGTCCGAGAAATGAAAGGGTGGCGGCATATTTACCCTATTTTGGGTGAATTTCATAGTGCTAATTGATATATTTGGAGCTATAACAGGCGCAGCAGCAGAACCGTGAACGGGCCACGGGTTGCCGACTACTATTGTAGAGGGATGAAAGGTTTTGTACACAAGATTATTCGAGAAATCTACAATCGCCAACAAAAATGCTACATAATCCTCAAATTTCAATATCGATGGCTGGAAGCCGATTAGATAACAAAATCAAACTGTACCCGCAATGAACCACAGTGGTACGGGTCTCTTGGTCCGACCGAGCTTGATAGCGCTTCTCAATTTTGGAGATGATCTCAAGGACAGCATCAGACCCGGAAGGCGCGTTGTGCTCTGGCCATCCCCCATAGCTGATTTGCATCACGTTGATCTGCGAAGAATTACGAATATGTTGCGTTTATTTGGGATTAAAGAAACTCGTTGCCGGCGTTGGTATATTACGTCACAAGTACCACGGACGCAAAATATCACTTGCCGACTAACCTTTTTGGATTTATTTGAAACTTCAAACATCCTCTCGATAAGTCCATTATCTTCATTCTCTTCCAACGTCCGAACCGTTGCGATTTCATATTTTTGAGACTGGGAGAGCTCCGGCCAATAAGAAATCATGTCAGATCCTTTCTCCTGAACAAATTATGAGAATAATAATCTGAATTCGAAACATTACTTGAAACAGTTTGTCTATTGAATAAAAAATCCAGGTTTCTTAATTTCATACGATTGATTAAAGTTGTAAAGTTTGTTAGCAGTCACGGCCTATGAAGGTATACGATCTCCCACAGAGTATTGTGAAGTGTGTTCTATATACTAGAGCAAGTTGTTCAGTTAGCACAGTGGTTCCCAACCTTTTTCGTTTCGTGCCCCCCTTGGCCGATATTCGAGCTAAAATTCCTCCCTATGAAAAAGTTGCCTATGATTGAATAAAGTGCTTTTTAACGCGCAATCATTTGGTGCCTGAGCAGTTATTGGCCAAACATATTCAGATATCTCTGAACTATGGCGAATGCGGACCGCACTAAACTTTGGTAAAGTACAGTCAAATTTGACCTGTTTTTGACCAATCCGCCAATTTCACCAAGTCCGCTTGCTATGGGCTTGAGTTGAATCGATGAATTTGGTACGGTATGTCTTTCACATCAGCTCATATGTTGGTTTAAAAAGTTAAACAATTTCACTAGCGGCCTTGTGCATAATACGTCTTGACATTTTCATGCTTAGTAGCAATTTGGTCGAGAGGCTGTCGCGGACCCAACGAAATCGTCTCGCGAGCCTCACTTTATCAGGGGGTGTAATATCTACGGAAGGCATATAAACATACACCTAGCTTGAAATCCGCCAAATAAACATACAATTGTAAAGAACTAATTTCTAATTAACAGTTCTATACCATAAAAATCTAAAAACCTTGTGAACCCAGTGTATCTTCCGATACAATGCCAAAGCCAGATTTCCCCTAAAAATAAGCCAGATTCCCCCCTAATAATTTCAAAATCCCCCCCCCCCCCGGTTGGGAACCACTGAGTTAGCATTTCCCACCAGAGGGGGTAAGTAACGAGGTGCATCTACTTTTTCGGAGTATTCAAGTAAGCCTCTTATGTAGATGATGATCCACGATAAAAATTGCATGCCAACAAGCAAAGTTAATGTACGATGAAAAATCCTACTGTAACTAATAGGGAGAGAAGAGCAATAAAGCTAGTTCAAATTTTCAAATTTCTAACGGAATACGTCTCCATGGTAAAAATTATAATAAGATGAGTTTACAAACCGCCCCCAATGCTACAATGACGTCAACATCGTTGTCCAAAACCATTCGCCAAAATAAATTGAAGCTGATCTCGTCCGGATTCTGAGCCGCTATGTATCGGTCTGAAGCGTTATAGGACTGCAAATGCACACATCTCTTACTTGACATGGAATAATTGCCTTGCAAATATACTGACCGCTACAATGCTTCCATTGTAGTATGGAGTTTGCTTGTCATTAGGCTGCATTTGGACGAAGACTAGGTTGTGATCGTCTGTAAAATTGATCGGAAAATATGGAATTTTACATGGGATCTAACGTTTGGGAATAAATATCACGAAACCGTGATTGCAATGAATCAAAGTATCATGTACCGCTGTCGGACTGTCTCAACACGGTCAATAATTTATATTGCATGTTAGCCTCCGCAGTAAAAAGACGACCTAGGACTTATGTACTAAGTATGGAAATGGTTCCAAACATTTTTGGTTTCACTTTGAGACAGAGGTCAGGCTGAAGTTGCAGGAAGTTTCTTCAGCGAATACAATATGGCGCGACCAGCATCGGACGCATGTGATAACACAGCACTAGCCGTTAAAGTGAGCTATACACTAGTAAACATGTTTCACCGTTTTCACATTCTCAGATTTATATATAAATAGTACTTATGTGAAACATGCCATTTATGTGAAACACATTACTGGACATTCCATATTCAACCTCCTACTTGGATAGTGGTAGTTATGACTAAATACAGAAAACATATGTCGTTTCCAAACTACATCACACATAAATTGCCGCCGTAGCATATATGTGTAAGATTGTTCATAGAAAGCACATATGGTAAGTGTGCATAGTAACCATTTTTGTCCTCTTTTACATACCAAACAGACATGGGAACCGGAAATGCCCAGGCAGACGTAGCAAAAGCTTGCAAAAAATATATGTTTCATGGACATTTTCATGCACATTATTTCCTAAGTTGGATCGTCTACTGTGATATAACGACATCCACCTGGCATTCATTGAAATGAAAACATTAATTTTTTTTGGAAAATCCCATTCTGATGTGCTTCACTCAGTGAATCGACTACCCCGATTCTTGGCACACTTCAATTCAGATTATTGTTATTGTGATTCATCTCTGCTACGATCAAATTTTAATGGCAGAAGTGCTTTATTATTGACCACCTCTGCCACTAGTTGATTGTTTATTATTACCACGTCACTCACACAAAATAAATCCTACATTTCGAACTTGATTCACAAGTCACAAGGTTCCAAGTCACATGTCAATTTTACTTTTATAGTTTTGACCCAAGTGAGTCATTTTCAATTCACCGTCAAGTCCGAGTCCAAGTCAGGAAGCAACGGGTCGAGTCTGAGTCATACGGCTGAGACTCGAGTCCGAGTCCAAGTCATTGTGTTCGCTCTTCAGTGTTCAGTCAGTATCGAGTTCAAGTCAGGTTTAACTCACTTATGTGGAATTCTCGCGTGATATCGAAGGCCTCGCATTTATTAGCGTCTACTAATTTTTCTCACTCATGATATGTTTGTTTAGACGGATAAAAAGCCTATTTTCCAAATATCAGTACTGATAGATGAGACTTGAATTAGTCATATAGAATGTCTCATGTCATATAAGGTTACCATACGTCCTCCTTTTGCAGGAAATTGAAAATGTCCTCCGAGGACGCCTAAATGTCCTCCTCTTTGGCAATTCGTCCTCCTTTACGGCTAGGCTAATGGAAAGGGGATAGAGTCAACTGAAAATACGCATCAATGACACAAGTAAGGTCGAGACATTTTCCAAGTTTAAGAAAATGACTCTAGTCAAGTCGAGTCAACACAAATTTCGACTTGAGGTATGACTCAAGTCATTGCGACCCTGGATTGCTGTATCACCAACGTCCACTACTGCTGACTCAAACCAAAATATCAGTGATTGAATAACATAACAATGCGATATCATCGTTTCGTACATTTCAACGGGTAACTTGCTCCAGCGTGCATAGACTCAATCGTTCGAAACTCACATGGTAGAACAGCAGGGTTACGATTGAACTGTTGGTTGCATTCCTTGTGCGCAAATTCCTGCTCCGTATCGAGTGGCAGAAAGTAGTCGAGCTGAGCGAATTCGCGTTCCATGTTCAATGTGTTCGACCCTCCGCTGAACGCGAATAGTGTAGCATAAGAAAAATCACAGTCCTATTCATTTTACTCCTGTATCTAGTGACGGGAAGGGGAGAGGTCATACGCAACTAGCACTATGCAAAATCCAGTACCGGTACCTGAATAAATAATAAAGCTTCAAGTTAAGTGATAGAGAAAGGCTCATAATCTCTAGGGCGCTAGGTAGTTACAAAGCATATAATGTTGATTATACTTGATACTGAAAAATGATATAAAATTATTAACACCAACCATGACACAGCACTCTATGACAATACCACAGGTTAATACCTGTACTATACTTACACTGCTTACTCAACTGGTTGTGATTATAGATTTTCGCAACTTCTACTTAATAGTTTTTAGTTTTCACGCAAAACTAGGCATGGGATAGGCTACTTGTTTACTTACTTTGAAATCTCTACATATATATGTACTGGAGTAGAAATTGATGATGTTACTTCTATTTCTACTTGATTACCAATTAACTATTTTGACCCACTGTGGTCTTGAATGCCACGATCGACGTTTCGCAATGGCAGAAGAAAATATTGAAACAACGATTCTCAATGATAAGACATCTCCTATTGGGAAGGGGCACAAAATTTCGGTAGTCGAAAAGATTGACTATCCCTACTCGACTCAAACCATGAAATTGGATACTCGATTCTGAGTAATCGAATTGTTACGTCCAGCCCTGCCCTATACAACCTCAAATTGAAAAATTTCTCTGTTCTCCCATTTCCCACAATGGAAGTGTAAGTTTATAATATATTTCATGCTTATTGTAATCACATATTCTAATAGAATTATTTTGCCTTGTGGCGAGGTGCGGTTAAAGTGTAAATTTTCGTCTTTAATGAATATTTGATCCCATACCACCAGCAAGAAAACTAAATGTGCAAGACGGATAGAAGAGGCTACCCGCAGCACAAGAAATGACCATTTCTTTCTGTAGACTCGAGCTGTGCTACTTACATCTAGGCTTTTCAAGCTTACCTCTTCAAATCCCGAACAGCTGCATTGAATTCGGAAACGTCTCTGTCACTGTTCGCGAACTGATACAGCTCCAGGACCAACTTGTGGATAAAGACATACTGCTCCTGTATATGAAATAGGAATCGTCGTCTTGTGAGCCAATTTTGGAGATGGCAGATGAACTATGTCACACTGGTGGGCAGACTCACATATCTAATGCCATATTTGCGTCCATTCCGATTATTCGCGAGAGAGCATTTTTATATATCTACTTCATAACTTCATACGTTGAATTGATCTTTAAAGCACTCATATATGCTAATAATGTGAAATGTGTAATGAGTTGATACAATGCTCGCGATACATATGTTAACGGATATGTGCCAGTGAGCCAATCTATTTTGAGGCACACATATGCAGTACACAGTACACAGTTTTTCTATTGTTTATGCGGCATTCCACTTAGATCAAATTGATTTCCTGGTTGTCAAATATCAATGAGACCGAAAAAAGAAGTGATCCCATTAAAAATTCGATTCCATATGACTCACACTGCTGGTAGTACATTCCATGAAATACAAGGAAATGAGTCATCTGCCGTGACAATACAGTTGCAATGTGGCATCTTCCTATTAGGCACCTCATGCTTACCAGCGTTTGAACCATGTCGGGCCTTCGCGTGCGCATTTTTCCGATGACGGACGCAATGTTAATCTCGTCACTTTCTATTATCAGATCTCTGAGATGATCCAGAGCGATAAAGGTTCCTGTTCTGCCCACACCAGCACTGAAACAAATCCGCATTACTTGACTAAACGAAATTAAGTGAATGCCATATTTGGTAAAGGAACTGCATAGTGCGTAAGCCTGAGGACAGGATTGTATTTCTTGATTACCTTGAATCATGTTGGAAATACAGGCATGCTTATAGTGACATTAGTTATTTTGTGTTGAACACAGAGTAGTATTAGAATAAGCATCAATGAATACAGTTGGAAAGTACAAAATTTCACTTCGATTTTTCATTTTTACCAGATATCACACAGCCTTTTATGAGTTACAAGACTGAGTAAATGTCGTGTAGTCGGAAGATTGTGTGTCTTATGTCCATCCTACTAATATTTTCTAATGATGAATGAATCGGGTCTTTCAATCTATCTATATAGATGACTTGCGTTAACACCATTGACAAAAACCCAGAGGTGGTCAAAGCAGTCAGCAATGGTAGTCATGCAGGAATAGAAGTGACGCCATAAATTTCCACTCAATTACAGGTACAAATAGTGATTTATGACACATGTCAAAACTGCTTCCAGAGGAAGTAGATAATTAAGGTATGACAAGCATACTTTTGTTAGTTAATCGGAGGTGGCTGCCTTTGAAATTGGAGGGTGTCTCTTTCCGACCAACGCAAAATGACATAATCATAATCATTTACCGTGATACAAGAGGTATTTTGTCCAGCTGTTATGTCAATTTCACTCGCCAAAGTGACACAAACATACCCTTAAACTGCTGTCAGCTTTGCAAAAATGAGAAGTGTGAAAGTAAGTGGTTATGCGTAAAGTTTAAAAACATAACAACTTGACTAAGTACTGCGAACAGCTAAAAACCTACTTGAGCACTCCCAAAAAGCAGAAGAACTTTTGTTACTGACCACATTTGCAAAAACCAACCTGCAATGCACGACAATAGGACCGGCATCCAGAGGTTGAGAAGCGATCGCATATTCATGAAATCTCAGAAGGCTCGACGTTACAGTTGGAATTCCGTGATCGGGCCACGCAATGAAGTGATACTGAGTCACATCGAATGTCTGCGACAATATGAAATTTGCCACTGAATCAATGAATGGCACCTTTTGTTTTGATCTTACCTCGTTGGATCTTGTGACGGTCATTCTTCGCTGGATGAAATCCCCAAAAGAAACGGTTTCGTGCAGTTTTACAGAAATATCGCCGTAGGTTGCAGCCTCGTCAGGCCAATATTGTGCGCATTTCACCTAAACAATAGATGCTGTAGCTGTTAGCTTTTGCACAATTGCTATACTGAAAATAATGCCACCTCAATTTCATGACATGATGTTATTTCAATGGAAGCTGAGAAAACTGATAATACTTTTACAGTTGGTATACAACACGCATTATATCACAATCTTGTGGTGTTTTGATTTGATGTTTCGATGTAAAATGATAGATTGATCGAAGTACTACGGTAAAATTATTAGGTGTAATATGCTGCGTATTGTGTAATCCCCACAGGAAACCTATAGCACATATAATTATGTCTATTGAGAATTTGTATTCGTCAATATAATAAGCAGAAAGTTTCAGCAATGTGCCACTCAGAGTAAGAAGCCATGGATATCTAGATATCCCTGTAAGAAGCCATTTTTAACAGTGTCCAACCTTCAATTTCTCTATCAGCTTAGTCACCATAACGATCACTCGACACTTCTGCTCGCATATCATCCGCCAGAATTCATCCACCGTTTCCAGCTTAGGCCCTTGCGTCGCTATGAATTTTCGGGGTTGAGAATAGCCCTGAAAACATACAATAAGTTCTGCATCATATGCAAAAGACGATTTCCTGATATAAGAAAGCAGCATTGGTATAAGTTACTGTGACTAGTTTCCAAGAATCGCAGTGTTTTAAAGATCACCATGACACATCATATTTTATAGCCACATTGCGAATATATCATAAATCTTCTGTAAGGATGAGAGTGTAATTATGCGACACTTGGAAGGATAATAGAGGCTATAGCAAGCATCAAAGTCGCATTCCTTTCAAAGGAATACAATCATAATAAGTTTGATCTTTAAGAGAACTTCAAGAGCTTTGCCTTGCCATATTTAAATAAATGAAGTTTCCAATATTATATTTGCGTTGCGTACATATTGGTCGTGACTGAATTTGGGGTTAATTGGTATATTTGAAGGTTCGCCGGTCTGCAACATTGAGTTCTGAAGTTTTACTGGTCACGGGGTCAAAAAGGTTGAGAACCACTGCTCTATACAGCCATTGATATCAATCAGAAACCGAATCCATTTGACACCAAATTGACCAATTTTTGTATTTTAAAATAAATCACAAGGTTAACCTGAAACACTAATGCATACATTACAAACAATGCAAAGGTTTTATGATTTAATTTCACAATTTCTAGTTATACAACCGTTCCTACATCCACATAGGACGCATTGATGTAATCGGAAAATTCCATTCCCGGTATGCTTTTAAGAGCAACTCTTGAGCGATCATCTAAAAAAATTACAGATTTTGTAATCATCTAAAGTAGGTTAATACACGATCTCATGACCTTACACGGCACAATGTTTTTGTAGCGATTCTTCGGTTGGTTGACTCGCAAATTTGCAATATCGTGCGTAAGATTGCATTGCGTTACAGCTCGCGGTAAAGCCCCCTGAAATTTCAAAACATATCCATACCTATCTTGTAAATTATGTATGCAAATAACGGAAGGAAACTATGCGTCACCTTGAATTCCCCTAGAAATTCCATATCATCATTCTTTCGCTTGGCATTGATTGTCTGAAACAGATCGCCTAACCGTATCGCATACCCGGAGAGTTCTCGGTCTATTATGGATTCTGGCTTGTCCTGAAGATCAATGAATTCGGCTGGCTCTATTGAAAGGGATTCTGTTGAAATTACAACGATTAAGCAATCAAAGTTTCAGAAAATTTTTCATTTGATGATACCTGGATTTTCAAAATCAACGTTGAATAAGAATTATGGGCATATCGCTTTTGGTCAATTCCAGAGTCAGAAAATGTTTTGACTTTACTTGTTATACATACAGATATACCGCAAACATGATACTGTGATAGTATCAAAACTAACATTTCCAAGAATATTATATCACACGACATATATTTTGACATAAGAAACTGAGAATTGGCATGGAGTCAAGTTATTGCCAAAAGAACGATATTCAAATCCAAACACAGTAAAGGCCGGGATAACATAGAAAGGCTGCTAAGTAATTTCTGGATAGCAATAATGCTGGGTGAAACGAGTACCAGTCAATGTTGTCTTATATCAGGCATCTGAGATTTAACAATGCGACAGGACTGCAGGCTGATAAATTTACCCAAAGCTAGTAAAGAGGATGTATGGTGCACAGATGAATATGAATACACTACCAAAGTTACTTCATTGACATTAGATATGTGCTATGCACCTGGATCAGGTCTTGGTTGCACAGGAGACTGTTTGGGATTTGATGACTTCCTGATAAAATAGAAAAATATATGTAAAAAATCAACACAAGTACAAGGAAAAGTATCTAAACTTTTATGATGAAATATAAAATATAACACAATCAATATCGTCTAGAAAAGTGAATAGATGTAAGATATATATGATCTATTAATTCTACTACACATCATTGAGTACCATTTGATATATGTAAATATTTCTTACCTGCGATACACAAGGATTCCGACAATGACCAGAGCGATTACCAAAATAATTGCAACGGCAATCAAGGCAGCGATAGTATTATTACCCCCATTATTAACTAAAACAAATTGATGATCATTATCATTCTGCCGAAGTATCACATGTCATCTGTAACTTACTAGGAATGCTCCAGCTTTGCGACAGCGGACTGGCTGTCAAAAATGGTTCGCCACCGTCACCGCTGCGAGTCGACACCAAAACATAGTGGCGATAAAAAAGGTCTGGATTCAAAGGATAATTTTCTCCGTAGACAGCACCACGATTTTGTGCGGCACGCTTGTTTCGTTTTGTTTCAGGCAGTGATTCGCAAACCCCGTTAACATCGTTGATATCGCAGCATGTGATTTCTCCATTCCCAAATTGCAAGGTCACTTTGTCATCAAATCTTGAGATTTACGAGAATGTGGGACGTCAACAGAGACTACCATAACAAAGGCGATACCTTGCAGTTGCATACGCAATATAACTGTCCCCGACGTCAATAGTAGAATTGGCTTGCTTCAGCATATCAATAGAAGTTGTTACTTCTGTAGAATTCGATGAAGTGTTCGACACTCTCATAACCACAAAATAGCAACTGGAAATACATAATATAGAGAGAGTGAACTGGAAGTACTATGGAATTGGCACACAATTTGTTCAAAACGAGAAAAGGAGTAGAGTAATCATTACAGTGTATAAGTGATACAACTTCTTCACTTCTGCATAAGTACAAGACAAGTTAAATCAGGAAGAATCAATTCGGTTGGCATTGTTTGCCTCAAATTTCATATTCTTCTACGATTTTTATTTGATGTAAATCAGGGTGGGTGTTTGATCATCTGCCTATTTCAAGTCATTTCTAGTCCTCCTAATCTTTTAATTGTATTTTGAACTAGTGAAAATATTATTAAACAAATTATGTAATTTAAACGATTCAATCCATCAAACACATCTGGCATGGTTATTGAACGGTAGACGACAAAGAGCATCCTACTCCATGCACAAGTCAACAAAAGAATCAAATCCGCAAAAAACATCAAGGACAAAATAAACTACGTCCTTATTCATTATATACTGTATTAAAAATAATAACAGACACACACTGGACCAATAATGCCAAATACAATATAAAAATTATAAGGTACCGATTTTATTTTCTTATATATAATATGTAACATTAAAATATCACAACCCACCTGACAGGTCCATTTCGCTCATTCACCTGCATCAGCGTTACAGATGAAAGTCCTTCTCCTAGTCTTGGAAGAGCGATTTCATCGGGGCCTAAAATATTAATGAAAAAAAAGTAAGATGGATACAGATATGCAATAATGCAGTGGTCCCCAACCACTGGTCTGCGAACCAGTATTTGTAACTATTGATGCCAGCCCACAGTAGCAATTTTTAATTAGTACTCAAAACATTTGTACTCCTGAAATCTGTAAAGCAGATGGTGCCTGGTGAATCCATAAGTGTTGTATAATGGTAACCTGATTCATGAGCCCCCCGTGTCTGCAAATCTGGCCTTATTTGAAATGATTCTGCTTTGAAGGGAAAAAAGCTTGAAACCATAAAGAAATCTGAAACCTGAAATGTGCTGGCACTTGTACAAAAATCCAGTTAATATTTTTGCATAATTTGAATTTGATTTCATTGTTTGACGTAATATTAAGGTATCTCTTATTTCAATATACAGTATATCTAAACCCAATTAGTGTAGCATTGGCATTCACGCAGCGACCAAATTAAAACAACGTTGCAAATTGCATAACTGCGGAAAATGAAGATTAGGTTTTGTCATTGATTTTACTATCCACTGACAATTTTGCAATTAAGACCCTTCGTTCAAATACACGAAAATTAGAACAATCCACTCGTGGTTGATGGACCACAGTTTAATTATCGCCATTCCAATCGGAGAAATATTTTGGAAATCACTGTTACGAATCACTTACCACTAGTTTCGCTAGTACAGCCAATAACTGTAGTACTCCAATTCACAGGAACATGTGGACAAATAGGAAGGGCCACCGAACCCACAGATATGTTGTACACAGAATTTGGTTTTGTTGTGAAATTGTAGGTGTCATTAGAAAGATGAATATTAAAAATGCTTTCATTTCCATTCATCATTTTCGACGATCGTGCAAATTCAACGATTTTCACCTGAAGGAGAACGGATGTACGAGAAACAATAAACCTTTCAGCCCAGATAGTGAATGTACCTTATATCCACTGGCTTTCTCATTCTTTTTCAATTTCCAGTTTACGACACAGTGTTGGCCAGGCAGAATACCAATGGCTTTCTTTGGTGCCCAAACGACGGGAGAGTCGGGAGGGCTTTTGGCTGTTCTGAAATCGATCTTCTCGTAATCTTTTTGTATGTTAAGACCGTCACACCCACGAACATGCGGAATAACCTAAAATGTGATGCCAAAATACAAATGTGGTTTCGCTTCCTGCGAGCAGAGTCCAAACCTGTACACGAGTTTTGCGACCAGGATTCAGTTCAGAGATTCGAAACCATTCCCCTGCGCGTGCGCTTCCGATCCTAAACATGAGATCAGAAGCTGTAAATCGCATTTATCAAAGAACATAAGATCAAGTTTTATTGAATTGCATTACATTCTAAACAGTCCATATTTAGCGTGAATTTTCTATAAGTATATACATCTTGCCTTTTAACACAAATACATGATTCATAGACATTAATTTTATATTAGGTGCTACATGGCGTAGGTGGCTGGTATAGGTATATGACAAGACAGTCGATAGAATAAGTTACATTGCAGACAGACATCCACATTACTGCAATTAATTTTGATACCAATTCATAAACTTACGTGTCGTTGTATTCTATGAAGGTAGTTACTACTTCAACACTAATGCCGATCATAGCAACACACTTACAGTTTCCCCTTTATATACACAGAATAAGGCCTCCAATCCAGAGCGTCATCAACAAATCCTGGCCAAGAAACATTCAAAACATGTCCATTGCATTCATCATTGGTGATGTTTGTAAGACTTTCTAGACCAGGTATGCGTTTACATTCTGACACCGTTACTGGCCTTTCATGTAATGATGCTTCTACGCTCAGGTATGTCTCGTATTTCATCACAGGCTTCTCCAAGTTGTAATTAAACCTGGAAATTAATGATGCAACAGCTTCCAAGAGGGATTCATAAAAAGTTTTCAGCATGCCCGTCGGGAGTTTTACAGAATGCTGACACCACTCTAAACAAATTGCATTGTATCACACTTTTTCTTATCTTCAGGGCCCAAGGTCACATTCCTCTCTTCCTTGCCGTTAACCAGAACATAGAAAACTCCTGTATAGTTGTCAGCATTGTTTTTCAGTTCTATCTCGTATTGTCCCACTATTGAAGTCTTGGCAATCCCGATAGTTAAAGGCCCTGCAATTACTAGGCCATTATAGCGGGGAAAAATATTGCATGCAATTGATCTCACCTTTGTTGCAATACCTTCCATAGTACATATCTTGACATTTACAAAGAAAAGAGCAGCCAACAGCAGTACAGTGACCATTACCGGAACAGTTTTTAGAATCATCACATGGATTCCCTTCATGTTTTAACATCATAGGTAAATTGAAAATTCAGATTTCTCAAATATTGCGAAACTTACTTCCCTGCGGTGGTTTTTCACATATAAACATATGTTTTGAGTCACATGCCGATTGAATCAAATTCTTTCTATGATCCAAGCTCACACATGTTCCTCTGTTTTGAAACGAACCTAGTAGCATTGAAAAGCTTTGGTTCGCTGCGAGAAAGATTTTGGTTGGTATTGAAACCGCACAGCATATCACGGCAGTATGTAGAATATAGGAGATTGAGTTCTGCTGCAAAGCAGGGGCGTTACACAGATTTAAAAAATCGGCCTCATTCATCAGACTGGCATTCAAAGTTACAAGCTGAATGCACTAATTGCAGTAAACGCAATTACTCATGTATATTTGATAATACTGAATGAGTTGGGTACATATTGAACTACAAATATCAAAGTTGCAAATTCCAGTAAAACATGACATTTCAGTCATAAATGGTCAGCTACAGAGTCTAATCGACACAAACTTGTTTAAATTGCTATTATAATGGTCATTCATCACTTGGTATGCATGCAAGCACAGTATGTGAGCGCCAAGCAGATGTTCAAGTAGCCAGCGTCGATGGTCAAAATGAAATAGGTAATTTTCCCAAGAATGACGGCACTTGGATAATCCTGACGCTGGAGTATTACCGACAGCTAAATACTCAACTTCTAAACTAGGGTTACCATGTTTTGGAAATCTGAAAAGAGGACACTTTTAAAAATTTCCACTTAACAGTAAAATCCGGAAAACTTGGTAAATTTATTGTGAGTTTGTAGTTGGTTGACTAAAAAAGGTGGAATTACTTGTTCAAAAGATCCGAAAGATACTTGAGTACTGATTTCCTATATCTCAGCTGTATTTTGACATACAATTAACCAAAAATTCTCAAAAAATAGGACATCTGGGCATCATCTGAGGCCACTTCCAAAAATGACAAAATAGAGGACAAATCCTCTTAAAAGAGGAGGTATGGCAACCCTAACTAAACACACACAATCTATCAGTAGCCTATCACTACTGCATATACCTTTAATTCGTATGCCATCATTCCAATACCCCTTCTTCTTGACGTAAGCTCCCACTAGACGTGGTTCCAGTAATCGTGAAGATGCGATCCAATCACTTTTTTTTAGAATGGCTAGAGCTGCATTTTCCCCTAATACATCTTTGCAATGTTTCTTGGCATTGGTTTCTGATCTTCTTTCGTTTCCAGAAAACCAAAATTGACAGTTCTTTCTTGTTTCAATGATTGCTGGAAAAAAACGATAGTGAATCATCCAATGCTTCAAAGGACATTAACTAGACTTACGCTCACAGAGTCCAACATCACCAGGAGTCGATTCCCATTTCTCACTAAGGGTACCACAGGTTAAGGTTGCTCTGTCTTTACCAACCGCAAACTGATATCCCCGCGCACAAGAAACTGTACAAACTGTTCTATATATACAATCTCGCGAAAGCGTAGGCATCTTTTGCTGGTATTGATCCATTGGAGTACCAAAGCTTCTCTCTGTTATAATTTCACATCTGACTTCTGAAAAATGTATACCATCATAGTAGTATCAGTTTAACTTCTGACCTGACTCATGCCAAAAACGTGAATAATGGTAATTACAAAATTTTCAACATATCTGTAATTCTGTATCAATGATTCAAGTGCAGCAACTTGGTAAGGAATCGCACATTGAATAACCTTCAACTTATTTTCCAATGCAGAATTGATAATAACAGTAACATATCAATTCATTTTTATTATTAAAATTCATGCAATCACTGTAAAGAATTCACGGTAAAAACAACAACACTACAGCGACTTACAAAATAATAGTCCGATTTTCAATTATAGTGTCGAAATCAGTCAGAACAATGGCACTTACGGTGACAGCTTGGAGCTGACCAAAATGCAGTCTTCTGTAATTCATTCAAAGTACAGATGATATTTTGCTCAGTCTTGTTGTTACCAAACTTAAAGCCGTTCAAGCATTGTATTTGACATTGTGAATTGACTGATCTTTCCCCACAAATTGCACGTGCGTAGTTTCCCTTTAGTTCCGTCCGAGGACACGAAATTTCTAGAAATAAATTGATTTCGTGTAATACAATAAACACACTGCCATGCTCACACTGTACAACTTGACTTGACTCGACGTTTCAGAAATGTGGATTGACTCGTAACTCGCAGCAAAATTTACCAGTTAATTTCAAGTCATCAAGTCATGGTGTCGATAAAAATGGCCGATCTTGCGACCGACGAGATAGCGTAATGGTAAAGCTTCCGGCTTCTTGATCGGTAGCTCGTGGGTTCGATCCCCGGCCTGGTCAGACCAAAGACCTGATTGGTAACACTGGTATCCATGACTTCCCCGCTTGGCGCTCATGCATTACTGGGATAGCATGGAGGGGTGGTGCAAGACTTAGAAAGCCGTAAAAGGCTATATCTGCACCTTCCTTGTCCTGCGGCATATGCACATCATGCACTCACGATATGCATACGCAGGACCGTAACTGCCGCACCCCAAAACCCCCAATTGGGGGGGGCGAGCTTGAAGGGGGCCGAAAATTATTTCGTGAATTAGCATAAATTATAGAGTATTTTTTGAAAATTTATGCAACTTTAAAAAAAAAATTTTCGCGCGGTGCGCAATTTCAAGGTGCCAAATATCATGACTTTTTGGTACTCTTCCACCAAGAAATGAACACGAAAGATTTTTAGAAATGGACATATTGGTGTTGGCCAATACCGCGACACGACGCACCAAGACACATAACGATTTAGGACATATTACATGCGACTCCAAGAAGTGTGCCAGAACGATCGGCAGCGTCAAAACCTTGGCCGAAAAGGACTGCCCTTACGCTGACCGAAAACTTCGTTATATATACAAAATACATATAGCTTTAATTGTCCATAGCCTAGGCGTCTAAATGACTGGCGCCGAATGTTCCTGTCTTGGCAATCTGAACCTCAGAAGACGAATTCCGTCCCGCGGGGAAAAATTATACACCAGTGAAGAAAAACCAATTTGAAAACGTGTGCGTCTTTTAGTTTAGTACGTTTGCCCGATTCTATATTTTTTGATATAGCACACAGGAGGTCACGAAGTAACATCATGTAACGAAGTCATACCAACGGGTCCGCCCGCCGAAGATGTTTAATTATTATTTACGGGCCCTACAGTTACCAAGACACCTCACTCAGGTCTACCGGTAAATCTGATAAAGTGAGCAGAGAGGACAAGAGATTGATAGCAATATATATGCGATTCCCGATCTTATTGACCGATTTTATCATTAATTATCGAGAATTTTAGCGCTTGCTCACTAAACAGTGCGGCTGATTTCATGGCAAAAGCGATCAACAAGATGAATGGGGGGGGGGTCGGTCCGTTACCGGCGTCAGTTTATCACCTTATGGGAGCCCAAGACCCAAGGTTTTTTGGGACCTGACGAAGTGCTGTTTCGTTCCTGCCAACGGGTATTCGCCCGAAGATGTGTAATTATTATTGAGGGGTCATACCTTTTTTAAATACATCTCACTCAGCTCTACCGGTAAATCTGAATACGTCAGTAGAGAGGGGATAAAAATTGATAGCAATATATATGCAATCCCCGATGATAATGACCGATACAATCATGAAATTTTTCGCGCGTCTAGGCAAGAATGGGAGGCCCAATCAAGGGAACCCAATATTGATGACAAGTAGCACCAAAGAGCGGGCAGACAGGGGATGTCTGGGGGGCGACGCCCCCCTGAAGTCAGGTTTATCACCCTATGGGGGCCCAAGACCAACGTTTTTTGGGGGGCCTGACGAAGTGCTGTTACGGCCCTGTGCATATGCGCAGATTGCGTGTATGTATATCACGAGTCGGTGTATATGCCACAAAAATATCAAGGACAAAAATAAACTACGTCCTTTCCTTTCCTTGCATATATTCGGATTGTGCGCGAAACACTCGTATGACCTGTTGGAGCAGTGGTTTTCAAACTGGGGGACGTGAAAGCATCCGAAGAGGGGTGCGAAGCAGCGGTGAACTGAAAATATTTTTTGCGCTTGGCGCGATTTGCCTCCAGTTTGCGGTTATTGGTCTGTATATAGTCCGAATTTCATATATGAGAATTCTCTCATCAACAGTCATAACATTCCATGCCATCAAACTATTCGTAGGGATTGCTAGCATTCTGGTTGCATTTTGTAATATGGCGATAAGGGGGGTGGGGGCGCAAAATTTTTCGCTATCATAAAGGGGGGCGTGTCTAAAAAAGTTGGAGAATCACTGTGTTAGAGTGAGCAATCACTCAATGACTCTGCGTTTTACAATACGTCTCTCGGTTGGAGCGAAAAATGGAAAATTTTGAACTTCAAAACGGACACTTGATATGTGGTGCAAAATATATAAAGATAATATCTGTTATAATTTTGGGCTCGTGCACCCTCCAGTGGTCGTGCAATTTCACCAAACGACCCAAAATTGGCTAATTTCGCTATCTATTGATAACCACTTACACTAGAAAGCTGGTTTTGGGCTTAAAAGATGCAGAAGCAACAAGTTTCTATCTCACTGCCACAGACTTCGTGAGACTCCTGCAATCAACCCAAAGATATTGCATGAACTTATAAATGATTCAATGTTTGCCTTACACCCATGTTACATTTAGAAACTCAAACACTGTATACTGCACAGCATGGGATAAACATATTATTATGTTATTATAATAATTCAAATTTTTTGAACAACACCATATAACTTCTTTTTATTCAATATCACAATGAATGAGCTTCATATATATATTACCTACACATTGCGGAATTGGTTGTAGATTTGATGGGTAACGAGGATGGGAAGTTTTCCATTCTGCCTGGAGTTTACTTGATGAAAGCGAACATGTAGCTTTGACTTGATCTTGACTTGACCAATAAGAAGCAAATTTATAAAATTGTCGACAGGAAATGTGACACTTTCCCTTTATCGAACGATCGCAGGAAGTCACCACAACATTCTTCATTCTTGAATCAATACGCTCGCAAGTTATATCTGAAAATAATCGGCTTATTGAAAATTCAGCAGTGTGTGAGATGCAAGTTTCAGCATGTTCAGTACATCGGGAACTGCACCATGAATTGGCACTGCAAAACACACATGGTTTACGGCAGAGGTCACCAACACGCGGCCCACATGCGGCCCGCGAGGTCATATTTTGCGGCCCGCGACGTGATTTGAGATTTCAGAAGAAAGCTGAGAAAACCATTTTGAAATGCGGTTTGAAGTATTGTTGTTGTTTCGAAATAAGCTATTCTCCTGTGCCCAACATCACTATTCGTCATACCTAAAACGGCTTTGGAGATGGCAACAGCATTCCATCGAGGAAGAATAATCTGCTGAAATGAATGGGCTGGGCATATTGCCTTGACGTGCAATGGCCAAAACACTGCCAAGATCGAGACGCCTATAAAACGGCATACGGCAGTGGTTCACTGGGGGGCGCGCCCCTTATGTGGGGGTGTGAAAGCATCTGAAGAGGGCGCGGAGCAGCGGTCAACTGAAAAATCTTTCGCGCCCTGCGCGATTTACATCAAATTTAAATTTTTTGTATGGTCCGTGTATTTTGTGTATATCAACGGTCATAACATATAACGGTCATAGACGTCATAACATTCAATGCCATCCAACTATCCGTTGGGATTGCTAGCATTCTGGTTGCATTTTGTGATATGACGATAAGGGGGGAGCGAAAGTTTTCAGTATCATTAAGAGGGCCGTGTCTAAAATTGTTTGAGAACCACTGGCTTAAGGCTTCCCCGCAAGATCAAGCTTTACGTGGAGATGGTCTTTCAGCAAGTAACGTATCTCGATAGCCCCAATATCAAGTCCTTATTCGCTGAAAAGCGTTTCCAGTATCGTGCACAGCTCAGACTTCAAAATAAAATGAAATTAATGATAATGATTTTTTGTTGTATTTGTATTCCTTTGATAAAATATAACTCTTGTGGTCACTACGCCCATTGCCTAAATTAAGTAGCACGGCGTTGTACTGGCGTAGAGTTTCAAAACGTTGGTTGCCTAGTTCAGACCGATATTGAATTCATGCGGCCCGCGGCAGCTGCGAAATTTGAAAAGTGGCCCGCGACCCGTTTTGAGTTGGCGACCCCTGGTCTACGGAATGAAAATATTAGCCGATACAAAGGGAAAAATGTCAGTGATATAGTGACAATAAACATGATAAAATGCAATAAATAACTCACAATATAAGGAACCTAGTCAACGTGTTTTAAACCATACAGTAAGTCACCTACCTGTTTGTGAGTATTAGATGTGAGAATGCTTATTATACCTCAGTGTGGACCATGGTTCACTATCAATAATATGCCTTATATAGTTTTTGGCAATTCATCCACATAAACACTTGAGTAATAGCAACAACATTTTTCAGCATAAACAGACAATAGTTATTGAAATCAAACACGCCTTGGCATCAACCACCAACCTGTCCTCATAGTAAGCAAGATGGTAGATTAAAGGGCACTTCTTCGTTATTCCCCACACATCGAAAAAATGATCCCCATGACACCAATAAATGTTTTCCATGAACATGTGAAAATTTACAAACGTCAAAATAAATTGTTTTTCGCGTTGGGGTGGGGTAGACGGATATTAGAGATGGCGGAGTAGGATATTAGGGTGAGTTAGGATATCCCAAGATTAGGGTTGGGGATATTAGGGTCGGGATATATCAGGGATGGGGGAGGGGGATAATAGGGTGGTTAGGGTCAAGGTTGGGGTTAGGATATCCCAAGATTAGGGTCGGGAGATATTAGGGATGGGGGAGGGGGATATTAGGGTGGGTTAGGATATCCTAAGATTAGGGTTGGGAGAGGGGTATTAGGGTCAAGGATTGGATTGGGATATCCTAAGATTAGGGTTGGGGGTGAGGAATACAATACTCCCAACCCTAATCTTGGGATACCCTGACCCCAAATTTAACCCTAATCTTGGGATATCCTACCCCAACCTTGACCCTAATATCCCTTTTCCCCGACCCTAATATTGCCTTCCCTTAACCCCAATCTTACGATACGCCCAACCCTAAACTTGGGATATCCAACCCCATCCTTGACCCTAACCTACCCTAGTACCCCCGTCCCGCAACCCTAATCTTAGGATATCCTAACCCCAACCTTGACCCTAACCCACCCTAATAACCCATTATCCAACCCTAATCTTAGGATATCCTAACCCAGGGGTGGCCAACCTTTTCAGCGAAAGAGCCACATTCAATTGACGGACTATTGCACGGGCCACTAGCCGCGATAAGCGCGAAAATTTTTCGAACTTCTTAGGTCAATAATATTGTCACTTCACTATATCGCCGTCCTGCTGTATATCGCTGGGCTCAGTTTGCCACTATATTACCGTCCTGCTGTATATCGCTGGGCTCAGTTTGCCACTATATTACCGTCCTGCTGTATATCGCTGGGCTCAGTTTGCAAGGACTGGACTATTCTGCGCCTGGACAAAGGACATATCGATATCGAAAGCTTCGACCAACACGCGTCAATCATATTGTGCCTAGGTTTCATAGTCGACGGCCTTTCTGCGAGCGCAAACGAAGGTCGCATATGTTGAACGACACTTTCTCTCGTAATGGCGAATATAGTTAGACTCAATCTGATACATTAGGCGTTCTTTCATTTTCACAAAGGGGTAACAATATTAAAAGCAAAAAATCGAGTGAAAACATGTTGCGCGAAGCGTGTAGAAAACTTTTACTTTTGATAAATCTACAGCAAATTATTTTGCTTTATTGTAGTGCACGAAGATCTACCAAAACGTGACTGCCTCATGGATCTGCAGATGCATCGAAACTGATATTTTAGTCTTCACATCTCAAGTGTTGCGGCCAGATTAATCAAATTTTTGTTTTGCCTTGCAAGTTCACAATCTGTGCAATTCATTTTTGGTAATAAAACTAATTTTGGAAATTACCTCGCGGGCCACGGGTTGGCCGGCACTGTCCTAACCCCTAATCTTGACCCTAATACCCCCTCCCCAATCTTAATATCTCCCGCCCCGACCCTAATATTCCCTTCCCCCAACCCTAATATGCCCCTAGCCCTAATCCCAACCGGACAAACAATTTAATTTGATGTGTAGAAATTTTCACATGTTCGCGGGAAAATTGGTTTCATGGTGATCACTTCTGGACGTGTGGGGAATAACGAAGAAGTGCCGATTAAATATCTCTTTGAAAATGTTGACAAATGACAGCATCAGCAAAATTAGTTTGGTTACTCTTCAAGATTACCATTTCGATATGATTGTAATAAGACCCGGAATCGTCAATAATACTCTCTGATCAAACAAAAAATCAAACACACATCCATCGCCAGGGCCTACATTAACATTTGAAGTTCAGTACACACATTGAGGGACATGATATAGTCTCCCTAGAATTTTGTTTTATTTAATCATGGCTCATTATAGCTCATAAACTGCAAGCATGGTTTTCTGTGACACAGTTACGGTAACAGCTAAGTTCTCGCTATAGCATTATACTCACAATTAGGCCAAAACCTTGAAATCACCAGATTTGCATTTGCTATCTCACCTCCACAAACAGGGGCACGCTCCACGTCCCAAACCGCAGTACTTCTGTTGTTTGTGATAAAATTGCAAGAAGCAGTCCACCTAATTGAATTGTAAGCAATTCTGTATCCCTCCTTGCATGCGAGTCGGCATGAGCCGCCAACTTGCCCTTCAGAACATTGTAGTGTTTCATAGTTTTTTTCCACAGGAACGTGTTTGGAACGGCATTTCACTTCTATAAATATATAACCATAGAAGATGAGATACTTGTCCTCCATGCATAACAGCTCTATAGACGAGACCTTCACAAGAAGTTTCCATAGGATTCTTACTCCAAGATGCGGTATTTTGATCTGCATCCAACTGACAACTTACAGTCATACTCAATTCATCA
This sequence comes from Botryllus schlosseri, assembly GCF_051294905.1. NCBI lineage: Eukaryota > Metazoa > Chordata > Ascidiacea > Stolidobranchia > Styelidae > Botryllus > Botryllus schlosseri. The sequence goes on along the minus strand of NC_137243.1, from coordinate 7,549,948 downwards.
CGAAAAGCAGGGTCAGAAAATCTGTAATTTGTTCGACATCTGACGCGGCATTCTGATGCAATTGGTTGTGTACCAGTACAATGTCCAATAAAATATTGATGGCTACGGTTCAGCGCAAAGGGTTCACACTTGATGGCTGTTGAAAGGAAGATGATCCATGGCAGTTTTCTGACTTGTGATATTAAATACTTCTCGAACAACTTTTGAACCAAATTTTCAGTAGCGAGTACAATTTATTCTGTCTTCATTTTGTAAAATTGACCATATAAAGATTTGAAAATCCAGTAATATCCAGCATTGCATGACAGAAAATAATCAACAAATACGTTTGTCCCGGTGCTGTACAATATCAAGATATGAAGTCTGCTACATAGCCATACACAATGTTCCCTCAAATTTTTGACGAGTCTGCGCACACTCACCAATTCACTGAGCAGACTTCTGATTTTTTGTGCCCAGCTTATATTTTCTGTGCGCAGAGACCGTGTCAGCACTGCGCATTAGGGCTCTTCAAAAATGACTTTTTTTCTCAAATCGTACTGGCTACTTGATAAAATTGTTAGGTTACCTAATTTAACCCTACACACAAAATTTGTTTCAATTCCAGCCAGTAACCGCTTTGCTACAGGAGAAGAAAGTTTTTATTTATTATATAAAAGTAAATGATAAAAAATTTGAAAATATTCTGTTCACCCCATGAAAGTGTTAGGCTGTGTATAGAAACGATGCTCACCAAATTTGGTTCAATTCCAACCAGTGGAAGCAGGGTTATTGCCGTCGAAAAATTTGAATTTGAACAAAATAGTATTTACGGTGAGCACAACTATAATAAATAAACAAAGAATCGGACCCGTAAATACTATTTTATTCAAATCCAAATTTTTCGATGGCAATAACTCCGCTTCCACTGGATGGAATTGAACCAAATTTGGTGAGCACCGTTTCTATAGACAGCCCAACACTTTCATGGGGTGAACAGAAAATTTTCAAATTTTTTATCGTTTAATTTTATATAATAAATAGAAACTTTCTTCTCCTGTAGCAAAGCGGTTACTGGCTGGAATTGAACCAAATTTTGCGTGTAGGCTTAAATTAGGTAACCTAACAATTTTATCAAGTAGCCAGTATGATTTGAGAAAAAAAGTCATTTTTGAAGCGCCCTACTGCGCATTTTGCGCACATGCGCAGCTTAGAGGGAACATTGGTCATACAAGCATCTGCCACCGATTATTTCATCGCATTACCAAAAAATGATAATCTAACAGCCACAGAAAATGTAAAGGCATAAAATAGTAATGAATCATATTCCCGCACGCGGTCGTGTACCAATAATAATGCACCAGAACAGAAGACGAGCAGGCTCTTGTGACTTTTACATCTTTGCAAATTCTGCCAGGACTAGGGTTACCATATATTTGGAATCGGGAAAGGAGGACAGTTTTTTCAAATCACTGAATTTAATTCACTGAAATTGAAAATAGCTGATTTGAAAATATTTTCTGGAAATCTTGTTGTGTTGCCTAAAAAAAAAGTCAAGGATTGCATAGCAAGGTGAGTATTACATGTGAGAATGCTATTACAAATCAGGTTGGACTATGGTTAACCATCAATAACATGCCGAATATAGCTTTTGGCTATTCATCCACATAAACACTTCGAGTACCGGCAATAGTAACAGTATTTTCTACCATAGCATACAATTGTGTATTGGGATCAAACGCTCCTTGGCATCAACCACCTAGCTGTCCTCATAGTAAGCAAGATGATATGTTGAAGATCTAATTGAAAATGTTGACAAAAATTTCAATAACAGCGTCATTAAAATTCGTTCTATTACTCTTCAATTTTACCATTTTGATATGATTGCGATCGGAGTTGGATCAATTGTTATTTGCAATTGAGTTGCATGTAACCTGACAATCACAACACAAATTAATTAGTCCTATTTACATATGTGTGCTATCACTGCTATGTGTGCATCGTTAACTAGATAATTCGGCCATGCTAAACTGTTTCCCATACATCAGTAGCAACAGAAAAGTTAGTAAATCACAATATAGTTTAAATCTTAATACTTCAAAAATAGATGAACAGGTAATAAACAGTTCCGAAACCTGTGCTGAACCATTACTTACACCACTGTCCGATTTAAAAAAAAATCTCTGACCAGTACCAAGGCCTGCTGCAACAATTGCAAAAAGAAATACAAGTTTTCAACCAAGGCTTCATCAAACTTGATCATGCATTTGAAGAGATGTTATCCCAATCTCACACCCAATCCTAGCCAAATTTACTGTGGCTAGCACACCCTAATGTTCATCAAATGCAATCCAACAGTTTTTGAGCAAGTGCAAATGTAAATGCGAACCAAAATTTTGTAATTTGTAGATATCAGGAGCTTCTTTCCTTTTGCATTTATTTTAGTTTTACACACCTTATCGCAGATGCCTTACGAATTACATTCCATTCCATTTGCCTTACTCAGCTCTGTGTATTCGTTTGATTACATTTCAATGCGTGTCTTGTAGCCTATTTCTTTGTTAGTCGTTGAAACTTTTGGTTTTTAACAATCGCTTGAAAATTTTTTCTGTTTGTATTTTTCAGTACTCGTGATTAGGAATAGTTCGAAAAAGTTTGAGTTTTTTTTTCTAATTAAAGTGTATTCGACGTATCATGAATGAAACACAGATAGCTTGTGATTGTTTCTAATTACGTCGCTACAGTTGTCAAAGAGCTTCTAGGAGGTACAGAACTTCAGTATACAATAGAAGAGTATATTCATATTGAAATGAGCCCGAAGAGCACCTCTCTATCGAAGTTGAATTTATGGTTAATCAATTTCATGTTTAACAGTAATAGTAAATAGATATTTTTAGCATGGAGTAATTATAATTGTAATGTAATTGAAACATGCCAGGGAGTGATTGTAATTGAACTGAATTAATTTAATTGTCAAACTCTGGTTGGGATATGCTCGGAGATCGTCAATTAAAAAAAATCAAACACACATCAACCGCCAGAGCCTGCTTTAACATTTGAAGTTCAGTGCACACATTGAGGGACAATAAGCAGAATTTTATTTAATTTAATCATGGCTCAGTATAGTTCAAAATATGCAAGTATGGTTATCTTTGACACAGTTGCGGTTTAACCGACTAATTCTCGCTATAGCATTATACTCACAATTCAGCCAAAACCTTGTAATCACCAGATTTGCATATTTGCTATCTCACCTTCACAAACAGGGGCACTCTCAAAGTTCCACATTGCAGTACTTATGCTGTTTGCGATAAAATTGCAAGAAGCAGTCCACTCAATTGAATTGGAAGCAATTCTGTATCCCTCCTTGCATGTGAGTTGGCATGATCCGCTAACATGCCCTTCAGAACATTGTAGTGTTTTGTAGTTTTTTTCCACGGGAACGTATTTGAAATCGCATTTCACTTCTATTAATATATAACAATATAAGATGAGATACTTGTCCTTTATGTATAACAGCTCTATAGACGAGACCTTCACAAGAAGTTTCCCTTGGGTTCCTACTCCAAGATGCGATATTTCGATACGCATCCAACTGACAACTTACAGTGATACTCGATTGATCGCGAAAAGCAGCGTCAGAAAATCTGTAATTTGCCCGACATCCGATGAGACATTCTGATGCAACTGGTTGTGTTCCAGTACAAAATTCATTCAAATGTTGATAGCTTTCTCGCAGGGCAAAAGGTTGACACTTGATGGCTGTTAAAAAGGAATTCATGATCCATGGCAGTTTTCTGACTTGTGCTATCAAATACTTCGAACTACTTTTGAACAAAATTTTTCTAGCAGTGAGTACAATTTATTTTGTCGTCATTTTGTAAAATTGACCGGATAAGGCAGTGATTCACAAACTGGGTGCCGTCGCAGATTCTCAGGTGTGCCGCGAGTATTTCTGGGATTTTAGAAAAATACTGTAATAACATTGAGGATAAGGCTTGCAGACAAGCAGATGCGACTTCTTCGTGGGATATATAAGCAGATGTGTTCCTAAAACCAATTATGTCATAGCCGATGAATAGAGTAATGTCAACACAATAATTGGGCGGCGATGTCTGAATAAAATTCTTTGATTCGTTTCAAATCAAATCATGAATTAGAGATGATGCCGCAAATCTTGAGCACGTTGTCTGGAATTAAACTTATCACTGCAACAATACTTTTCAGGATTTGCTGCCAAAAATAAATAAATCCATTTGGAAGCTATAAATCGAACAAATATTTTGCAGAAGATGAAGGGTCCATTGATTTACTAGAAGACCTGTTTTTTGAAATGCTGTTGTCACGAAAAGTTTCGGATATCTCATCCATCCAAATCCTACTCTATGACGACTGCAATCAATTTTTTGTCATTTGCCTCGTAATGGGTATGTGAGGTATTTTTTCTAGTTTTGACTTAAATAAAAAGCCATAACTGGGAGACACTGCTTGGAAAACGATAAAATGCGGGCATGTTTGTCAACAATTATATATCATTTTAGTCGAATAAATGTTTGTTTAAACAAGTATAGCCTGTTGCATTAACACATGGATAGTTTTTTAATCAAGTTTCTTGTAAGTGCGCCTCCAGCGATATATGATATTTCCAGTGTGTAAAAAGCCCAAAAGTTTGGTAATCACTGCCAATATGCAGTAGCGCGTGACAAAAAATAAATATGTTTGCCACAGTCCTGTATAATACCAAAATCGAAGTCTGGTTCATAGTCATACACGCATCTGGCAAAGGGTAATGAATCATATTCCTGCACACGGTTGTGAATCAATGATCTACTAGATCAGTAGAATGGGAGGACTTTTGTGACTCTGACATCTTTGCAAATTCTGCCAGGACACACTTTCTTCAGGAAGCAGTGGTTTGCCGGGATAGCTACACTCGAGTATGATATGAAAATGCTCTTTAACTGTTGAATATGCTTTCCTACGCGTATCCATGGAAGTGTGTCTGGTTTACATGTACCAGATAGATTTGCATGACTCCAACTTTATTATTGGTTGCTATGCCAGCTTGACGTTGCTATAGTCATTAATAATAAAGTGATTTCAAGACGGCAGTCTGATTGAAATGTATTCGTGTAGACTTGGATAATTGAATTTATGATAATTTTCCATGTGAAAAGAATTTTGAAATTGAGATACAGACACTTTAAATGGGTCATTAGGATAATCTTTATTTTTGATATATTCGATACAAGACTCATTATTTTCATTTCATTATTCTCTTAGCCTCGCAGGATGGTGCTGAACCCAAGCTTCAAGAGGCAGGTATCCCATCATCATGATTTTTGCAAGTTGCTGTCCACACTTTTATTTCAGTATCGGACTGCAATTTATAACCTATTTTGCATGTGATTGAACAGCTTGATCCAATCTTTGAATCAACAGGACAGGAGATAATATTGTAATGATCCTGGTCTCGCAACGTTTCGGTTGGGCATTTGATCTATAAAAATATATCTTTCTAAAACAATTTTTCCTTATGACATCACCCAGATCAAGCTTATTTGTTGAGGCTGATTAACCGTTTGGCGCCGGCGTGGGTATTTTTACCCATTGCCGTTAGAGGGAAGAGTACTGTATCAGAACCACTATATATCCCGTTCTAATCGTGCTTGGTCGTTGCTGTTTATTTCTACGGATATATATTGTTTGTGCAAGTTCATTGATACCATAATATTTGATATATATTATATCTAAGACGTCGAAATCGGATATCAAATACCGTAGATAAATATGTTGCAAAATACACTCTTTCGGCAACGCGCGCGTCATTGACCACTCTCACATAACGTACTGTATGTTTTGTTCTAGCCGTCTTAGAGCATAGTTGTTTCTTTCTGTGAAAAGCTAGTGTCCATACAAGTTCACACATATCTTCGTATCTGATATTAGTTACATATAAGGTGTTCAAAATCTATGTGATAGGCGCGTGACAAAGATATCCGCCGACCGCATCATTTCGCGGAAACGTGCGTTCCCGATACCCGTCATATACCCTGTCGTATATTTGGTTTTATTCGTCATAGCCAGTTGTTGTAGTTTGTTTCTATGAATAGTGCTTGTCAGCTTCTGATTTTCTTGCTAAAACAACGATACTAGTTATGTCTGCATCGCTCAAGGTTGCATTTGAAAACCGGGAAGAGAATTCTCGCAGCCTACCGTACCAGCTTCAAGCAGATGGATGAATACTGGTCACATAACGGGATATGTATCGAGTTCTAATAGTGATATACCTTCATAGATTGTGTCTGTGAATAGTTGTTGCCTATACGATTCTAAATAATGTCTTATAGTCAAGTATAATTCGGGCTAAATACAATATTACTCAGCGCATATACCTACGCAAAAGTGTTCATCTGGATATACAAAGAGCTGTCGTGTAACGATATATATCTTTCGTTGTAGTAATGAAAGGCATTTACGGATTGTCTCTTTCAATAGAACTAGCCAATCTCCACCTTCAAGGCTAAAATAAACAACATTAGTTATGCCTATGTCACCCCAAGGCCGCTTCTAAAAATCGTGAAGAGAATTCCTGCAGACTACCACACTAGTGTCAAACGCAGGGACGAATATCCGTAACATAATGTGTTATATCCTGAATTTTATCGGTAGTAGACATTCTTAGATTGTTTCTGTGGAGAGTACATGCCCATAACATTATATCTATACATCAGACTAACAGCTAATAGTGATGTATATATCGCAGCAAGACCAATTCTACACGCTGTGTATTCCCCGCAAACGTGTGTATCATGTTTGTATGAAGTGCTACCAACTAACGTCATAAACCTTACGTTGTAGTAAGATATGCGTTTGTGGTTTGTCCTTATGGTTAGGTCTTGACAATATCCGTTTATCAATACTAAAGTGACCCATTTACGTGCTCTATAAGCTTTGTAAATGCCCTGGAAGGCTACGCTACCTAATAAATACACGCGCGTCACTCGCTCACTCGCCGATGACTCATTCACTCTGCGGTCTGGCGCGTGTTTATTGTGCAAACCCTCAGAACTGTATCTATTGGATAATGGCGATATTAGGGCGTATTAGATCGACTGAGCCATCTCCAAGATCATGATTTCCTCGCCGATATGATTCACAAGAAGCCTATGTCACCAGATATCCATGTTAAGGTTTATAAGCAGTGCAGTAAATGTAATACGTTTCTCATCAACGAATTCTCGGCTTGCTCTCGATATAAGTGGCCAGACACAGTGCTCGAAATGATTTGAGTGGCGCAATCGGATCCGCGTTGAAGTTCTGAATCCAACGACACCTTGTTTAAGGTGTTCGAATCCCATTAAGGTACAGTTTTTCGATTTTGAAAATTGAAGTAAAATTTTTCGAAAATTGCAGCCGGCGCCAATCGGTTAAAAGATTCCTTTAAATTTCCCCGGATACCTGGGGAAATATTTACGGTAGTTGCCTAAAATAATGTGGGACACCAGATTTAGTTCAATTCTAACCAGTAGTAGAGAAGTTATTACAATTTGAAATTTCAACCATTCCAGTTGCAAATTTCAGCATCTCGTCATGACCTAACATTGTGATCCAGCAATGAAAAAGTATCACCCTCGTTCTCCCGAACAACACTAAATATGCAATATGCATATACTGACTTTGGAGATAATCATTTTGGCAGTACTTATTGAATAACTTACAAAAAATTCACACACCGAAATAATTGTTATATGAGTGGTTTAAAATTGAATTTCATTAAGTTTCGCCATCATATATTCTAATTCTTAATGAGATAGTCGCCTTTGCAATGACTAGAAGGCCTATGTATCAGTATTGGGACGACTCACGTCTGTCCAATTTTTCAGATTACTTGATTTGCAAAAATGACTTGTTCGGCGTTTCAAAAATATGGATTGACTCTGGACTCGGACCAAAATTTTCGAGTCAATTTCAACTCATCAAGAAATCGGTGTCGACTATGTCGCTGTACCTGTACGTGTACAGTGTACGTACATGTTCTCGACACTCTGATATTGCCTTCAATTTATTAAATGTCTCGTACTTGATTGCTGATATGACATTTTATTTACAGGTTCAAAGAAACCACGCTTATTGAAGAATCGATCATGTGCATAACTGCACAATGCACATGATTATAATCTCTTGGGAGACTCCTGTTTCAGTACTATCCTAGGTAGATGTGACATGAGTGTCTGAGTAGTATAATTTATGTTTTGACAGCTTTTGGTCTTGACATTGTAGCGCACCATCTTGTAAACCCGAAAATTTATCATGATATTCAAGACTTTGACAACCCTAGCCATATGCACAAAGGCTTGATTTCATGAAAGCACAAAATTTTTATTATGGAAATGAATTGATAATTTCTCCTATATTATAGTATTTCAACTATAAACAGTCACTCAATACTTCTATTGGTTAAAAAAGATAAAATGACACATGGTATGGTAAAATCAGGACCATTCCACAGGCTGCTGGCAGCCTACCTCACAGCTGTATTAAATTTCACAGCAGGCAGTGTGTTACCTCCAAAACCCCCTGACCAGAATCGCAATCTGCAGAGTAGACCTACGACCAATAGAGTAGAGTAAAAAAAAACTGATAGTAAGTGTCCTTCCAGTAATTAACACCTGTACCGGTACATTACACAAAACACTCTTTGTTATCAGATTAGATTAAATATCAGTTCCATGCAATACCCAATTCAATAATATATTCAAATCGTAGCAGCGGTACTTCAACTGTCGTACCCAGAACCGTCGGTGCCAGGGCATATGACTAAAAGCATGGAGTGAACTAAAATCATGTCACAAGTCTTGCTTGAGTTCAAATTTTCACAACTACATTTTATTCCATATCCCAAGACATAATTATTGGGGGATTTTCTTTCAGTGATACTGTGCGATAATGAGATACCGATGAAGATATAAATATAAACATATTGACTGGTCTCACTAGACGAGTGGCTCCGGTATGGACTGAGAGATACTGAAGAGACCGTGTTGGTGTCAAGTTCGTCCTCCCAACTATAACTAGTTTGTGATGCGGTTATTTTTCCATCTACAAACTTACTGATAACTAAGGATTTGCAGGAAAATTAACTGTAATGAGTATCTTGCAGCAAAGCGACCGACACTGGTATTTTGTTTCATTAGTTAATCAGATATAGTCGAATCCTTCTTACTCAGCAAGCGGTAAAGTAAAGCTTGGCCGTGGTGGTACACATTTGATATAAGGTTGAGAGCCAATGCGTTAGTGAAACAGTCACAATAACCTAACATTTGACAGCCCCTTGATTCCAGCAATGAAGCACATGAAATACTGAGTTTGGAAATGACAAGTTTTTAGGCTACTTATCGACCTCTTACCGGCTATCGCAGAAAAAGAATTTCGACTGGAGATTGGAGGCTGGTTATCAATGACACCTGCTGACATTACAATTGACAACACTTGTCACTATAAATAACTTATGGTCAGAGTAGGAAAGCACAATCAATTGTATTTATTGAAAGTCAGAGGATAACAACAAGATCAACATCGAAAAAAACTGCGACATCGGGCATACTAGGCCGAGGTGGGTGTTCTATTAAAAAGATCGCAACTGCATGCGTGTCGTTCGACATCCTCCTATCTGTTCATTACATTGGATTGTGTCTTATCGCATTGCACATTGTGTGTGACTTGTTCAGATGAAAAATATAACCCAACAATTATCTATCTATCTATCTTATCTATCTATCTATCTTATCTATCTATCTATCTTATCTATCTCTACTATCATTCAAAAAATAAAATTTGACTGTCTGCCCCATGAAATTGTCAAGTAGTCTGATAAAACAATACACAGCAAATTTGGCGCAATTCAAACTGGTAGCAGCAAAGTTACTGGAGTTGAAAATCACGGATTTGAAAAAAATGGTATGTACTGTGTGTAATCAGTTGATTATGATGATCACAACTTGCGTATAATTCCAAAATCTCTGGAAAATGAAAATAACAAGATTTAGTAGGAAATCAAATTAGGAAACATTTGTCATCACATTGGCTTGTGGAAAAGCCTTGAAAATTGGATCGTCACCCTGAAATCAAAGCAATACTCAACTGGGAGTGATCAAAGATTCACACATCCACATAAAGGCATTTTCAATGTCAGTATGCTATGTTTCTAATGGTAGTCGGATAAATAAACACTATAGGTCGGTTTCAACATAGCTGCCGTTACTGTTGCAATCAATGTCAAAGTATTTGAACTGTATGGTTGGGTAAGAACACATTTGCGTGGTAAATATGCCTTGACCTAAATAAAGAAAATTTCTCACCCTCGCAAGTTGGAGCATCATCAAAGTTCCAGCTGGCAGTCGTACCACTATTTGATAAGACACATCTCGCGTGCCCCTTTGTTGGAGAATTGGTTCTGTATCCATCCTTGCATGTCAGAGGGCAGTTGGTACCAACAGATCTTTCAGAACATTTATCATCGCGATAGTTTCTCCATGCAGCAGGACGCAGTTGAGCGCATTTCACCTCTGTCAAGATATTTATATAGGATGAAAACTGATAACTAGGGCAAGTTTTTGTTGCAGTTAAATCCATGGAAAGTTGCATTTATTTTTGACAAAAGTTGCAGTAAAAAGTTGCATTTATTTTTTCACAGAAGTTACACTAAAAGACCACATTTTGCTCGGTTGACTAAAAAAAGGTCAACTTCCCAGTTCCACCCCCGAAATACAGTTTTCCATCCTCATTCCCTTTAGATCAGCGCTTCTCAACCGGGGGTCCGCGAAGCAATTTCAGGGGGTCCGCGAGACCTCTAAATTTTTAGTATTGTTGATATTCTAATTTTTATTTTATTTTTTAATTTGAGAAAGCATGAGGCAGTTTCGTACCACAACTGCTAAAACCTCATGACTCATATCATCATAATAATCGTCTGACATGAACTATCGTAGTGCGGAAATTCATTTTCATTGCCCATTTTCCATTAACCTGCTGATACAAACATATTGCTGTTTGGAGACGTTTTGTAGGGGTTTGTGGAAAAAATAAAAATATGGAGATTGTAACGTCAATCAGGGTGACTTCGTAATGTCTGCAAAACCTTCTCGATTTGAAGTTGTCAGTCTCATCAAATTAGTGTACAGTCGTTTGAAATAAAAATTTCCGAAGTATATCCTTAATTTGTCCCAATGCAGGTATTGAAACCTCGCCACGAAATTCATTTTATCCTGTGATATACATAACCACTATTTGAACAGCTTTTTGGGGGTACAGAAATTCAATATACAATTGAATAGTATATTCATATTGAAATGAACCCGAATATTTTCGGCTGACATCCGTCATAAATCGGACAATGATATACCTGCTCTTAAAGCTCGGCTATCAGATTTGGCGCATTCTTATTGCGGATGCCCTATCGACAAGGCGGGTTTTTTGAAGAACAAGGAGTGTTTCGTTGCTATCAAAGCATTACGCTTCAACCCTGAAATTCATATCACCAGTTATATTGGTATGCAGCCTTGTCTTGTTAATGTTCAATTTTTCATGGTCGAAAATGTTTTCTCGTTAATATATATGTAAACCAGAACAGAAAAAGTAGTTCCATGAAAGTCTTTCTCAGGTGGGAAAACTTGGATCCATTCTTCGGCACATAAAATTTGTCTATACTTTTAGATTAGGATTTAACTTTGACGGTGGAAACTTTCTGCGGGCCGATCAAAATGTCGGCCCGCGGTCTGTAAGTTGCCCGTCCCTGCGCTAGATGCTGGACGTGGTATGTTCATAAAATAGATGTTTCTTCATTTTGGTGCCATAAATGTTGCGATCACACCGAAAGCATCGTCGGAAGCGTTATGCGTTAGCATCCATCTATCTTTCCGGAAATGGTTTTCGGCACTCCTCGTTCATATCAAAACGAAGACGCGGATTTTCAAGACACGACCACGTACTTCAAGAAATACAGCAGCAAAATTAGCTTTGAAATAATCGAAGTCTACCAATTTCTACATAAATAGTATGATGATATTTTCAAGAAAAGTCATTATTTTTCTGTTTATCACAAGCCTACAGTTCATATTTGCACAAGGCAGATATGAAGGTTGCACCATAATAGAGCTAAAATTGAATTAAAACTTGAGGGGGTCCGCGAGAGTCCGTGACGTTCAAAAGGGGTCCGCGAAGCCAAAAAGGTTGAGAACCACTGCTTCGGATTGACTAAAAAAAAGGTCAACTTTCCAGCTCAGCTCTCGAAAAACCCGTAAGAGCATTACTTCAGTGCTGATTTATGGTCTTTCAGTCGAATTTGACCGTGTTTTTCACCAAAATCAGAAATACTTTCATAAAAAATCGAAAAAGTTGCAAAATGTTGCGAAAAGTTGCATGAAAAAAAATGGACAAAAGTTGCAAAAAGTTGCATTATAAGATTCCTTCAAACAGCTTGAAACAGCATTACACATATCTTACGAGTATTTAGGAAGCTGCCGGAAGCTGTAATAAAAAGTTGCAAAAACTTGCCCTTACTGATAACCGCATATCTAGCCTGTTGCCCAGTGGTTTTCAAACTGTCGGTTATGTGCCTATTTGCTGGGGGTAGCAAAGATCCTGGCCGATTAGCTAGTTACCAATTTACTAAATAGACTGCGGCAAGTCTGAGTGACGGTGCTGACCTTTTTTGAAATTGCATTACCAAATAGGCCTTGATCGAGTTGGTCTGGGCGGAGGCGAGGAGCTTATTTGTCTAGTATTCAGCTATTCAAATAGGTTGTAAGAAAGTCCCGATGTAGTAATCAGGTCATCATTTTCAGAGGTGGGTTGTGAATCATTTTAAATCTGAAATAGTGTCACAACCATAAAAATGGTGAAAACCACTGCTATTGCCAAAAGACATCCCAAAAGGGAATCGTCATGTCTAAAATTGCAATATTTTATTAGTATACTATTAAATAGTATCAAAGATATTGAGCAATTGAGAAAAGTATGAAAATCAAATGTGGTATGGAAGAATGTGGCTATGGTGTGGAAAATTGTAAATATGGTATGGAACGAGCGAGGCGGGTAATCAGTCGTACCGTAATTTACGGACTCTGCCACCGTGATTCAAAAAAGTGTATCGTGATATATTTAGCAAACAGGAACAAACAAGATAAGAACCCTCAAAAATAAAAATTGGCATTGTTCCAAATGATTGTGAAACAACAAGGCATTGAATTTGAGTTTATATTGCTGGTTAGCAATGCGAATGAACAAAGTTTCTCACTTGCTAGAGCCGATTTCAAATTGGTAAATGCCAAGCTCTCATATCATTTTTGCAACAAAGTCTGCAGATTTTCTTTGTTTTTCTATCTGATCATAACCACCATGGTATATTGGAAAAACGGTACGAGTAGCCTATCTCAAAGGCTTACCGGCAACTTGCAAAGACAATCATGTCAGAAATACATTATACCTATATAGAAATAAAACAGAAAACAAAAATATCTACCACAAAATCGGAATAACTACACATACCAATGCACTCCGGTACCGACCATGACGCCGTTTTTGTGGATTCCTCCAGAGTACACGAAATTACTGGATTTACGGGCTGCCTGCCTCTAAATCAGGGCTGGCCGACCTTTTCGGCCAAAGGGCCATATTCGATTGACGAACTTTTGCGCAGGCCACTATCCGCGCGAAGCGCGACAATTTTTTGAAGTTTATAGGTCAGTAATATTGTCACTTGACTATATTGTGGGCCTGCTGTATATCGCTGGGCTAAGTTTGCGAGGACTGGGCTATTCGGCGCATGGACATATCGATATCGAAAGCTGCGACCAACAACGAGCGATTACGAGACAAAGTGTCGTTCAACATATGCAACCTTGCGTTTGCGCTCGCAGTAAGACCGTCGACTATGAATCCTAGGCACGAAATGATTGACGCATGTTGGTCGCAGCTTTCGATATCAATATGTCCATGAACCGAATAGCCCGGTCCTCGCAAACTTAGCCAAGCGATATACAGCAGGCCCGCAATATAGTCAAGTGACAATATTATTGACCTATGAACTTCAAAAAATTTTCGCGCTTCGAGCGGATAGTGGCCCGCGCAAAAGTTCGTCAATCGAATATGGCCCTTTGGCTGAAAAGGTTGGCCAGCCCTGCATTAGGTGTTCTTCCATTTTCACAAAAGGGCAACAATAAATAAAAACAAGAAATCGAGTGGCAACATATCGCGCTAAGCTTGTAGAAAATTTTTACGTTTGATAAATCTATGGCAAATTATTCTGCTTTATTGTAGTGTACGAAGATGTACCAATATGTGAATTGTTGATGGATCTGTCAATGCGTCGGAACTGATATTTTAGTCATCACATCTCAAGTGTTGCAGCCAGACTAATCAAACTTTTGGTTGGCATTGCAAGTTCACAATCTGTGTAATCCATTTTTGATGATATTAGAAATTTCGGAAATTACCTCGCGGGCCACTCAAAACCTTCTCGCGGGCCACATGTGGCCCGCGGGCCACGGGTTGGCCGGCCCTGCTCTAAATCTATACCCATTGGAGCATTGTAGTTGACACTGGTCATTAATTGATCCTTCCGGACAGAAGGTAGGTTGATAGTTACTGGTCAATTCCTTGCGAATACACTTGATTTCTTGAAATAAAAAAGACAAATCTGATGGTATTTTGATGTATGATTAATAAATCACAGAATTATATTAATAAAAAACTAGAATAACTTAAATTCTACAGGCTGGAATTGAGTCGAATTTGTTTTGCATAGTTTTTGTAGTCAACTATTTCATGGGTTAGCCAGCAAAACCTGAAAAATTTATTTTTATAATAAATTCAAATTTTTCCAGCTCTGACAGTTTTACTTCTACCAGTCGGAATTCAGTCATATTTGGTATGCAACGTTACAAACGTAACAATCTAAGATAATAGCCGCAAAAATCTGAAAAAAAAATTATTAGAAAAGATGTTTAAAGAACCCTAACGTCCAGTAATGACCAATTAATATTTCTATACAAACATAGCATTTTCCTTTCCTAAAGCTAGAAAGCGCTGGAATGAAAACAAAATGTTAAATACATGCAGCCAAGGAGAATGACCCACCTTCACATTCGGGAAGATCAGGATCCCAAGTTCCATTTGTACATGTCAGTGTTAATTTACT
Source organism: Botryllus schlosseri (assembly GCF_051294905.1). NCBI lineage: Eukaryota > Metazoa > Chordata > Ascidiacea > Stolidobranchia > Styelidae > Botryllus > Botryllus schlosseri. The sequence continues at coordinate 7,534,770 of NC_137243.1, read as the reverse complement.
GGTGCGGAGATCGATCGCGAAATGTTGTTTGCATGTGAAGGTACATTGACTATTTGCTGCTGCGTTACAACTCGGAGTCTTGTAGTTTTTCTGTTGCAGTGTTTCTTCAGTTATTGGTTCACATGACACCTGCTCTGGTGTGTCCGTACTCCACACAGGACTGTTGGTTGAATTCACTGTAAAGCATCATAATATTGCAAAGAAAGATTACCAATAAATGTAGTTGTACTATAATTTGTAGAAATGCGACTGCAACTATTGCATTGTCCTTATTTATAGGATGTTTCATCATGCTATTATGTATGTCCAATGACATTGTTCATACCATACCCTATTTCCAGTGCTCATCACAAATCACCATAGCCACGTGGATGACATGAACACTAGGGCTGTTCAGAAACGCCTTTTTTTCAAATTGTACTGGCTACTTCATAAAATTGTTAGTTTACCTAAATAAAGGCTACACAGCAATTTTGGCTCAATTCCAGCCTATATAGTGGCATTGCTAAAAGTGAAAAAGTTTTGGATTTATTGAATAAATATAAATATCAAATTATTACAAATTTTACTGGCTACCCATGAAATTGTTAGATTGTCTGAAAAAGCAAACACCCCTAATGAACATAAATAAATTGCGATTGGTAATCAGGCCGTGATGAGGGATGGGCAAAAGTGACCATATCCAAGTCATCTTGTAGCTTTTTACATCAGATGGCAATGAGCCTGTGATTACGATAGGATTAGTACTGGGTGAAATTTGGGACTTTTTTAGTCAAATTCGTGGTCAGGCTACTCAGAATTAAACCGCAGTTGTGCCGTTTAAAAGATTATCCAGGACTAGGTCACAATAGGGGGTCCATGCAACCACCCAAAATAATTTATGGATCTGCGCTAAAAACGGGTAAGCAACAATGGAGTTGGCAAAAGAGCCCTTAGAAAGAGTCTTGCAAATTTTAAAGTTATTACAGGCGAATAATCAATAAGCATGCCATGCCCTCAAATAATGTATACTTTTAAACTATGTTCCCGGCTAAAAAACTTTTGAAACATTACATTTTTAATGCAAATAGTTTTAGAAAGTATTTCTGATGTTGAATTTTCATACAAAATGGCTTGATTTAAAATAACTGAAATCCATCAATTCGTATCAATCACCAGCGTCTGATAAACTTACGTAGCCATACTCAACATGTATGACCAGACCGGGACGCTAACACTGACCAAGAGTAAGAGTTAATCAACTGATGTGCTCATTCAGACTTGATTACAGTAGAAAATACGGCCAACATAACTCTCATCTTTTCAACTACGACAAGCTATTTTCATAATGAGCATCTATCGAAATAAAATGCAAATCCTGGGGACGCAATTCCTTGCACCCCCTAACAAAAATGCAGCCTGGGGCTCGTACACATATGCCTACCAGTGGTACCACAATGACCACATACTGCATAGATTCTAGGCATATGTGTACGAGCATATGTGTACTCATCCCACTACTACTCCTTGCCTCTACATTTTAAGATGTTACAATCTATGCCATAGATTGTAACATCTTAAAATGTAGAGGCAAGGAGTAGTAGTGGGATGAGTCGAGTAAGACTCAAGTCAACTTTTCCCATTACTTGATTTGGAGAGTCAGAAATGTAGATTGACTCGTGTCTCAAAGGGAACCAATAATAGCCAATCGATGTCGACCAAAATACCTGTACAAGGTCCATGCACAGATTGTACATGTTTTCGACACGCCAGTGCGACCTGTAGGAGTAACTGGAGTAATTAAACGTTTGTGAAGCCTAGTTTTACTGAGCTTCCACTGTTTCGTCACCAAGAACTTGACCGTAAAAATTTCTTATAGCTTACATTGTCCTAGACCAGTGGTTCTTAAACTGGGGGCGCGCTCACCTTGGGGGGCGTGGAAGCAACTAAAGGGTGGAGCGAAGCCGCAGTCTACTGAAAGATGGCACGATGCCATCAAACCACCCGTTGACATTTCCAGGATTCTCGTGGCTCCTTTTTATTATTTTGTGATATGACAATAAGGGGGCTCGAAATTTTTTACTATAAAAAAAGGGGGAGTGTCCGAAAAGTCTTAGACTATTAGTAATCTATCTATAACAATGTTTTATTGTTCTATAGACTGCTCAGACAAACTCAGTTCCCATGGTAATGAACCTGTTGGGTCATTGGGAACACTTAGTTTATTCGTTCTGTTACTATTCTTTTTCGGTTCAAAATGCCACGCTTATTTTGGTCATTGTGAGGAACACTTCTCGGTATGGAGCATGTGGCAAAACATCCGTCTATTTTACGTAAAACACATCGGTAATCTTAGTCATTAAATTTCGTCTGTTATATATGAAACACGTTCTCCAAGATCAAGTTTCAATTAGAAGTAGCCTAAAAAATTCAGAATTTTGTTAAATAAGCTAATAGTATTAAAATGAGTTAAAAATGAACACCATGTAACAAATGATTTGTTACCGCAGTGACAGAGGAGGGTTAGTCTTCAATGTTCACGCAGCGACTGACCTTAGTGTACACTGTACATTGTGTACAAGTGTACACTGTACATTCAATCGCACCAGGCCTGGAGCAATGCGAGGCAAGCAAGCGTCTGATACATCTCAAATCTAGTTGGTGGCTGAAGTTATAGGCCTACATAACGTGCGAGAGGTATTGATCAATGATCATGCATAGTCGCCGGTCGCCAACAAGCCAACTTTCCGTCGGTATGCGGATTTGATGACGCCACTATAGAAATTAAACATGGAACGGCAACGACCGATTTTGCAGCTTCGTTCCGCTTCGCCGAGGCAGGAGTGGAGAATTGTTTTGCGTAAGCGACTGTAGGATTTCTGGCACTCCAAAAGCTATCTTCCCGAGCGCAGAAATTATTGAATCTGGTCTTGATCGAAAGCTACTGTTGCACCGATTCCGAAAATATAAATTAAAATAATGATCAGGCACTGATCCACCTAGAATCCGTCCTCCAAGTCTGAAATATCGGCATTGTTCGAACAATCGGAGAGTCGCAATGGGTCATTGTTATGGCCATTGTGTTGCGGTTACCCGATCGTTCTGAACAATGCCGATATTTCAGACTTGGAGGACAGATTCTAGGTGGATCAGTGCTTGATCAATATTTTAATTTATATTTTCGGAATCGGTGCAACAGTAGCTTTCGATCAAGACCAGATTCAGTAATTTCTGCGCTCGGAAAGATAGCTTTTGGAGTGCCAGAAATCCTGCAGTCGCTTACGCAAAACAAGTCTCCACTCCAGCCTCGGCGAAGCGGAACGAAGCTGCAAAATCGGTCGTTGCCGTTCCATGTTTAATTTCTAGAACGCCACAAAGGTGTCCGGTCAATACCGAGAATGCTATTACCGAGAATGCTATTACCGAGAATGCTATTACCGAGAAGGACAATACCGAGAATGGACAATACCGAGAATGGACATTACCGAGAATGGACACCACCGAAAATGGACATTACCGAGAATGCAATGCAGGCATGTTGTTACGCATATGAACAGGTCGTGCGTGTGCATCACGGCGTTGCCACATTCGGTATCGATTCTCAGGTATAAATTTTTCGACAACGTTCGTTACATTAGGCTAGATTCTTGGCATTGGCCATTCTCGGTAATGTCCATTCTCGGTAATGTCCGTTCTCGGTAATGTCCATTCTCGGCAATGTCCATCTCGGTAATAGCATTCTCGGTAATAGTATGGAACCCGCCACAAAGGGGTGATGTCATAAAATGGCAGACTTAACAAATAAGCTGTATAAATGCTAATAACTAGTATTAGGGCGACTGGAAAGTAGGGCTGGGCACAATGATTCAAGTAGTCGAATCGGAATCGAGAATTAATTTTTATGATTCGAGTCGAGTAGTAAAATACGATTTTTTCGAGCACTAAAATTATACGCTCCTCGCAACTGAAAGTTAATTTATTAACGAGAATTATTGTTTTGATACTATTTTCCACTGAGAAAGTCTTGAAATCATGATTGGCCGTGTCGCAGCATACGAGAACATTTCCGAAGTCATGATCTTGCAACAACATTGTCAAGAAGCGCATTGAAATCGGTATGGTCAAAAATACCAAAGTATCTTGAATGTGGCGTATAGCATTAAGTTTTTTGTGGTGTCATAAAAGGTACATATTTGAACTTTGACATAGTACATTCTGTTGTGGCGTCATAATGAGTGATACTCGAATAACCGACTCAAAGTATGCCCAAAAAAATTATTAGGCAGGCGTACAATGTACAATTGTACATGTACTGTGCATATACCCGCGCCCGGCACCTATGCATAGACCTTCTGAATTCGAACGCTGGCGTTAGGCGTCTTCAAATAAGCTACTGCTGCAACCACGTATAGGCTAGGGTTGCCATACGTCCGGAATTTCCCGGACATGTCCGGAATTTCACTGTTCAAACTAGCGTCCGGGAGGAATTCCTAAAATATGCCAAATGTCCGGAATTTTGACAACTTGGCGTAGACTCATAATTTTTTTCGCAAATCAGCCTAAAAACAATATTTTTGGGAATATTTATGCTGATGCATGATATTTTTCTTCGCGCTGCGCGCGATTTATCATCACATTTGTTGGATTTAATATGATGACTACCACCCACGCAAAAACTGAAATAAAATATAAATAAAAACAACCTTCATTACTGGAATAAGCCTAATTGTAATTGCAATTATAGGAGAACGATAGATTCCCAGAGATCGTCAAGGCAATTTAAATGCTTTGTTCAAAGATAGCGGTTCCAAACGGGGGGGGGGGTGGGCGTTTGCCTTTATTCTGAGGTTTGCGTATATGTTGAACGTAATCACCTCCCAAAATAGACCGTGAGTAAGTCTGGGCAAAGGTGCTGACTTCTATAGTAATCAGCTCGTCAAATTTTGGTCTGGGCAACGGAACATTTTCAAATTGGAGACGGAGTCGCGACCATAAAAGGTCGGTATCCACTGGATGTGGGGTGTTTATAAATCTCAGTGGTGCGCACCGGCATAAGGCTGATAAACAATCTTATCGGTAGGACATGAACATGACTTAACGATGTGCAATTACGCTCCCTGTATTTTCGAACTCATCATCCTCCACCAGCAAACTGTGATCATGTGGGCGGAGAGTAGTATCTATGGAACAACCAATATTATTGACTGAATTCATTCAAATAATTTATTGACCAGATGCATATAGAAACCAGATTCCTATAACAACCCCCGGAAGTTGCATAGATTAGACCAGGGGTGGGCAAACTTTTGAGCTCGCGGGCCGCATTCAACATCTGAATCCATTCGCGGGCCGCACTAAATAAAATTGTGATTATTAACCAAAACGCAATATTGGTATTTGATGATGAGGACATGGAGAGGACATGGAGACAATATATATGCCTATTTAAAACAAACCAAACATTGCTTTGATGATATCGTACCCGCGTCAGAATCAGTGGCGAGATTTCATAGGCTAGCCGACCTCGATAAGCAATTTGTCAAAACTGTAGAAAAGAAAGTCGGTCTTCGCGATTCTTAGAACAGGATTGAAATTTAAATCTGTGAAAAGCGATCTGTTCATAGATTTACTAATTCCACTTTTGTTTCAGTTCCAGGACACACACTGCTGACAGCATCATAACCATGTTATAAACACCCTATTTCTACGCATACAGAAAACGAATCTACCTAAGACACGCGCGAATCGTTTTTATTAAGCACATCACTAAAATAATTAAAACTGGGGTGACCAATATGAAATCACTCTCGTGATCCGAATTATACAATGCAATATCGTTTAGGATTTCTGTAATGCTTAGCAATTGAAACCTTTCAAACTGCGTGGGCCTTGAGATCAGGCTGTCGCGTCAGAAATTAAACATAAAAAATAACATAGGAAGTATTTACCTTTAGAACAGTGGTTCTCAAACTTTTCAAGACATGCCCCCCCTCCCCATATGATGGTAAAAGATTTCGCGACCCCTTTTCGTCATATCACAAAACACAACCAGGATGCTAGCAAACATAAAGGATAGTTTGATGGCATGGAAGGCTACGACCGTGGATGAGAGATTTTAAAATATGAAATGCAGACTAAATATATAGCAATAAGACTGAACAGAATAACATTCGCGCGAAGCGCGAAAAAAAATTCAGATGAGCTCAGCTTCGTCCCCCTTCAGATGCTTTCACACGCCCAAGGAGGTTGGAGGCGTGCGCCCCCCAGTTTGATAACCACTGCCTTAGAATTATCATGGTGAAATATACTAAGTTTAATCAAGTGCCTGCATTAATTCGATTATTAGCACGCATTTTATCAATATTTTTTATAAGTTTCTTTGGACTCTCGCGGGCCGCACAGAACGGTGTGGAGGGCCGCATGCGGCCCGCGGGCCGTAGTTTGCCTACCCCTGGATTAGACTATAGTGTGGGCTCAAAATGATTGTTTATTTGGGCGGGAAGGGGATGAAAGCATGTGCTTTCGGTCCCGGTTACACAACACACAGCGACATAGGCTACTTCTGAACCGGATCGTGACCATCTCTAGTCTATGAGCAAAGCTTTGCTAGTGTGACGTCATAACTCATTCTGAAATATACTAGTGGGCGCTAAAGAGTGTCCGGAATTTGGGTTGCAGAAATATGGTAACCCTAGTATAGGCGAACACGGGGGTCAGTAATCTGTTGTTTGGCGAAGTAGTAGGCTAGGTTGGGAAATAACCGATAGCCTAGGCCCTATAGGGAGAGAAATTTGATTCGGTAGAATTTTGTTCGATCTCACGTAGCATCCCTTATAGGTCGTTAAATGATGCAGCATAGGATAAAAAAAATTGTGTATTATCTACTGACTACCCATTCTTGCACCCTAACCGCTCTCGAGAAGACCCAATGTACTAGGCTTACGATATTTTGGAAATGTAAAAAGAGGACACTTTTTCAGAAATTTCAGACATGCAAAACTGGAGAAGAATTCTCAAAAACCGGTAAATTTTTCCCACTTCGTGATCGGTTGACTAAAAAAAAAGGTCATCATGAATTCCGCTCAGAGCTCAAAATAACGTTTTTCTCTCCACATTGCAAGGTGGATGACTAAAAAAAAGGGTCTTCTTTTCGCTCAGAGCGAAAATCATTGCTTTTCCCTCCGAAATACCCGCCGGAGCTTCACTTCTGCGCTAATTTGCGGCATATCACTAGCAATTTCCTCTAAATCTGACTTAAATTTTCAAAAAAAGAGGACAAAATCTCAAAAAAGAGGACAAAGGGGCGTCCTCCGAGGACACTTTCAAAAAAGTCAAAAAATTGGACAAATCCTCTTAAAAGAGGACGTATGGTAAGCCTACAATGTACGCTCCTAACCCCAAGGCCTATCGTGCGGTCTTGCACGTTGCACGCGAATCCCTAATTACTCTTACTCGCCTTGATAAGGCCTACTGTTCGCCACGGCACCGGTGTGGCTGAGATATGTATGACTTTGTTGAGAACTATTTTGTTCATTTGAGGGTTGAAAATTCAGCAACTTGTTAAAGTATATATCGATAGACAAATAATAATATAAAAGTATTTGACAATCGATTGATGTGAGCACTGAGCAGGTTACGGTGGGCTAGTGGTGCCAATACGAGTCAGGTTTCTAGAACAGTGAGTCAGGAAAGCAGCTAGATTTCGTATGAAACCATTCATCGATAGTGTGGTAATTAACCTGCAGCTCATACTTTCATATTTCAACAATGCCAGGGGAATAGAGCACCCCTGTGTTTGACCTTTTTCGTTATTGAGAGGAAAACGTAACCGTAAGCTTGACCTGACCTGACGATGCTAGGGACGCTAAGGGTGGCGGTGAGAATGGGTCAAGCTAGCCTTCTTTTTGAGATTACCGGGTCCATATGTTGACACGAATTCACCTAGTACCTCAAGATCAGACATGCCTCTACCTAATACCTACAGTCCTACACTCTCAATTCAGTCTTTATTTACATCACTTGCCCATTTTCGATGTTACTGTAGGTTATTACACATTCTGTTTGCAATCCGTCTTTTGAACATGCCAAGGTCGTGGTTCGATTCGACTCCTGCCTTTCGCTTCATTGTATCGCATTCTCGTGGTGTTTTGAATCAATGAAATCTCAAGTAAAGACGATTCTAATTCTGAACGTGACAGTTCTCAGCCTCGGCGAGGCATAAATACGCTTTCTAAATGTAGCGTGCCTGGCACGGCAGACCGACACCGAGACAGGGTATTCACGCATGTACTCGACCGCAATGAATTGATATTTCGGAAAATTCGGAAAAATCCCATGCTCTCGTTCGCACATACATTATGGCAGGGGCGCGCAACATACGGCCCGCGGTCACTCTGTCGCAATTCTCCACTACTTGCTCACTATGTCAAATTATAGTGACTGTCGTGGTGGTTTTTTCTTTATGACTCATCGTTCGCCACCTTGAGTATTTTGTAGTGCACTCTACCCTACACGTGGTATGGCGCAGGGCTCAATATGTCGAATGACGCAGTGGCGGTCGCCTCTTTTTGTTCGTCGTAGTTCTGTTTTGTTTATCGTTTATGTTTTGTCCTTTCAGGAAAACGAGTGATTTTTAACGTCACAAATAAGCAGACATGGGGTGATTACTTCATGAATGTAATCGATTGCGATTGCGATTACTTCTGAATAACGCGATTACGATTACGATTACGATTACAGCAAAATCAGGAAGTAGTCGATTACGATTACGATTACATTGGAAAAGTAATCACGATTACTCACGATTACATTTATTTTGCATCTTAGAACTAATATTAGAAGATTTATTGGAGACAATATAAGGATTGCGCTGAAAAGGCCTGAGATAACAAATTTCTATAAAAATGATGCGTCATTTGCTTGTTACGTCATAATGTACCCATTGCCCATTTTTATAGAGGACGGTTCATAGTAGGGATGGTGTGAAAGGTTCTGTGTGAACACGAACGTGAACCTCGTGACTAGGGCTGGGCATAATGATTCGAGTACTCGATTCTGAATCGAGTATTAATTTTAATGATTCGAGTCGAGTACTAAAAGTCGATTTTTTCGAGTACTAAAATTATACGCTTCTCGTCACTGAAACATAATTTATCAACGAGAATTATAGTTTCGATACTAATTTTCACAGTTGAAGCCTTGAAACCTTGATTGGCCATATCGTAGCATACGAAACATAGTGCAAAGCAACGAACGTGACTGAAATAGCACATTTCCGAAGTCATGATCAGCCCACAACATTGTCACCAAGTGGAATGAAATCGGTAGGTCGAAAAATAGGCCGAAGTATCTTTAATGTGATGGACAACAGGCATTATATTCTCTGTGGTCGCATAAAAGGTACATATTGGAACTTTGACATATTACATTCTGTTATGACGTAACAATGAGTGATACTCGATTACTCGACTCGACTCGAAGCATATTACGTGATTCAGAATCGAATCACTCAGGTACTCGATTTTGCCCAGCCCTACTCGTGACGTCATATTGCTAATTCCAACCCTATCTTTCAATGAAGTGATAGCCTATATTAATGTACATTGTACACGATACCTAGCGAAGACTCGGGCCACATAATGTCACATTGCTGAAGTACATATTGGCGTTTTAAACGTCGCTAAATGTATCAACCGCGGTTATCAAAGGATATAATAGTCTCCTAAAATCAATACATTCCGTCGCTTTGCCAACAATTTCGACGAGGACTTACCAGGGAATATAAGCTTACGCCTTTACGGTCTTAGCCAGACCGGACAATGTGTTCGGAGTCTGAGTGTTGCGACATTTATATTGAGCAGAGTGTAAAACGGGTTTCTATACTCGCTGTCGCTACTGATACCATAAACACAAGTTATATAGCAGTAGCCAGTACCTTAATCGCACGGATTTGGTTTTAATGATACAGTAAAGATATGAAGTCAAGATTGACCCCGTACGCTCGCTCGATTTTTTACATCAGAAAACGATATCAATGTCATTGATTGATTGAATAAGCATCATTCGCTGACTACGTATATCGCTCGTGATGTTGTGTGATTGCGGGTCAAGCGCACATCAGAGAGTCACTAAATATTCACAAACGGAAAGCTGGATATTTTGAGAAATTTTTTGCAACAAAAAAGCAAGTAAAACTTTTAAGGTTGTCATGGTGCATGCTCGTTTAGCGTTAATTTTTTTTATGCGCCATACATAGAGTGACCCGCAGTTGAAATGCAATAAATTTGAACCAAAGATTTTATAATGAAGTGCAAATTACAATTTATTGAAAAGGTTCACAGTGCAGAACCTACCAAGGTTCTGTTGTGAGCGCGAACCTCCAAATTTCCGAGGTTCACACACAGAACGCGAACGTGAACCTCACGTTCACACCATCCCTAGTTCATAGCACCCGCAACGATTTGCATTCATGCCAGGTCCGTAACTGCCGCACCCTAGATTCCCCAATAGAGTGGGAAGAGAGTTCGAAGGGGAATAAAAAGTAGTTAGCAAAACCAACATAAATTCTAGACTCTAGAGCAGTGCTTTTCAACCTGTGACGGTTCGCACTCGTGCGAATGACGAAGGTGGTGCGAATAGTGCGAATGAAAATCCGGATCAAGTGCGAATGACGAAGGTAATGCGAATGGTGCGAATGAAAATCCGGATCAAGTTCGAATGAAAACCGTGATTAATTGTTAGCTTTTCTGACGTGGAATAATTCAAATATACCTATAATAGGAAATATAAGATCAGTGTAACTCTTGTAGTTGCGACGCAATTGTAAAAACTTAGTACGACGTAGCTCTCACAAGCAGTAGTGAATTGATATTCGCGCACTCTAATTATTACGTAACCAAAAGCTTGGTTTGAAGCTGGTGTAGTGGCAGTATAGAGATCTCTACAATATCTATAGTGGCAGATATACAGTATATCAGCCCGTCCGAGCCTGCGACAGGCTGGAAAAATGACCGCAAATTGACTTTTTGCTTTCTTTCGCTAAACAATCATCATATTTTCGTAATAACTGTTCGATTTGCGCGAGGCACGAGGATAGTAGTAAATACCATCATTACAGACTCACATTTGCAAGTTACTGTAACGCAAATTATTACCCCTTCAAGGCTTATTAAAGTATTGACCGCAAAGGGTATAATTTTGGGTCGACACGGTGCCAGAGCTATCTGTTAATATGTATGTGATATTTATTGAATTTATTGCGAAAAAATCCTGCGATCGTTTTTACATATCCAAGATCCCTGTGTTGAGTACTGTGGCCAATAAGCGAGACACGCATTAAATGTGGCTTTATCATGAGTATTCATGATAAGATTTGTCCGACTGTTTTTCTGGAAAACATGGCCGAAGACCGTTGGGATGAACTAGTGTAGGGGTGTGCAAAGAGCGATTTCAGGCCCACCCCTTCTGCGTCGGGGCACATGAAGACGTAAAGTTTTGGCGAATAAACCGCTGATAAAATGCGGTGCCAAAAACAAAAGCGGCGATAAAACCTCGGTCTAAAAATTACCGATGCTGGATGGCCAAACCTTTCGAGATGGATTGGATATGCCCCGTTGTCTGCACGGAATAGTCCCGTTTTTGCATCTGAGTAGACAGTAGTACAACTGCGATACGGAGAGGAATTTCATTCGCCCTAATTTAAAATCGCGTGCGTCAGACATGTTTTGTAGAGCTGTGTTGGGTAGAATTGTGGTGCGCGCGTTCTGTATGTCATACATGCCCGTAAAATCGTAGCATACAACTGTAATATTAAAAATAAATTCCTTCTCATGGGTGAGGCTCGGGTCGCGAGATGTCACAAAAACTCAGATTTTGGTGGAAGTCTGCTTTACCGTTATTAAAGGGGCACTGCACTATAAAAATGATGTGGTCTCAAATTGAAGGGCAAAACGAAAGAAAAATTTTGGCTGCAGCCGTTTTCTTCAGAACGCCACCGTAATGGAGCTGTAATGTATCGAAATTTCCACGGATGCATCACGCTCCAGCAGTCACGCGGAGATCAAACTTTATATAGTTGTCAGCCGATGTTATGAAGAGCAAAAAAAAAGTTTATTTTTTATTGAGACACTTGGTAGCTTAAGCTACATAGTAGCCAATTTGTTGCCCATCTGAACAAAAAGTTGTTAAGTAGGCCTATCTTCATCTACAACGATTTTCGATTAGTTTGTGGAATGAAATTTATTTTACAAAAAAAGTGCAAACGGAGCACAAAAAGGTTGAAAAGCACTGCTCTAGAGTATTTTCAAGAGATTTATTTACCATGAAAATTTTTTTCGAGCTTCTCGATTTAAATGTCTCTAGATAGCTTGATTTTGAAATGCATTTACATCTTCCCCCCATGAAAAAGCATGTCTAATTTATAGAAATAGGAGTTTCGGTGCCGGTCATTACCCCGCCACCACAAACCAAAAGACATGTGCATAGTTTCGGCCAACATGCGAATCCACAAAGTGTGCTACTAAAGAATAACCTTGGCCGAAACTTAGGGTATGTGTGCACTGTGCATTGTCAATAGTCGCGCTGGGTGGGCGTGACTAATAGCCCTGTCCTTCCAATCTGATCCCACAATACAAATGCCTCGCGGGGCACCCACAGAGGATTAAAGACATGACTATTTGTGTGTACGCCTCACGAAGGATGTTCTTTTAGTCTGCTACATTTGGGCGACTACAATATCTTTTGATTATATAACAGCGCGGAAGTCACGAATTAAAAACATGCACTAAAGCAATTATAACAAGATACCAGATGTTATAATTATGAAATATGTGCCCCCAGCTCTACAGGTAAATCTGACCATCGGGGGCTGAGAGCGGATTAAAAATGAATAGTAATATTATGTAATTACCAATATTATTAACGAAATTCGGTCTTCAACTTGAAAATTGACAGCCCTGTGGGGGCCCAAGACCAACGTTTGGAGTTGGATACGAATTTCTGTTTTGGTCCTGATTCTGGCTGCAACCCACGCTAGCATGATATACAAGCGGATGACTATGGCGGCAGGTCCAAATGTTGAGTAAAGAATTGTGAAATAACGATTGACGCCCGTTTTAAGTGAAGTCATATGAGAATAAGCTAAAGCGAACATAAAATTCTGCCTTGAACTTAATACAGATACTGCAAGAACGGCTCGGTAATGATATATATCAGAAGCTGTTGATTTTTAATGCTTCGTTGTGGAAACCGTAATGTTTTATTTGACGAGTACAAAATTTCAATTCTTTGTCCGGTGTACGTACGTACTATAGGCCTATGCTGCTCGCCAAGCAGCAGCGGGCAAATTACGTTTAACTAAGCATAACCAAACATCAATACATAAGTTACTATTTGAAACTAGGCAGAGTGGTGATTAATTATCCTGCTGAGAAGTGGTGGCGTTTCGAGTGTATTGAAAACCTGATATACAGCAAGACGGGTGTTCGTACAATCACACTACTATGTACATCGAATATCTATTTACGAAATATGGATACTTTTTACGCAATAACAAGAAAACCGAATACTTCTGACGTAATTCAGAGCAGTGGCGTTTGAAAATCAGACGTTCATGCTATCACTAACCAGTTATAATATCTCTTCCTTCTGTACGAATGTTCGATATATGTCATAGTCATTGTACGAATAAAAAGTAATCGTTCTTTCACAAGGAAATCGATTAGATATGGGAAGTAGTCGATTACGAATACGATTACTTCGTAATTTTTTCGAATGTAATCGATTGCGATTACGATTACTTGGAAATGCTGTAATCGTCGTAATCGATTACGATTACTAATCGCGATTACCCCATGTCTGCAAATAAGATATTGATCCACTTGGTGTTCTTGTTTGATGTCCGTTGAAAATCAGAAGAAGTCAGCTTAATACAATCCTCGCCATTTTGGAGCGACAGTGACTGTAGGTTATTCATTCTTTTTTCGGACACAAATAATAGTAATTTTTAGTTATTCTTCAATTATTTGTGTGCGACATGCAGCCAGATGTCAAAGAACATGCCCACAACGTTGATCGACCACAGATGTCTTATCGATATTACTTCAACATCTATTGAAATACGTACATTAATAAATTCATTGAATACTGTTTTGGTTTATATGCTTCAAACTTAAAATTTACATTAAATACGATTAGGCATGGTATAGGTGGATAAATACGCGTTTAATGTATCAATTCAGGAATCTGGCCGGCCAAGTACTTCCTTTTCCCATATCCGGCCCGCCAACTGAAGAAGTTGCCCGCCCCTGCATTACATCTACATGCAATCTTCAGATGTAGGCTACGTTTAGATATTGTGATACATGACCTGTTTCTCGCTGATTTTATGACAGCATCACTTATAAAAACGATGCAAGATTTTGCAAAAACTAGCCTACTTGTAATACGTTGCAAAATTTAGATTGTAAAAATAGAGCCTATAGTTGTGGTTAAATAAAACTGCTCAAGTAGGAATCGCGGTAGTCTAAAAACAACCACTTGAGTGAGCTTGAGCAGGCTACTTCAGAAAAGCAGAAGTACTCACTCTCTCTTTGCTACTGACCACCTGTGGTGACGGTGTAGCACACCAACTCAACTTCGGCATATCAAAAATATCTATTTATCTAGTTTCCACATCCCGTAGGCCTTCACCACTTCGAAATGATTGACTGATGCAATAACTCACCGTTTGCAAACACAGCAGGTATAAAGTGCAGCACGTAAAACGTAGTTATAATTCCAGTAATTATATCCCGATTCCCTTTCATGAATTTAATCGTCTTTACAATCCAGGTGTGAAAATTGATTTGCAATAGCGTCAATTTGATAAACCATCTATTCTGTGAACATACCACGACGGAGATCTAAGTATACCGTGCTGAATGAATAATCTCCGCCTAGTTTCCTATCGATAAGCGACACACAATAAACCCTGGAAACCGCAAACTCGCAAAATCGCTTCCTGCTTCAGGCATTTGTATGAATGCCTAAAATGAGCCGTAATAGCATATAGGTAGGGTATATTCCCTTTACGAAGAGTCTGTGGATGGTAATGACACGGCTACGTATTGTCGATCCCGCAGTTTGTGCACAACAGTCTATTTTCATTTTCCTATCGCATGTAGGCTACTGGAGAACAGCATTCAATTTCGATATCGCATTTACTGGAAAGTTCAAGTTGCGAACCGTTCGTGCGATATCGACTTCTCGTTACAAATCATTTGAATGACTCCGGACACAATTTATCTGAGTGGCACATTGATGCTATAACCATTAGCGTTCATCAACACCTAAACCTGAACTCAACCTAAACCATTTTATACCAGGGCTCGGCAACCTCCCGCACTCTGGTCACGTCCGCCAACTGCTTTGATCCGCCCCGCGAATTTTTGCTCTTGTATATTCGTTCCGCTGCAGCCGTCCCCATCTCATAACATTTCAGTTTATGGATGGCGCGGATGACTCATTGGTACTAACGCAATTGCCAAATGAAATATCACAGCCGCCAAGACTATGTGACGATTTACGTATTGGTATGTTCCATTGGTGCGACACCAGCGTTCTTGCTGTTAAACAATACGTTTTAGCCTACTGAAATATTCATATGTTTGTCATGTTTGTGCATTTCCGAACAAAACAAAAGTTGTCACTTTGTCTTGACGGACTCAACGAACGTGCAACCCGTGTATCTCTACTGCCTTGGATGGAGTGAGGTGCGTTTGGTCATCCGCTGCAGATTAGTGATGTTTGTAGTACATATCATAAAATAATCTTGTGATGGCAGAGACAGGATGGGAGCTCAGTTCCGAGCTTTTTCAATCTCAGATTCACTCATTTGAATTCAAAGACAATCAACGTGGCGGGTGGTCACGGTTGTTCAGACTTGCGGAAAAACTTTGTGCAGGAACTCGCCAGCGTGTACTTTCCATACTTGATTGCTACATGGAACATATAGGCCTACTCCACCTTTCACCGATAAGCGTCAAAAGGTTTTAATCAGGCCCGTGACCAAAATTGAGTTTGATGTGTAAAATGGGCGGAAGCTACCCTGATTCCACGGCAATGAAAAAGCAACAGCAGATAACATAACATGCGTGCTGAAAATTGCCTTCAGAATTATTCACAAATAGTTTTAAACCTGTGCTCTTCAACCTTTTTCGTCGTGGCACACCCTTTTAACGTTTACTCAAAACTCATGCACCCCTGACCACATAGGCTATTACACCGATACCGTAGTAAGCCACATTTCGATTAGATATATAGAATACGGCCATGTTTCGACGCGGTACTGATCTCAATGAGTGCCGATTTATCACAGGTGTCGGATCCTGACTGCTAACACGAAATCGGGCTATGGGGACTAGGCAAGCATTGCGTATCAGTTCTCTTCTATTCTCAAATACGAGCAGTCCAAATCAAAAAATACGGATTAGCTTGGTCAGAATAGTAGGATACGTAATGACGAGATTCGCAAGATTGCTTGCTCGTCCGATAATAGTCGAATAGGGAAATGAAACAACAGTAACGAGTGGAATATATAGGTAAACGAGAACGGTCAGCGCAATAATTTAATAAACCAATCAAATTAAATGATCAAACGATTAAAACAATTGCAAAACCGTTGTATGGACCAATTCGCCGCGAAATGTTTGACGTCGCAATATCCTTCTCCTGAGTCGCAATAGGCAGCATTCCAGTGGAGAGTCGTCATAGCCCATCTGGACAAACAAGTAGCCTACTCATGTGAAATTTGCTACTGGGAAATTTGCACAACGGAGAGCCCTTGTGGTGTTCGGTGTTATCACTGATTTCTTAAGATCATATACTTTGGATATACATTCTACACTTGTGTAGAACCACCAAAATCGCGAGTATGAATGTCCGGTAAAGTAATTCGGATTGGATGTCTTTTGTCTAGTGGTGCGAAGCGCGAAAATTTTTTAACCTCTTGACTGAATTTCACAGATAATTTTGGTAGTTTCACATAGTACTTTCAAAATTTTAGTCATTCTCAGCCCACGTGATCAAATTAACCGGTAGAGCTTCGAAAAATTTGGGAACAAAATTATTGATTCGTGTTCCGGTTTTTATTAATCACTTTGTTGCATGTTGGTATTTCTTGACCTCCCATCGCAGGATTGTCGGTATAGTCAAATGTGTTGGAATCGCCCGAACGCAGTGGTTCCCAACCTTTTTGTCTTCATTCCCCACTTCAGATTTATTCTGAGCCTTCATTCCCCACCAGGACCGTAACAGCCCCGCCAAAAAGACGTTGGTCTTGGGCCCCCAGAACCCCCCCCCCAGCCCCGCTGAGCCTGTACGCTTTTCCCTGCAACTTATCAGCTGCATTTGGTCTACTGTTTAGTGCGTCGCCTTACTGCGCGCTAAGCGCGAAAAATTTATCTAATTCGTGTTTGAATCGGAGAATATGATCGGGAATTTCATATAATTAGCTATCAATTTTTCATCTCCCCTCTGCTCACGTAATCAGATTTACCGGTAGAGCTGAGTGAGGTGTGTTGAAAAAGGTAGAACCCCTAAATAAGAATTGAACATCTTCGGGCGGACCCGTTGGTATATTGACTTCGTTACATTATGCTATTTCGTGATCTCCTATATCTGCTATGTCAAAAGATATGGAATCGCCAAAACTAAAAGGCACACACGATTTCAAATTGGTATTGCTTTACTGGCTAATTATTTTTCCCTGCGGGATGGCATTTGTCCTGTGGGGTTCAGATCGCTAGAACAGGAAAATTCGGCGCCAGCCAATTAAACATATATATTGTATATATATCGAAGTTTTGGGTCACCACAAGGGCATTCCTTCTCGGCCAAGGCCTTCTCGCTGCTGATCGTTCTGGCACACTTCTCGGAGATGTATGTTACATGGCCTATAACTTAATATGCCTTGGTGCGTCGTGGCGCAGTAATGACCGACGCCGAAGTCTACATTTATATAAATTCTACGTAGTTTCGTGGGGAAGGGTGCCCAATATTCAGACATTCGGCAATATTAAATCGCGCACCTAGCGCAAAAATTTTTCGAAAAATTGGCATAAATTTTAAAAAAATACTTCAATTTAGGTCAATTCACGAAATAATTTTGGGCCCTTTCGAACTCGCCCCCTCCCCAATTGGGGGGTTTGGGGTGCGGCAGTTACGGTCCTGTTCCCCACTACCCAGCACTTTTGTCATCACCGAGCAGCTATTTGCTGGTTTGACTACACAAGACACACACCACACCTGTACGCAAGAAAATCGCCTATAACTGCAACATAAAACGAATTGTGAACCGATACCAGTAACGCTCATAATTTCGCGAAAGCGTTATTTCACGTCAAATTAGTCGTACCGGATGTATTTGTGACGTCATCATTGGCCATCCAGAGTAAAAAATGAGGTTTTGTGAACAACACGAAATATAATTTTCGATACATACATTCCAGAGCAGTTAACTGGTAGCGGTAATTGCGCCCGTGAATATGCCGACTGTCCTCTATATAATTTTGAACAAGTGCGTCTATTCCCCACCAGAAACCATTGAATTCCCCACCAGTGGGTAATCCCCCGCCGTTTGGGAACCACTGCCCTAACGTATCAGGAAAACCCTAATTCGTGGAAGCAAACGATTCCAAATTGGTATTTTTTAATGGAGCGCATCATTTCCCTTTGTGGTGGTGGTTCGCATTTGTACGGGTAGGCTCAGATTGCAAGGACACTATTACATCAAAAACGAAAAATCCAAGTCACCCTGAATCGCGCTAAGCATGAAGAAAATTTTTAGGTTGAACTAAGATCTATCATTACTATACGAGAGGTGATTGTTAGTTTGCGAAATAATAGTTCCACAAACGTTATGATGGGCCATATTTACTGTGGTTTCATATGGGCGACAGTAGATTGATTTTCTAGACTTTATAGCACGACTGAGCCGATTTTATATCTTAATTGTCATTACCGCAAAAATGGGAGATTTTGGTCAAAATAGCCAATGGGTTATCTCCACAACAAGAGCCAATTTGGAAAAAACTAAGGTCATATTCGGAATCAGTGCCCTTCAGAACCCCCAAACCACTCTTACTTTGTCCGCCTAAAAATATGTGCTGACCAGTGTTATCGATACCTACGTAGGCTACTATAACTGTTAAACTGACTATTTCATGGAATCCAACCATCCCATATCGTATACGTCGGCTATATCGGGTGATAATCGTCCGTGGGCTCATAGAACATGTTTTTTGGAATGTATTTACACACTTATGACATAATTATACAATTAGAAAAACTCAATTATTTTTAAAAGGCTTTTGTTTGAAACATAAACAAAGTGTTTTGAACAGCCATTTGTTTTAAATCCAGCCCTACATACCGATACATTTTCTGAAAGAGGTCATCGGGGTAAAAAAGGTCAAGAACCCCTGTTCTATAGCAAAGCTATCATCCAATTCACATAGTGCGTTCGAATCCTTATACGGTTGAAAATACATGTCTTCTCGGACGTAGTAACACGAACACCATCTTGACCGGCCGCATATGTGATTAGGCCTATTTCTCTCCCGGTTTTGATAGCGTGTCTATAACTGCTTTTCAAAACTACTTACTTAAGTTTTCAAAGCCGGCATATTCTGCTTTTGCTAGTTTCGGGATTCTTCGAAAAGCACTTCTATATTCGTATCCAGAGAAGAAGTCTACGTCTTTACTTCTACCCGAGTAGCTTTCTTGACTACTTTGACCACTTCTAGTTATTGGCTAATACTCGATCATCTGGTTTGAACGCAGTCCGCCAATATATAAGGCGGCTTCACGAGTCGGTGAAATCGAAGCTCATACGTATCACGATGGCCATTGACACTGGAAAGGTTAAAGCAGGAGTGCTAATCATTTGGATACCGAGGAGCGACCACATCAATTGCATTGCATTGTAGGCCAGTCACGTTATTTACAAAATCAGTATCAAAAGAATCCAATTAGAAAATCGAGTGATGTCGCGTAACGAGCGAGAAGGACTCTCCCGGGGATGACTGAGTGATCTTAATAGCATTATCACCAGAGGTGGTCAGTAACGAAGTATTTCTACTTTTTCGAAGTACTCAAGTAGTTTTCTTCTACCTCTGGTACTTACTCAAGTAGATCTGATTTTTGCTACTTCTACTTCGCAATATTTTGTGATCTACTTACTTACTTTTCGCTATTTTCAGTTTGTCAAGTAGAAGTAGTTCTATCATCCAATCAGGAAGATAGCCTGAGGAATTTCGGGGCTGTTTTCACGGAGTACCAACATTTAATTTCCATAAAAGTTGAGTAAAATCCAAAATTTTCGTTGCGCTTCGCGCGCAGTGGATACGGAGTTACCAGTATGATTTCACGTAAGTATCGATGAATATAATTTAGGTAGCGGCACTGGCGTAGCAGCATGTGCTGCCGCCCCTGGCTTTCTTGAAAATGCCGCCCCCTAGGTAGACCTCATCAAATTTCGACATAGATTGATGTTCAAGTAATCTTGTCAATAGGAATAATTACAAATAATATGCCGCTTCTCAGCTTCACCGTCTCGACGTTAATGACGCCAAAAATAATAAAAAACAAGAAATAGCGAACGAATGTACTGTACAAATAGAAAATCAATGGCCGCCTCAAAGCAAAAGCAGCGATAATATCCTCAAATTCAAGTTTTTGAACGTAGTCTCTTTCTATAGACAGAATGGATGAAGCTGATAGCCGATCATTATTCATGAATCACGATAGTACTAAATATATAAGACTTAATCAGTTTGAGCTTTGAGAAGCTCCTCAGACAGCTCGCAGTAGAAACACCAATGTTCAGATAAAGTTTCAGACACGAGCATAAATACGGTGTCGAATCAAGTAGCTTTGCATTAAACAACCACTGTAAAACATCAAACGTTGTTGCACTACGATCAAACGTGGTTTCACTGCTCCGCACCAGCCTCTTAACCCTTTTAAAATCTCAAGTTGAACAACTTCATATGATTATAACTTAATTTGTGTTCGTCCTAGAGCAGTGGTTCGCAACTTTTTTTTAGACACGCCCCTCTTTAGGATAGTGAAAAATTCCGCGCCCTCGTATCGTCATATTACAAGATCCAACCGGGATGCTAGCAACCCTAACAGATTGTTTGATGGCATGGAAGGTTATGACTGTTGATGAGAGAATTCAAAAATAAGAAACTGGGTCTATATATAGAGAAACACGCGTGAATTGGAGGTAAATCGCGCATAGCGCGAAAAAAATTCATTTGACCGATTCTTCGCGCCCCCTCTTAAGATGCTTTCACGCCCCCCCCCCAACGGGGGCGCGCCCCCAGGTTGAGAACCCCTGTCCTAGAGGCCTCATATTGGTTTGTACGAAAATCTAGCAATCTTCTGCTTTATATGATCCCTAATTCGTGGTATAAGGCATGACAATTTTCGCAGCTAACTCCAAAAAGTCCACCTCGTCGTCATAAGTGCTTCTAAAAGCGCTGGTGAATAAATTGTGACTTTCGCTTTGCAGCAGCGCGTGGGAATTAAAAAATCCAAATATATCATTTAAGTGGTGAATGCCGGTAAACCTAGTTTCAGCTTCAAGTTTAAATCTGTCCTATGCTTGAAACATGCATCGTCTAAATCAGTGCTCTTCAACCTTTTTCGACGTGGTACACCCTTTTAACGTTTGCTCAAAACTCGTACACCCCTGTTCATTATAGGGATCCTCAAGAATGACTTTTTTCCTCCAATCGTACTGGCTACTTGATAAAATTGTTAGGTTACTAACTTAAACCTACACACCAAATTTGGTTCAATTCCAACCAGTAGCCGCATGGCTACGGGAGAAGAAAGTTTCTATTTATTATATAAAAATAAAAACCGAAAAATGTGAAATTTTTCTGTTCACACCAGGAAAGTACTAGGTTGTCTATAAAAATGATGTTATTCAAATTTGGTTCAATTCCAACCTGTAGAAGCGGAGTTATTGCCGTCAAAAAAATTGGATTTGAATAAAATAGTATTTGGTCACAGAGTCCATTCGCAGCCAGTTAGGCCGCCCGCCACGCAAATTGGACTTTATTTCGTGTCAGCCCCAAAACAGCATGGCATTACGAACGATAATCAACCTCAACGTAACAGTATTGGGGAAAGAGTAGAGCAGGGCCGTAACAGCACTTCGTCAGCCCCCCCCCAAATGTTGGTCCTGGGCCCCCCCATAGGGTGATAAACCTTACTTCTAGGAGGATTCGTCCCCTAGACCCCCCGGCAGGCTATACCCCGTTTAACGCGGCTTATCATCTACATTGGGGGGGGGGTTAGTGAATTAGCTTTTGTCGCCTAAGCGCTCCAGGCGCGAAAAATTTCTAGAATTCATGATTGAATCGGTCAGTATGGTCGGGAACTGCATATATATTGTTATCAATAATAGTTAATCATCTTCGGGCGTATACCCGTTGGCAGGAACGAAACAGCACCTCGTCTGAGAACCCAACAACTTGGGTCTTGGGCTCCCATAGGATGATAAAACGACCCCCCCACCAATCACGTTGTTCGCGTTTGTCACGCAACCATCTGTACCGTATAGTGAGCAAGCGCGAAGCGCGAAAATTTTCGTTAATTTATGATAAAATCGGTCAATCAGATCGGCAATTGCATATATATTGCTATCACTTTCTTGTCCTCTCTACTCACGTAATTAGATCTACCGGTAGAGCTGAGTGAAGTGTCTTGAAGACGGGAGGGCCTGTAAATAATATTTAAACATATTCGGGCGGGCGGACCCGTTGATATGACTTCGTTACATGATGTTATTTCGTGACTTCCAGTCTGCTAAATCAAAAAATTTAGAATCGCATGAACGTACTAAACTGAAAGACGCACACGATTTCAAATTGGTATTTCTTTACTGGCGTAAATTTTTTCTCAGCGGGATGGTATTTGTCTTGTGAGGTTCAGATTGCCAAGACGGGAACATTCGGCGTCAGTCATTTAGGCGCCTATGAACAATTAAACCTATAAGTATTTTGTAAATATAACGGTCTTCGGTCAGCATAACGGCATAGTCCTTTTCGACAAAGGTTTTCTCGCTGCCGATCGTTCAGGCAGACTTCTTGGAGTATCATGTTATATGGCTTAAAACTTGATTGTATGCCTTGGTGGGTCGTGGCGCGGTAATAGTACAATACCCAAAAATAAAGATAAATGGCCTCTTGAATTCGCGCGCAGCGCGAAGAAATTTTGAAAAAATTGCATAAATTTTCAAAAAAGACTCTATGATTTATGCTAATTCACGAATTAATTTTGGGCCCCCTTCGAGCTCGCCCCCCCCCAATTGGGGTGTTTGGGGTGCGGCAGTTTCGGTGCTGAGAGTAGGTAAAGCTACTGCTGCAGAAGCTGTAATTCAGATCAGCGATGATAGCAGGCGCACCAGCCTACTGCGTATCAAGCCTGCCTCACACCACACACAGTCGATAGTAGCACATGGGCTGCAAGAGATGTCAGTAACCTCAGATCGTATGCCGCTATACACAGTCTATTGTCGCTAATTTGCCTC
The DNA here is from genome assembly GCF_051294905.1 of Botryllus schlosseri. Lineage (NCBI taxonomy): Eukaryota > Metazoa > Chordata > Ascidiacea > Stolidobranchia > Styelidae > Botryllus > Botryllus schlosseri. Next base: position 7,511,210 of record NC_137243.1, on the reverse strand, counting down.
ACTGATAACAAAATACTAAATTGCAAATGTATGGCGAAACATTGGACATAAAATCGGCATTTTAAAACAAAAGGGTTTCGATTTCAACAGGGAAGCTGTTTCGACCCTGGCTGGCTAAGTCACTTCATTTATGTGCATTGCGGTATTTATTAACGTCGGGTAGGAAGTACCGATTCAAGAAGTCTGAGCTATCGCGGTGGTTTCCTCAAAAATCACTAAAAGACAAATTACTAGCTGAACACATGTTTGTTAACTGCATACTTTCCAGCACAAAACGGAACCATTGGTCTATTGCCGACGACTAAATGAATAGGAGAAATATTTGCCTATGACATCACAATCAAGCGGTGTACAGAATTACATTTGAGATAACATCGTACCATATTGCTCATTAACCTATGCGTCAACCTGTACTGACCCATAAACCTGCCTTTGTGATAGCTAGCCATCGGCTCATTGTAATTCGGATCTGGTACACCCCTGTACACCCCATCCTAGTGGTACACCCTTTGCAAATTCTGGTACACCCTAGGGTGTACGACCACCCCGGTTGAAGAGCACTGGTCTAAATTCTTCAACAACACTGAGGCCAGCATCTTCTGTTTGTTCGCCAGACATTCTCCTTTTTCTGCGAACTCTCCGAACAATCGGCCGTGACGGCTATTTCGGAGTGATTCCATCGCCGTGTTAACATATTAATTCGTGTTTTCGGAATCAGCGCGACACTAGCTTTCGATTGAGTCCTGTTTGATTAAATTTTAGCTGACGGGACGCCAGCTATAGGACTACCAAGCACTCTTCTTTAAGCCGGCTGTCTACACGCCGCGCGAGATAGTGTAATGGTGATGCGTCCGGCTTCTTGATCGGTAGGTTGTGGGCCCGATCCCCGGCCGGGTCAGACCGAAGACTCGAAAACTGGTATCCGCGGTTATCCCGCTAGACGCCCAGCAATCACGGAGGAGAAAAAAACGTGGTGCGGACTAGATGACCTTACTATAAAGCAGTGTTGGGATGACTCGAGTCATGACTTGACTCGAGTCAGACTCGAGTCACCTTTTTCGCATGACTTGACTTGACTCGAGTCACTTTGCTAAAATGACTTGACTTGACTTGACTCGGCGTATCAGAAATGTGGATTGACTCGTGACTCGGAGCAAAATTCACGAGTCAATTTCAAGTCATCAAGTAATCGGTGTCGATATAAATCACAGTATCTTGCATATGTTCGGATTGTTCGCGAAACGCTTGTGTGACCCATGAAAGCGACCAATCATTCAATGACCGTGCGTTTCACTGAGCCTCGATTGTTCTCTCACAAATAAATTGACCGCAAACGAAGTGATAGAAGCTTACAGTATATGTTGTCGTAACTCAAGCAGTAAAGTAATAGAATAGCAAAATGTATATTTCTGTTATCTGTTCTTACCATAACCAAACCTCTTGTTTTATTGAAATTCAAGTCGAATGTAGTTTATGTAGTCCTCAACCATTGTCGCAGGCTCCAATAGTATCGTATCTATTTGTAACTAGGTAGGCTACAATGTATTGCATCATTATCATTCCGATTCTCTATTCTCTATTTTGGCTGGTAACCCTAAACTGAGACTATGCAATTACGTAGTTTACCAGTTCTACGCATATGTGACCGATACAGCACCTTCTTGCGCTTATATTTAACTCTATATTCGTTCATCGGTTCGGAATCAATGACCACTCGAACTGTATTTCAGACAGCTAGCAAATTGAAATGACGTATTCATGCCTCATACGTACTTCGAAAGGGCAACTTGACTTGAAATGTGACTTGACTCGTGACTTGACTTGACTTGACTTGACTTGACTCGAGTCACCTCCAAAAATCGAGTGACTTGACTTGACTCGAGTCACCTTTGAAAATCGATTGACTTGACTTGACTCGAGTCAAAATGTGCAATGACTCGAAATGACTCGTGACTCGAAGGTAGTGACTTGATCCCAACACTGCTATAAAGTCCTTATCGCATCTCCGTCTTCAAACCATCACGATGATGCAGGCATCTCTCTCACTGTGCAGCCTCATTTTGCCGCCCCCTTGGAGCCTGCCGCCCCTGGCGCAGAGCCAGAACCGCCAGGTGGCTGCTACGCCACTGGGTAGCGGGTTGGCGTGATTCCGTTCACACCACATTGCCGCCCTTCGCCCATATGAAATAATTCATCGCAGTATATATGGCTCATCATAACGTTTGAAACCGATGTTTCGTAATCTAGCATTTACTTGTCATATCGTAATCTAGCATGTCCATGGCGCTTCCTAACCTGGAAAAGTGGACTCCGACATTTTTGTTAGTTTTACAGCTGTTTCAGCACACCACCTTTGAAACTTTCTGGACTAAAGGCATGAAAAACGTGTTCCACTTTTATAAGTAGTATTTATGTTTCATTTTCAATTCCCAGTATCATATATACTTTGACTTATAATTCAGTTCCTTTTTATGGATAACATACATGTTGAAGTATGAAAGCAAGTCTGGTAATGCCTTTAACTTCCGTAAATAAAGCTACACTATATGGCATTTTTACGGTCCACCATATTTTTTATTAACGTTTACTAATCGCGCAAAGTGTTTACACCGTATCCGATACAACTTCTCCGTATTGCTCTTCGACTAAACTACGGACCTTATGATATGGGGGATGGCGCCATACCATACTCTTTTCTAAAACGTGCTGTTCGAGAAAACAGGATAAGTATCGCATTTCCATATCAATCCTATCATTTTCATCCCATGATGTGGACGAATGCTTATGCTATCAAAAACTGGATACCTGCTGGTATTCATCAATGTGAATCAAGCTCATCACCTTTCGCATAGCTCAATTTGCACCTTTATACAATCCATGTGATCGTTTTCACAACTACTTACTTGAGTACTTTTAAAGTCAGTCAATTCTACTTCTACTTCAAGTAGTTTTAGGTTGCTCATGGAAGAAGTACTTCTACTCGTACTTGAGTAGATTTTTCGTCGCTACTTCTACTTGAGTACCTTTCTTGCCTACTTTGACCACCTCTGATTATCACCCAGCTTCTAACTGCAAGACTGACTATTAGACAGGTACCTTTACAAGCCGAAATCGAAGCGTATTCCTTCGGCAGCCTACATGCATGCCTGCTATCAAAACAATGCAGGAACCGTCGCTGGGCTCAATCAGGTATATCATAACACCACAATCTTTATCTGTGTGTGAAACATACGATGTTTGTTAAAACCATAGAAGGCGATGTTTGCAATTTTCATGAGTTGAACCGACTCCGAGGGAGGTCGTAAAAGACACTGGGGAATGAAGGACCTTATATTATCGTCTGCATCGCCGTCGGTACTTCCTACCAGAGGTGGTCAAAGTATTCAATGTCGCTACTCAAGTAGAAGTAACGTTGGAAATTTTACTCGAGTAGAAGTAGAAGTGGCGTTTCACAAGTAAGTAGGTATTCCATGCCTATTTTTGCCCAAGAAACTGAAAACTGTCAAGTAGAAGTGGTCTAAAATCATAACTACCTAATAAGTAGTTTGAGTAGGACAAATCTAGTTCAAGTACTCCAGAAAGTAGAATTACTTCGTTATTTACCATCACTGCTTCCTACTTCGACGATGATGAGCAAGGTCACCTAGTCAGCGAACCCAATTCTCCACTGCGTGCAATAACAGGGTTGCGAATGCACCAGTCGCGAACACCAGTATAAAAGCTAGGATTTGGTTTGACCCGACAAGAGTTCTAGCACACAGCCTGCCACTACCCTCTTTCGATCGTTCCTTGGTTCAGGTGAAAAACAATCCGCGTTTCAACTTTTCAAACCTTTGCTTGAGCAATAACTCAACAGAAACAGGGCATAAAAACCAGTGATGAGCGGATAGTGCTTTTCGAGACTCCGAAGAGCTCAATCCCAGACTACGAAGAATCTCGTCAAGTATCCGAAACATAATTAACTACAGACAATGCCCAACGAAAATGCCTTGCTAGATCACTACGTTAAGATAGCTCGTGGTCAGTCATACCGTTTTAACCACATTATTAGAATGGCAAGCATGGTACACTTGGTAATGTGTTTTACTAAATAAATGTGATAATATGGTTGGCCTTATAGTATTGTCTACTCTCTAGTCCCCAATTGCAGTGCAGATGGCTGATTTCTATGCACTTGGCAATCATTTTTGCATGTTACAGCTTTACAAGGTGTCGTCTGTCTGTGTTTTGGTTTGTAATCATAATCAATAGTGTATTCTGGTCAAACCTATCCAAAGATATCGGAGACAAAAGTTACAATACTCCGAAAAAATATCAGTAGTAAACTCCGACTCCGCTCTGTCACGAAATCGGCAAAACTCCACTCCGACGCTCATCACTGATAAAAACTTGATAGTGTGTTAAGAACAGTAAGCTATGCAGAAATTGCCCATCGAAATTAATAGCTAGAAGAAACGAATATTCAAGTTAAAACGATTCGACATGAATCGCAAAAGTGACAGGATCTGATAAAAAATATTTACGTTAAACTCTAGAATAGCAAATGCTCAATGAACTTGGTAGGAAGATGGCAATTAACAATTACCGAAAAGTGCATAGAAAATACAATGGACATAATATATAACCAACACATGCAGCTTTGCAATTTTCCAAAACTGCGATTTTCTTGGCTTTCCTGAGATATTCCCGCTTCTTCAAAACCCTCTACTAAGCTGGAAACTCCTACATGGACGTTGCGGAAACGTTCACAGTTTCATAGGTTTCATACACAGACTTTTCCCGTTCGTTGCTTCCTTCCGCATTTGTAGATGAGATCGGAAGATCTATCCTCTCGTATTGGTGCTCTTCAATCGGCAATTCATACAGCCTGGAAGGATCCTCGTTATTGGTTGCAGACCTACGACGCGTTAGGTGCCTACAAACAAGATTGATGTCAAGAAACAGACCTTTTATCAGATATCCATGTTGGATGGCTGACCGCTCATGTCAGGTTCATTCGATAGTTTCCCATATTGGGATAATAGCGAAAATAGCCAATGCAGCAGTAGCATCAGCGGTGGTCAAAGTAGGCAGCGTTGCTACTCGAAAAGACGTAGAAGTAGCAATTTCAAAGACATGTCAAAGCTACTTCGAGTAGAATTAGAAATTGAATATCTTAAAAGTACTTGAGTAGCATTGAAAAGTAGGTTTGGTTGATGGGTTGCAGGCGTCCAGCAATTAATCGGAGTTGACCACTTTCGAAATTGCAGGGTGCATCATCACGACTGACGCAAAATGACCAATGACGCCACAAATAGGAGAAATTTTCGAAAATATATTCATTTACCGGGACACAGGGGCATTTTCACTCAGTTTTTTTCAAGTGAATTTCACTAATAAAGGGGAGCCAAGCATATCCAAAAACTACTTTAAACTTTATAAAATCCAAAGTCAAAAAAGTAAGTAGTGTTACCTAAAAAGTAGAAGTGGAATTGCTCTAAAAACATAATAACTTAGGTAAGCAGTACAAGTAGACAAACCCTACTTGAGAACTCGTAAAAAAGTAGTAGGCTACTTCGCTAGTGACCAAGTCTCAGTATCATTCGCAGGTGCATATTTCCTTCCAATATATGTAATTTCATAGCAATACCCTGTATTGGAGTCGATCTTGTCGCAATATCCACACTCTCCACGGGTATGCACATCACAGCTAACCATTGAAATGAAACTACATACTACTGGATAGTATTCTTCTCACTCACTTTTTTAGGCAGTACACTATGGTGCCCAAAATCAACATTCCAATGGCTGCACCGATCCCAGTGAGTGCAAGAGCAACAGAATCAGTTTCATAAAAAACACTCTTTATGTTGGTACGATCTTCGTTTGTGCTTTCATGCCCTGCAAGCATTGGGATATTTTCATGTTAAAAATCGCATTGGTTAGCCTACATGTACTATTTGAAAATAAATGGTTTTGTAGCAGCAGTACTTTTTGCGCCTTTGTGGCAAGAACCAGTCGCAAAATTGGAATCGCAAATCTGGAAAACTGTGAAGTGAGCTTGTTTCTGCTTTGATAATGTCGAAATTGCTAGTTTGGTATAGGAGGGGGGATGTGCACTCAAAATCAAGAAGTAGCTTATTCCTGCTGTGCATTTTTATTAAATTTCAATTTTTTTGTTATAGTGCAGTAGAATTAAAAACGATAAACATTTTCATGGCTTGCAGGTTGGCCACTTTTGGCTTAGCGCAGTGGTAACCCCTAGGGGTCCGTGAAGCATTTTCAGAGGGTCCGCGAAACCTCCAAATTTGCAAAATGGTTAATAACCTAATTTGTATTTTATAAATTAGAGAAGTCACGAGACAGTTTTATTGCATAACTGCTAAAATTTCATAACTCACATAAACAGAATGGCCGTCTGGGATGAAATATTTTTCCGTTCAAACTCATTTTAATACAAATAATAATACAATATATTAAGAAAAACATATTGCTGTTTCGTTAAGGTTGTGGATCAAATTTGTCTGCAAAAATCCATTTTTTCTTGTTATAAGGATAACTGCTATTCCAGGACAACAACAAGATGAGCTGCTAGATATAAATGACTATGGAGTTCATGGAGTATATGTTCACTAAAAATCAGTTTCTCAATTTTGATGTCATATATGTTGTGATCACGTAATCGGAAGCGTTGCGCGTTATAATTACATTCGCCGTTACCTATCTTTGTGAAAATGGATTTTCGGCATTACCGTAATTTTCCGAATATAGTGCGCCCCCATGTATAATACGCACCCTTAAAATGACGTGTATATTCTGGGAAAATGCCTGTACCTATGTATAGTACGCACCCTGCATTCGCAGTGAATAGTTGCGTTTTACTACACGATGTTGATCTGCTTTGCGATGTCACTGTCGAACAATCATGACATAATGATCGCTAATCAATGATTAGTATTAGCGATTAGTAATCATATTACAATTAACGGCATTGTCTCTAAACGAGAGTAGATAGTAGCCAAAGCCTTGAGGTCGGCGACGCGATAGTTCAGGATAGCGACACACGACATCTTGCACATGAGGCCTATTACAATTACAGATGCGATTGCTCAGGCCAACGGTTATGTCGGGCGCACCAGTCCTGTTGGAGATGCGACTGATTACGCAAGCGATTATATCTTGCGCACATGGCCTCTTGTGTATGCGATTGTTAAGGCCTGTCGTTGACGCGATGAATCAACAAGGATTGCCGCGCACGCTTGTAGCAATCAGTGACCTGATTTTGCTCGCGTACAAACTGCAAACCAACTCAGCAAGAGATCGCGTGCTTGCAGACGACTCTCGTTAATTAGAAACACGCTTCTCTATTTGGCAGCGCGTTACACTCTATAATACGAATTACGGGGCCCAATGGCTGGAGGTAATGCGCGATTTAAACAAACATGAAGAAAGGTGTGATTTCAAGTTTTGATCGAGGAATTTTTTTTAAAGGCTTGCTGTACCCTTATATAATACGCACCCCCTATTTTAGGGCAAAAAATCAGTTAAATTTAGCGCATTATACATGGAAAATTACGGGTATGTTCGGATTTGGATATAAAATTTCAATGTTGGTATGACAAAGCACAATTTGGATTTGGAGTTGCTCTAGGAAACATATTTTAATTTGATTCTATAAGAAAAAAGTTTGATTTGAAAATTGGCTTCATGCGCGACTAACCCCCCCACACCCAAAGTGTCACGGCTGACCTTATTTTGCATGCAATCACGCCAACCCTGTAGGTCGTACTTGCAACCCAGCCCAAAACCTCTACTTCTTCGAGACCAGCATATAATTAATTTGTTATGAAATGCTTATGATCTCACCTTGACAACTAGGGGCACTGTCGAAGTCCCATCTTCCAACACTATTTGAGATTACATTGCATGTAGCATTCCATTGCCTTGAGGTTGAATTAATTCTGTAACCATCCTTACATGTGAGTAGGCAAGATCTCCCAACAACTTCATCTGTGCATTGTCTAGTATGGTAGTTTTTATCACTTGGTACATTCATGGATCTGCACCCCACTGTTAATATAACCATATAAAATGTTAAAATTTCAATCAATATAGCTATCTAACATAACATCTTCTCAAAAATATAACGTGGAAGACCAGGACCACAATGAGGAATTTTCATCGCTATCCAATATCCAACTTACACCTTACAGCAGTGGTCGGCAAAGTGTGACCCAAAACTGCAAAACTGGGCTGCTTGCAGGTTTAGTATGGGTTCTGGTTAGCTACCGGAAATTTGACTTTCTTATCTGATTCATAGTCATATTATGATAGCAGTAATGTAGTTTTCTGTTGTTATTTTTCCAGGAGGGGGGTTAAAATGGTCAACGTTACTACTCACATAGAAGTGGAAGTAAATTTCTACTCAATTACAAGTAGCAATTCCCAAGATCTATCAAAACTACTTTAAGAGGGAGTAGAAAACGAAGGATCTGGAAGGTACTCAAGTAAATAGTTGAAAAAGTAGATTTGTTCAAAACCGGCAAGAAGTGGTGGACTGTATCTAAAATCAAACCAAACTTAGATGACTTACGGTAGTTCGTATGAAATAGACGGTGTGTATTTTCAAGACACGTCTGCGTATCTCAAGAAATTCAGCTACAGAATTACCTTTGAAATAATAAAAGTATTTCCAATTTCTACATACATAGTAGGCCATGATGTTATTTTCAAGAATGGTAATTTTGTTGCTGTTTGTCACTAGCATGTAGCTGATATTTGCAGAGGACAGATGACGATTGCACGATAGAAGAGCTAAATTTGAAAAAAATGGTCCGCGAAGACAAAAAGATGAAGAACCACTGGTCTAGCGTAACTGATATAGCCCATGAATGTCAAATTTGATGATGATAATATTTGAATGTACGCTTGATGGATGGATTCATGAATTTCAAGTCAAAACTCGCCATGCAATGTAACATTGACTAACATCACCATTTTCGAAAAATTGTGATGAAGTTATTGCCAGTAGGAAAAATCAGACTACATATGCAGACCTTGCTGTAAATAACTTTCTTGCAGCATGTAGGTCACTGTACCATTGATGATGCAGAAATGCTGAAGACGTGATTCTGCTTCAAGGATGTCAACATCATGCCCGCGTCATACTGGTAAGACCATGCGAGCGAGAAGTATAATTTGGTAGAGCAGACTATATTCATTTGCATGTCATCCCGACGGTGATGACTGCCGCAAACTAATACATGACATTTAACTGCGAGTTCGCTTTCTTACGCCTATCCATGGAAGTGTATCTGGTTTACATGTACCTGATCTATTTGCATGCCGCCAACATGATTATTGGTTGCTATGCTAGCTTAACGTTGCTACAATCATTATGAATAAAGCAATTTCAAGAGCCCAGTCTGATTGAAATGTATTCATGCAGTTTCGGATAGTTAGATTTATGATCATTTTTCACAAAAAAATAATTTTGAAACTGAGATACATACACTTCAATCAGGTCATAATCAGAATAATCTTTATTTTTTATATATACAATGAAAGATTCATTATTTAAATTTCATTATTCTCTTACCCTCGCATGAAGGTGCTAAATTCAAGTTCCAAGAGGCAGGTAACCCATCACTATGTTTTTTGCAAATTGCTTTCCACTCCTTCATTTCAGTTCCGGTCTGCAATTTATACCCAGCTTTGCATGTGATTGAACAGCTTGATCCAATCTTTGAATCACCAGGACAGTAGGACACATTGTAGTGATCCGTGTCTTGCAACGTTTCGGTTGCGCATTTGATCTCTAAAATATATATTTGATCAACAATTATACATTATGAAATCATCTAGAACAGTGGTTCTCAAACTTTTGAAAAAAATTCACGAAATGGTCACGTGGCAATTTTTTGAATGACTCACGGACCCTTACAAAATCAGCTCAGAACGAAATGTTTGATTTTATGGTGTCAATGTGACAGGCGTAGCCAATTTCTTTTGCAACTAGGTCGGCTTATGTCTGATTGCGTTTTTGACAATGAAACTTTAATATCGTGAATCACATTCACCGGTTCAAAATCACCCTCATAGGACGATCACGCTAATCTCTAGGGGACAAATCGCTCACACCCCTCTTACCCCAACGGGTAATTTTATCTCTACCCTTTAAACACCAGATTTGCAAACAATATTATGCGATTCACGAACGAGCCGAAATAGGCCGACTGTCCTATTTTTGAGACTTTGTCCTATTTTTTGAAAATTTTGGTTTAATGTATGTGAAATTTAAACTGAGATATAGGAAATTAGTACTCAAGTACTCAGGCGGGTCTTTCGGGAGTAGAACCAGAAAGACGACTTTTTTTTTAGTCAATACCACAACATTAACGGGAAAAGTGGGTAATTCGGTAGTCGAATCATAGTGATGACCTTTTTTTAGTCAACCAACTACAAACTAAGAATAAATTTATAGCTGCCAAAACAAAACAACGTTGTAAACTGGCCACTAAAAATTTTGCAATTTTAAGAGCCTTCGTTCAAATACATCAAAATTAGAACAATCTTTGACGGACCTCGGTTGAATTATCACCATTACATGAGGAGAAAAGGGTTGGAAATCACTGCTACGATTCACTTACCACTAGTTTCGCTAGTACAGCCACTAACTGTAGGACTCCAATTCACAGGAACATCTGGACATATGGGAAGGGCTACCGTTCCCACAGATATGTTGTAAACAGAATTCGGTTTTGTTGTGAAATTATAGGTGTCATTAGTAGGATGAATATTAAAAATGCTTTCATTTCCATGCGCCATTTTCGACGATCGTGCAAATTCAACGATCTTCACCTGGATGAGAACGGGTGTACGTGAAACAATAAACTCCTCAGCCCAGACAACAAATTTACCTTATATCCACCAGCATTCTCCTTCCCGTTCAATGTCCAGTTTATGTGACAGCTTTGGTCAGGCAGAATACCAATTGCTTTCTTTGGTGCCCAAACGACAGGAGAGTCGGGAGGGCCTTTTGCTGTTCTGGTGATAATCTTCTCGTAGTCTTTTTGTATGTTAAGACCGTCACATCCGCGAACATGCGGAATAACCTAAAATGTGATGTCGAATTACAAATGTGGTTTCGCTTCCTGCAAGCAGAGTACAAACCTGGACAAGAGTGTTACGACCAGGATCTAGTTCAGAGATTTGAAACCATTCCCCTGCGCGTGATCTTCCGATCCTGAACATGAGGTCAGAAGCCGTGAATAACGATTGTTAAAGAACATAAAATCAAGTCTATTGAATTGCATTTCATGCTAAATGGTCCATATTAGGGGTAAATTTTCTATAAGGATATTCATCTTGCCTTTTAACCAGGGCATGGTATGGTATGGTATGAAGTATGGTATGGAACGAAATTTCGGTATGGAATATGGAAAAGTGCAAGTATGGTATTTTATGGAAATTTACCAAGTATGGTATGGAACGTGTTCTCCATACTTCTGTACTGTTTTCATACTTTGACAGTTCTGCCAGAACCATGACAATAATCCTACTTTCGATTTCTCAAATTGATTGCATACCACAGAAAATCACTCACTGTCCAAGTTCATATCTCAAATTGTGATTCATGAATCATGACTCACCCATCCCGTTCGACATCTATTTGAAGACAGCAAAGTTTCGTGACGCGAATATCAATGAAAATAATGTTATTGATAATTCTTCCAATTCAAATATCATAAAAATGAATGATATTCGACCGCTGTCGCGTTACAATTGCATTTCGCTCATCGTAACTTTCCACTGCGTAAATAACCAATGGAAGTTTTATAATCGCAGACTCTGAGAAAGTAGAAGTTACATGAATATTTTTATCAATTTGTTGAACTTGGAAATAATTTTCTGCGCTTTGGGAGAATGATCATCACGCAATATCTATTTGACTGAACCATCATTGTAATATGTAGCTTGTCTTGGAGTGACGTTACGATATGCCGGCCTACAACACGCATTGTGACTTCATGAAATCTGGTTATTTTTGATGTAATGGAAAGCGGACACCTTGATGTTGGCTAATAAAGCTAATGAGTGTGATCCACAGATAGGCACGGAAAATAGACATTTGATCAGCTGTCGCAAAATGGTTGTACTGATGTAAAATTGTATTTCAAGATATATTCTAATGCAGGTGTTTCCAACCGATGGGGGCTTCTGGTTGGGAATAGACTCAATTGGAAAACAAATTCTTTACATTTTTAACTTCGTTTATTAAACGTCTGTATGAAATGCCGATCGTATATATCACTAATATTTCTTCGCTCATTTGCAATTCAGCAATTCGTATTATCAGTGCCTCCAATTAGCGAGAATCGATTGGATATAGCGTCACGCGATTTCCCTCATATAGGTTGTTATTCATTCGTATGCGAATTGGTGTGATTGAAATCACCTGCTTTGTTAAAATTAAGTTCATATGTATATGAATATGTATTCACGGGAGACCGTGGAATCGCTAATTGATAACATAGCCGGACTCGTTACTGATGAAATGACATATTTCTTGCCGCTCGAGTTATAGTAGCGAGCGACAGTGTAGGTTATGGTGGCTTATATCCACCATACGCATAAGTACGTCAACACCAGGGAGTTTATCTGATCCATGCAATATACTCGTCATTTACATATGTAAATTGATGCTACATTGGTACATTTGGAAAAATTTCAAACCTTTCCTATTTTTCTGTAGGCTCACCTTACATACACATTTTACCGAGACGCAACGTCACGTGTACGGTTGCCAGTTCACTGCTCATTAATTTTATTGCGTGCTGTTCCATTCCGGGGGTCTTAAATTTCACCAATAGCAAGTCTTTACAAAATAAAGTCTTACCAAATTTTATTGGAGGAGAAATTTTAAAGTGTGTAAAGGTTGGGAACCTATCTTATTATTTGACAATACCTTTGTTTTATGTAATTCTGTTGATGAGGTTACTGCTAGCAGTGCGTTACCACACTAGATTTACATGCCGTGAAATTCTGTTGTGATTTTCAAATAATCACGTGTGTATAGGCCTATAGTATATGTTCGTAAATCGCTGACGACATATGATATAAAGAAACTGGGGATATTATTGGTGCATCGGGGCTGTTTAAATAGATAATCTCATCCAAAATAATTAGAATATAAACGCCGGAACATTTCCACACATCAAAAATATAATATCACTTAAGAGGTTGGTCAAGTTGCGACAGTATGGAAAAAGTGTCAAATATGGTATGGAATAATGTTGCTATCGCATGGAAAATTGTCAAGTATGGTATGGAACGATTGGGAGGGTATGGAGTATGGAAGATTCCCATTCCATACCATACCGTGCCCTGCTTTCAACACAAACATATGATTCATCAATATAAATTTTATAATAGGTGCTACATGGCGTAGGTGGCTGGTATAGGTATTTGCCGAGACAGTCAATAGAACTAATTACATTGGAGACAGACATCCAGATTACTGCAATTAATTTTGATACCAATTCATATTGTCCTTGTATTCTATGAAGGGGAGTTACTACCTCAACACTAATGCTGATTATAACAAAACGCTTACAGTTTCCCCATTATATACACAGAATAAGGCCTTGAATCCTGCGCGTCATCAACAAATCCTGGCCAAGAAACATTCAAAACATGTCCATTGCATTCATCATTGGTGATGTTTGTCAGACTTTCTAGACCAGGAATGCGTTTACATTCCGACACCGTTACTGGCCTTTCAAGTAATGATGCTTCTACGCTCAGGTATGTCTCATATTTCATCACAGGCTTTTCCAAGTTGTAATCAAACCTGGAATTAATGATGCAACAGCTTCCACGAGAGATTCATAAAAATAAATTCAGCATGCCCCTCAGGATTTTTACAGAATGCTGGCACCACTCTCAACAAATTGCATTGTATCATACTTCTCCTTATCTTCAGGGCCCAAGGTCACATTCCTCTCTTCCTTGCCGTTAACCAGAAAATAGAATACTCCTGTATAGTTGTCAGCATCGTTTTTGAGTGCTATCTCGTATTGTCCTACTATTGAAGTCTTCGCAATTCCAATAGTTAAAGGCCCTGCAATTACTAAGACATTATAGCCAGGAAAAATATTGTTATCAATGGTTCTCACCTTTGTTGCAATACCTTCCATAGTATATATCTTGACATTTACAAAGAAAGGAGCAGCCAACAGGAGTACAGTGACCATTACCGGAACAGTTTTTAGAATCATCACATGGATTCCCTTCATGTTTTAACATTATAGGTAAATTGAAAATTCAGATTTCTCGAATAATACAGAACTTACTTCCCTGTGGTGGTTTTTCACATATGAACATATGCTTTGAGTCACATGCCGATGGAATCAATTTCTTTGCGTTATCCAAACTCACACATGTTCCTCTGTTTTGAAATGAGCCTAGTAGCATTGAAAAACTTGAGATCGCGTAAAACTACTAAGGACTAGGATGCTATGAGAAAGATATTGGTTGGTATTGGAATGGTACAGCATATCACAGCAGTATGTAGAATAATGGGCACTTCTTCGATGGCAGTCAGAGATCGAAAAGTGTTCACCATGATCACCAATGAATGTTTTCCATGATCACGAACAAAAATTTATAAACGTCGAAATAAATGTTTTTTGTGCCTTTGGAGAGACGGATATTAGGGTTGGGGTGAAAGGGAGATCGGAAGTGGGTTAGGGTCAAAGTTGGGATTAGGTATCCCAAGATTAGGGAAGGGGGATATTAGGGTTTTGGGAGCGGGGATATTTGGGTTGTGGCAGAGATGAGCATGGATTAGGATTAGGTTTTGAAAAAACAGGATTTGTGAAATTTTGTCGGATTTGGATTAGACAATTTTTTCAGAACGGATTAGGATTTGGATTGGATTTACCTGTTTTCTGGGAGATTGAAATGTCGTGTGGCGAATGGCGACAAACTTTATTCAGATCAGTTATAAATGTACTTATGGTTACTAAGTTATCTTATATCAAGTGAATCGTTGGTTGTGAAAGAAAATTTTCGAATCCATCCATTGCATAAATTAGTATTTTTTCTGAATTTCCAGTTGGAATCGGATTAGGATTGGACATGGACTTGAATATGAAAAAGTTATGGATTAGGATTTGGATTTGAAGGTTCGGATTTGGATTGGATTAGGACATAGAAATTTCAAATCCGCTCATCTCTGGGTTGTGGGAGGGGGATATCAGGGTTGCGGGAGGGGGATATTAGAGTTGGGGTTAGGGAGATATTAGGGTTGTGGGAGGGGGATATTAGGGTTGCGGGAGGGGGATATTAGGGCTGGGGTTAGGGTTGCATGAGGGGGATATTAGGGTTGTGGGAGGGGGGATATTAGGGTTGTGGGAGGGGGGATATTAGGGTTGGGGTTAGGGGGATATTAGGGCTGTGGGAGAGGGGATACTAGGGTTAGGGGAGGGGGTATTAGAGCTGGGGTTAGGGGGGGTATTAGGGTTGCGGTAGAGGGTATTAGGGTTGTGGGATATTGGGGTTAGGGGGATATTAGGGCTGTGGGAGAGGGGATATTAGGGTTGGAGGAAAGGGAGATTGGAGGTGGGTTAAACCCCGGTTAGGGGTAATTTAACCCCAACTTTGAACCTAACCCACCTCCAACCCCCCAACCCTAATGTCCCTCTAACTCCAACCCAAATATCCCCCTAACCCCAACCCCAATATCCCCCCTCCCGCAACCCTAATATCCCCGGCCCCCACCCTAATACACCAACCCTAATCCTGGGATACCCTAAACCCAACTTTGACCCTAACCCTCTCCAAACGCAAAAACAATACATTTTGACGTTTCTAAATTTTTGTTTGTGTTCATGGAAAACATTCATTGGTGATCATGGTGAACACTTTTCGATTTCTGACTGCCATCGAAGAAGTGCCGAATAATGGAGGAGATTGAGTTCTGTTGCAAAGCAGGGGCGTTACACAGATTTAAAAAATCGGCCTCATTCATCAGACTGGCACTCAAAGTTACAAGCTGAATGCACTAAGTGCAGTAAACGCAATTACTCATGGATATTTGATAATACTGAATGTGTTGGGTACATGTTTAACCACATATATCCAAGTTGCAAAGGGAAACCACATGGTTGTTCAGTTCAAACGGTTGCCGGTGAACTCGGCCTTACAAACTCGGCCCTCGGTGAACTCGGCCCTTGATGAATTCGGCCCTCGGGAAATTTTGTAATGAAGTGTATTAATATGAACTATTAAACTAATAATGTTATTATCAAGTGATTTGTCAATATTGTACGGAGGTCAGGGCATGCTTAGATCACGCAGTCACGGCGTGATTAGATCACGGATTGCGTAAGCGCGGGAGTTAACGCGACGCTCACATATCAACCACACGTGGTCTGCTCGTTATTGCAACTGTCGGTTGGGGGTGGGGCATTAGGGTTGGGTAGGCGGGATATTAGGGCTGGGGGAGGGGGACAATAGGGTTGGGTGCGGGACATTGGGGTTGGGGGAGGGGGACATTAGGGTTGGGGGAGGGGCATATTAGGGTTGGTGGTGGGGGATATTAGGGTTGGTGGTGGGTTAGGGTTCAAGTTGGGGTGAAGGTATCCCTAGATTAGGGTTGGGGGATATTTGGGTTGGTGGTGGGTCAGGGTCCAAGTTGGGGTTAAGGTATCCCAAGATTAGGGTTAGGGGAGGAGGGTCATTAGGGTTGGGGGAGGGGGATATTAGGGTTGGGGGGTATTAGGGTTGGAGGAGGGGGATATTAGGGTTGAAGTTTGTTAGGGTCCAAGTTAGGGTTAGGGTATCCCAAGATTAGGGTGCCATGACATGAATATCCCCCAACCATTTCCTTTATATTTTCGGAATCAGTGCGACAGTAGCTTTTGATCAAGACCGGATTCAGTAAATTCTGTTCTCTGGAAGATAACTTTTGAATTGCCAGAAATCCTACAGTCGCTGCTGCAAAATAATTCCTAATATAACCTCAGCAAAGCTGCAAAATCGGTCGTTGCCATTCCATGTTTATTGTTTACATTCGATTAATTCCGGTAACCAATCACGGTGAACCGGTAGCGTGCGTGCTGGTGGAGTCTTCGATATCAGGCTCTTGCACTGCGAGATCTACCACGGCACGTGATTGTTCCCTACCTGAGAATCATATATCACATTAAATGCATTTTTATTGCAAAATTGTTCGAGGGCCGAATTCACCGAGGGCCATAGTAGTCGAGAAACACCATGAATACCACAAAGTAAACAAGCAGACCACGCGTGGTTGATATGTGAGCGTCGCGTTATCTCCCGCGCTTACTCAATCCGTGATCTCGTGATCTATGCATGCCCTGACCTTCGTACAATATTGACAAATCAATTGATAATAATATTATTAGTTTAATAGTTCGTATTAATAGTTTACAAAATTTCCCGAGGGCCGAATTCACCAAGGGCCGAGTTCACTGGTAATCGTTCAAATATAAACAAATTCCTGTAAAACATGACATTTCAATCAAAAATGGTCTACTACAAAGTCCAATCGACACAAACTCGTCCAAATTGCTATTATAATGGTCATTCACCACTTTGTATGCATGCAAGCACAGTATGTGAGCAACAAGTAGCCAGCGTCGATGGTCAAAATGAAATAGCTAATTTTCCCAATGATGACGGCACTAGGCTAATCCTGACGCTGGAGTATTACCGACAGCTAAATACTGAACTTCTGAACTAGGGTTACCATATTTTGAGAATCTGAAAAGAGGACAGTTTTCCAAAATTTCCATTTACTTACAATACCGGAGTAAAATCCGGAAAAATTGGTAAATTTATTGTGAGTTTGTAGTTGGTTGACTAAAAAAAGGTCGATTTACTTGCTCGAATGATCCGAAAGATACTTGAGTACTGATTTCCTATATCTCAGCTGTATTTTGACATACATTTAAACAAAATTCTCAAAAAAGAGGACATTTGGGCATCATCCTTAAGAAAATAGAGGACAAATCCTCTTAAAAGAGGGTGTATGGCAACCCTAACTAAACACACACAATCTATCAGTAGCCTATCACTTCTGCATATACCTTTAATCCGTACTCCATCATTCCAATACCCCTTCTTCTTGACGTAAGCTCCCACTAGACGTGGTTCCAGTAATCGTAAAGATGCGATCCAATCACTTTGTTTGAGAATGGCTAGAGCTGCGTTTTCCCCTAACACATCTTTGCAATGTTTCTTGGCATTGGTTTCCGATCTTCTTTCGGTTCCAGAAAACCAATATTGACAGTTCTTTCTTGTTTCAATGATTGCTGGAAAAAAACGATAGTGTATCAACCAATGCTTCAAAGGACATAAATTAGACTTACGCTCACAGAGTCCAACATCACCAGGAGTCGATTCCCATTTCTCACTAAGGGTACCACAGGTTAAGGTTGCTCTGTCTTTACCAACCGCGAACTGATATCCCCGCGCACAAGAAACTGTACAAACTGTTCCATATATACAATCTTGTGAAAGCGTAGGTATCTTTTGCTGGTATTGATCCATTGGTGTACCAAAGCTTCTCTCTGTTATAATTTCACATCTGACTTCTGAAAAGTTTATACCATTATAGTAGTATCAGTTCAACTTCTGACCTGCCTCGTGCCAAAAATGTGAATAATGGTAAATACAAAATTTTCAACATATCTGTAATTCTGTATCAATGATTCAACTGCAGCAACTTGGTAAGGAATCGCACATTGAATAACCTTTAACATGTTTGCCAATGCAGAATTGATAATAACAGTGACATATCAACCCATTTTTATTATTATCATTCATGCAATCACTGTACCGGTGCAGCTATTCCGCTGTGATCACTCGCCCATGATATTTCACTATGTCTCGGATAAGAAACTACTTCTTCTTGTGATTACTCGAGACTTCTATATAAGTGTATGTAACACGTGTTAGAGGATTACCTTTTACTATGATTATGAGACTCACGCAAACTACTGTACAACGTTCTGAATAAACCATTGTATTGAGTATATATCTGTTACGAAGAACTTCACCAAAGGAACAGCTTCTGAGTTAAGTATTCAAGTATAGCCGAAATCCCAAGATATTTGGTTAGCCACGCTTCTAATACAGATCACCAGAGACAATAAGCTCTAAATCCTGCATGGCGCCGCCGAGTCAGTCGTGAGATATACATCTTCAATACTAAGACGGACGTTTGCTATCGACGACAAGGACATTCTACACCCACACGGACGAACACGGTACACGTTTTTAATTCTCAATTTCTGTTGAAAACTCATGACAGCTGACCCTATTGAATTGTGTATGTGTTAATGATTTTGGAAGTGTTATTGTTATATTGTCGTTACATATTCAATGTTGCCATAGACAAGTGTTTACTAAAGTGTCTAAATGGCGAGTAAAAATTTGCTACCAGCTGAGAAGGTACTATACTCTGAAATCGGTCACGCTAAAGATGTTAAGCACGCAGTTGCTTTACCCGGTATTGCCGATGAAAGAATTAGGCACGCCTTTCCTATCAGCTGTGCCATAAACCAGTGTTGGGATGACTCGAGTCATGACTTGACTCGAGTCAGACTCGAGTCACCTTTTTCGTATGACTTGACTTGACTCGAGTCACTTTGCTAAAATGACTTGACTTGACTTGACTCGGCGTATCAGAAATGTGGATTGACTCGTGACTCGGACCAAAATTCACGAGTCAATTTCAAGTCATCAAGTGATCGGTGTCGATAAAAATCACTGTATCTTGCATATGTTCGGATTGTTCTCGAAACGCTGGTGTAACCCTGGAAAGCGACCAATCATTCATTGATCGAGCATTTTACTGAGCCTCGATTGTTCTCTCATAAATAAATTGACCGCAAACGAAGTGATCGAAGCTTATGTTGTCGTAAACTATAGTAGTACAGTAAAGTAATAAAATAGCAAAGTGTATATTCTGTCTCTGTTCTTTTACCTTTACCAAACCTCTTGTTTTATTGAAATTGAATTCTAATATACGTTATATTGTCGTCGACCATTAGCGCATGCTCGAATTGTATCATATCTAATTTTAAATGGGTAATGTATTACATCTTATCACTTCGTTTCTCCATTCTGTATTTTGGTTGGTGACTATCAACTGAGGCCATGCAACAGTTCTACGTATACGTGAGCGATACAACGTCTTCTAGCGTGTATATTTACCTCTATATTCGTTCATCGGTTTGGAATCAGTGACCACTCAATCTGTATTTCAGACAGCTAGCATAATACAATGACGTAATCATGCCTCACACTTCGAAAATGCAACTTGACTTGAAATGTGACTTGACTCGTGACTTGACTTGACTTGACTCGACTTGACTCGAGTCACCTCCGAAAATCGATTGACTTGACTTGACTCGAGTCACCTTTGAAAATCGATTGACTTGACTTGACTCGAGTCAAAATGTCCAATGACTCGGAATGACTCGTGACTCGAAGGTAGTGACTTGATCCCAACACTGCCATAAACGAGCCTACGTATTTAGGCGAAGCTCCAGTTAATCAGATTGATAAAATTGTTCAAAATAACGACGCCATTTTCTCCGGACCGCCGGGGCAATCAGAGCACAGGGCCGACGACCCGCAAGAATCAAATCGCCTTCCCGTTCAAAATTGTGTCGCGCCGTCAGTAAATGATAGCTCAGCTTTTCTGAGTCAATATATGATTGACGCGCAGAGGCAAATGACTTTGGTTGTTAACAAAATGAAGCGCATTACATACTACTTATTACATTCTAGCATACATGAACAACTGTTGACCATTGCCCAGAGAGCCGGCGCTAATTTTTCTGAGAGGAATGAATATATGAGCGCATTACATTCGATACGCGTTACCCGTGTCTCTAACGTCTAACCTATGATTTCCAACCAAAATATTACGCTAAGATATGGTCGAATGTGAATTAGGTCTTAGGTATCTTTTGCTTGAATTCGTTAATATGGGATTCATCTTGTGCACAGATCAAATTAACTTATCCCACAATCGTTGAATTCGTCTAGCACTATATCTTATGGGATCACCTCGCGCTAATAATGGTTATATGTCCCACATTACTGAGAAATTATCACCGATTTTGTGCAATTACACGACACCTCTCATTGTATATGGAATTGAGATGCGGGAAATCGGGAACTGGTCATTCATTCGACCCGGGTGTGTGGCGTACGGGGTGAAGTTAAGGGCTAAACGCTTCCTAGTCCGAACAAACCTGCAGATTGGACGGACGAAGGTTTTAAGGCGGCCTCTTAGCGATCATTCCAATGTCCACACGATAGAACCTTTGACCGGTACCGCAGTCTCGTGTCAGATTTATATGCATTGATTGTAATGTCGATCAGCATCTCATTTATGCCTACAACGCATTTTTATCAACCTTCATAGCTTAATGGCCTCTGCTAAGTTAAGGTGTTATCGGTGACTTCAAATTTATTAACATTACGACCGTAATGTTCTCATCTCAGCTCAATATATAGACCTATTGTAAAATTCGCTATTTAATATGTCATATCTTGTTCAGTCGAATAATAACTGAACAGCGTACATTGGTTTGGATTCATAGATATCGGACACGTGAATATTAAGAAATGACTAGTTACGGAAATCGTTTTTTAAATTCGTGAACGGATACCTTATCACATAACGCGAATTTGAATTTCAGCTTTCGATATTAATACGGCACACGCTATATCGCCACGTTCATGTTACGCTGAGTCTAAACCCAACGGTTTCTTAAATTTCGTAACTTTTAGCAAGGAAGTGTAATTTCGCTATACAGATTTCTTGTTCAGCATAATCGCCATAAATCATTCGGTTCCAACATTAATGTGTCTAACCGGATTATGCTAATTTGCCCGTCTATTGTACTTTTAAGCGATCATGCGTAATGACGCCTCTGTCATTCAAAAACCCATTCCGTAACCCTACTCCACATTGAGTAATGGTATTCTGACGGCAGTCCAAATAGTGATTTCATGGAGATTTCAGCTTTCACATATTTACAGACACATAACAGCCCTCTCACTCCTCTGTATATCATAACATTATGCCAAGATCAATGTGAGTTTGACTGATATTGTAATTACTCACTTACATTTCTAATATATCATTAAATTGCTTGCGATTACGCGCCAGACCTTGCGCACGTGGCATATATTCCGCCACTCATAAACGCTATCTGGTTTGCTTGTTGACCTGACGTAATAGGGCATGACTTCCTGCTTGAATTTTTTTTTCTACAATTTACTCCACATGTTACACGTCAATGTATAAACTTGCAAGTGGAAATATGAGACGACTTCGGGACTATTTTTTTAATTGCCGAGACCGTGCTTTGTGGCATCTGTATCATGATTTAGCTTACGTATCAGTTTTTAATTTTATTATTATCTCTATCATTCAGTTTATTTCATTAATCGCTTACTAATGCTACCCTACTTTTATGTTTCACGGCATCGCGTGCTTATGCTTACACAATACACACCCATTAAATTTCAGTTTCGATATAAATTTGAACAAACTACCATTGAACTGGCTCATAACGTATCTTTCAAGTTTGAATCATTTTTACGTTCTTTAACAGTCTTATAATGACCCGATAACCAACTAATATCAATTCTGTACAAACGCCATAACGCGCTGCTTTATCCTTTCTGGAGAGTTGATTGACTTGTGATGAATTAATGTTTGGCATTCGCTTTATAAAACGCAGCAGTACATATCAAACGCAGATCCGATGTCAAAATTACGCAAACCGATCCCTGATACACCGAGGATTTATTACTTGAATAGCAATTTAGCAGACATGTTTTGATTACAAGGAGTTCGTTTGTTAGCAGACTTCCTGTCCAAGTCGCATTTACGTTCACCACGTGTAATTTTTTTTCCACAGTCGCCCTTGCTTGCAACGCTTATGGAATCGCAATTTAGCAGACGCGATATCACCACGTGCTCGGGGATTCAAATTCAAATAAATAAAATATACATTACGTAACGCTTCGATAGCAAGGGTAATTTCGCTATACCGCTCTTTGTTCAGAGATGCCGCGGCACTTGCATAATCTCAGATACAATCATTAGGGTTCGTCATTGTTTCGTTAATACGATTATGCTAAGTAGCCAGCCGCCACTTAACTGATCATAGGAGAAATACCGGGTTTTATGATCGGCAAGATTCTTCATCAAGATAAAAGCATGGGTTTAGTATGACGCAGCTTTCTTTACAAATAGCGTTGCATTAATTTTACATTAAATGGGAATTTTCACCCTATTCAAGTGGCTCAAACACATTACCGCCTCTGTCGCATACCATCTTTATTGTATGGGATTTGACTGACAGTTTCGTTACTCATTGGAATTTTTGTTACGTGGTTCTCGATTACGCGGACTTTTCCCGTCACCCCTAATCGCCGTCTAGTTGTTGGCAGACTTCCTGTTATTTTTTCTAAATTTCCCTCACCACGTGCAAATTTTTTAGCACGGCTTCCCGCATTTTTATTCGTAGCTTCCAGTGATTGAAGTCACGGTGAGTAACTCTTGCCTTGCATTGCTGTAGGAACAGCGTGCCTTATTATTTCTTTAATTGTTTCTGATATTGTTGACACCGTGCTAAATTCGGTGCCTTCTCAGACTGGTTACTTATTGACAGACTTTGTATTTTATTTCATGCTTGTATTCATTATTTTCTGCTAGTTGTAATCGTGCTAGTATATTCCCTTTCTTCGTCATGCTGTCGTGAGGTTTTTTACAGAATTGACGAATTATTCGTGTCCGTCGTCCACGCTTCCGCGTTCCGGCGTACCAAGCTCTACTCATGTGTGGGACGTCATCAAAACGCTTTCGACAAATTCAACAACGACCTGGCAATATTCTCGGGACGATTCTGACACCACGTGCCGTCGCACTACAGCAATTGACAGCAACAGTCCGCCGCTATTCCACCGACGAAACGACACCGATATTCCGCGACCGATCGGCCGACCGACAGCGCCAACACGCGTACGTAACCACGTCGAATCTGCAACCCCGCACAGCGTCTAAGTGAGCTCTATATACGCTGAAGTCTGTGTCAATCAGACAAACCAAATCGCAGACGAAAATTATGCAGTTCTTACAACCCGAGACGATGCCAGACCCCACAGGAAACCTGCACGCGCACAACAGTGCAGGCACACATGAGTTGAGTAACAAGTTGTACGCCGGAAACACATGTACATTATCGATCGAGATTTTGTACGGATTTCACTGACCAGGAACACACTGGTGCATATAGGCCACGGCCCGGAACTGAAGTTTACGCGGACTTGAGTATGTTGGTTACTCTAAGTCACAATATCGACCGAGATATTGCAATGTTTGAACTGGCCACTATTGTATATATACCGGCCACACACTGAAGTTAATTTTGCCTTCACGTGAACAGCGGCGGTACCACTCATGATGATTTGGGCTGTCACGTGGATGTATATGTAATTGTTTAGGCTTACTAATTGCTTAGGACTACATTGTTTTATGTTATTCCAATTTAGGATAACTTGTATATTAGAAAAGCAGTATAAAACCTTGCTCTTGCAACTTCTCATACTTAAGCTGGAACTGTATAGGCCTAATTCATTGTAGTTGTTTGATAACATTTCATGTAGCCTAATTACTTAAATGGTCGTTGAAATTTAAAGTCTTTACTCGTGTTGTTACAATCCGATTTCCTTTTTTAATGGGGGACGGGGTGACCTTTATGTACCAAATTTGTATTCGACATAGTAAATCGATTTTGTCATTCATGGTCGTATATTCTAATTGGCTTTTTCCTTAATTATTCCTAATTAATTCCCTTTTCGAGTGGAAATAATGCAGCTATTCCGCTGTGATCACTCGCCCATGATATTTCACTATGTCTCGGATAAGAAACTACTTCTTCTTGTGATTACTCGAGACTTCTATATAAGTGTATGTAACACGTGTTAGAGGATTACCTTTTACTATGATTATGAGACTCACGCAAACTACTGTACAACGTTCTGAATAAACCATTGTATTGAGTATATATCTGTTACGAAGAACTTCACCAAAGGAACAGCTTCTGAGTTAAGTATTCAAGTATAGCCGAAATCCCAAGATATTTGGTTAGCCACGCTTCTAATACAGATCACCAGAGACAATAAGCTCTAAATCCCGCACCGGTAACGAATTCAGCGTAAATACAAAAACACTACGGCGACTTACAAAATAATAGTCGGATTATCAATTATAGTGTCGAAATCAACCAGAAAAATGACACTTACGGTTACACCTTGGAGCTGGCCAAAATGCAGTCTTCTCGAATTCATTTAAAGTACAGACGATATTTTGCTCAGTCTTGTTGTTACCAAACTTAAAGCCGTTCAAGCATTGTATTTGACATTGTGAATTGATTGATCTTTCCACACAAGTCGCACGTGCGTAGTTTCCCTTCAGTTTCGTCCAAGGACACAAAATTTCTAGAAATAAATTGATTTCGTGTAATACGATAAACATACTGCCATGCTCATACTATGCAATTCCACAGGCCAGGCTTACAGTGTTGGGATGACTCGAGTCACCTTTTTCGTATGACTTGAATTGTCTCGAGTCACCTTGGAAAAATGACTTGACTTGAGTCGGCGTTTCAGAAATGCGGATTGACTCGTGACTCGCAGCAAAATTTATGAGTTAATTTCAAGTCCTCAAGTCATGGTGTCGATAAAAATGGCTGATCTTACATATATTCGGACTGTGCGCAAAACACTGGTATGACCTGTTGGTGCAGTGGTTTTCAAACTGGGGGCGTGAAAGCATCTGAATGGGGGCGTGAAGCAGGAGTCAACTGAAAAGATTTATTGCGCTTGGCGCGATTTGCCTCCAATTCGCGGTTATTGGTCTGTACATAGTCCTAATTTCATACATCAGAATTCTCTCATCAACAGTCATGACCGTCCATGCCATCAAACTATTCGTTGGGATGGCTAGGATTCTGGTTTCATTTTGTAATATGGCGATAAGGGGGAGCGGGGGTGCAAAATTTTTCACTATTATAAAGGGGGGCGTGACTAAAAGAGTTAGAAAATCACTGTGTTAGAGTAATCAATCACTCAATGATTCAGAGTTTTACTGAGCCTCCATTGTTCTACCACAAATAAATTGACCACAAACGAAGTGATTGGATCTTACAGCTTAGGTTGTCGTAAACTAGTAGTAAAGTAATCTAATGGCAAGGTATCTATCTCTATTCCATAGAAAAAGAGTCTTTATTTTCATCAAACCAAAATGCATAACACATAGCAGTGATGGTGGTACAGAAAATATGCGCGCACACTGCACAGTATTCGGTATTTGATAGAAATGATCGATAAGACCGTGAAGGTCATTGGAGTCGGTACTTTAACCAAACCTCTTGTAAGATTTAAATCGAGTTTTATAAGGTTCTATTACTCGCCAACCATCGGCGCAGGCATAGATTGTATCTCACGGATGTGTAGATGGGCTCATATCAATTCGATTTTGAGGTTTCGTATCCTATTCTCTATTTTGACTGATAACAATAGACTGAGTCTGATACAGTTACTTATACTTAGTTTAGCAGTTCTACGTATGCGTGACCAATACGACGGCTCTATATTCGTCAAACAGCAATCAAAATGCATTGACGGAATTATGCCTCATACTTCTAAGAATCAACTTGACTTGAATCATGACTTTGCTTGACTCGAGTCAAAATGTGGAATGACTCGAGATGACTACTGACTCAAAGGTAGTGACTTGATCCCAACAGTGCAGACTTATGAAGTTACCAAATCACATTGTAACTATTGATGACTGGCGTAGAGATCAAGACACTACCCTCAAGTCGCAGGTCATTTTGAATTTTCACTAGAGTTGCAAATTTTGGAAGTAACTTGAGTCAGGTCATCTCAGATTTACCAACTATGAGACGGTTTCAAATCAAAAATTTCAATATCTTCATTATCTTTGAATTATTGAGTGCAGTTATCTCCATCTAAATCCTATTGGGATACTGTTAGAGGATTGAATAGTATATTCATATTGAAATGAACCCGAATATTTTCGGCTGACACTCGTCAGGGATAATCGTCAGCAACTAGTAGAGAATTGGAAATAACATTGTATATCAACAATCGTATCACAGAATATGACGTCACCAGCATGAAAGAGAGAGCGTTCAATGTACTATTTTAGGTGGTACACAAACTTCTTTTGTTGACAGAGTTTTGGTTGGTGCATTTTGATAATAGTTTACTTCAAGGCACACAAATGGAATTGTGAACGGCCCCGCCCAACGATTCGAAATCGTTCGTCTCGATAGTTATTCGCACAAATCGGATTATCTAACACAGAGGTCTCAAACACGCGACCCGCGGGCCGCATGCGGCCCGCCAAATCATTTTGTGCGGCCCGCGACGACATTTTAGATTTTCATTAATTTTACAATATATAAGTGCCACATATATCTTTTCAAGTTTTAAAGTGAAAATTCGCTCTTAAATTGCTCCGAAAGCCTAAAACTATTCATCAAACTTCACTATCCGCGTCCATGCCGCAGAAGATTCACTATTTCGCCACATTTCCAATTCATGATGATAAATATAACCTTGACCCTTAGACGATAGTCGTTTACAGCACTATGATTATAGACGATTCGTGACTGAAATTTGTGAGTTAGACTTGGAAGCGACCTTTATTAGAATTACTCGGACTTAAGCTGACTCGATGGCCAAATGAAAATGACCCGAGTGGACACGGAGTCATGGGAATAGTAATAGATCAGAATATCGCAGCTTGGTATTTCGCTTACTAAGCAAGTAGTTATGGCAACCATTCGCAATCTATTAGTTACATCGTGGGTCGCTAAACCATGTTATTAAGGCCACTTAAATGTACTGAGTGCCGTAGCGGTACGCTCCAAACGATGTATCAACAATGGGTTGTTCGGCGTTCCGGAATTTCTATAACTATGACACATTCATTAATGTATTTATGTTATATTTATATTTGTTTTCGCTCCTATATTTGAAGATATTTGGCCATGAGATTAATAGCCTACTTATCAGAAGTATACCCGAATCCTGGATTAGAATTACAATGCTCCACCTAAAAATGTTTTGATATCAGATCAGTCTCTATTATCAATCTGTTAAATTCACAATATTCATAGTAGCTGCAAAATTATAACGTGATAGCTTTTATGATAGTATTATATATTTTCCGCTCACATGGTATCTATATCTTATAATTAATATATATCAAGTAGGCTACAACAACACTTCTATTCAGTTAGTTATAAATGTGATGATTTTTTTCATGCCAGGCCTAAATTGATACAAGAGTTAATGACATTTTTATGATGTGTGTTGAATGTCAGTCTGCTGTATCGGCTCACTTTCAATAGGACAATTTCATCCCGTCAAATAAGGCCTACTTGGAAAGACCCTTATTGATGCTGCGGCCCGCGGCGTCGTAAAAACTGGAAAATTGGCCCGTGAGCACATTTGAGTTTGAGACCTCTGATCTAACAGATGTTTGCCGATGGCAGAATTAATGGCCTTTGATTACACGGATGAGTTGAGGGTGAGCTTTTCACTGAGCGTGATGCGCGTGTTCTGATAAATCTGGGGACATGTTGGTTTATGCGTTCCTGCAGACATTTTGACGTTCTTCCCACGTAGCCACAATCACAGTGGCACTTATATTCGTACACTTCATTACTTTGTTGAAGCGCAGGGAGAACGTCTTTGCGTGTTGAAGGGAGCAGTTGTGTTATTGTAAAAATCACATTGGTTTTGACTGTGTCGTAACACTTACTGACCGCAGAAATCAATTGTTTTTCAAAGCGGGTGGAAATGGGGCCAATCCAAGGTAGATGGATATAAACATCTTCTATTGTTCGTTTGCTCTGTTTGTTTTTCTGCATTGAATTGCGTTAATTTCCTCTCTATGCCGCGGCTGATGACGTGTTAGAGGATTATGGTATATTTGCACTATTCTAACATAATTAGCCAATTGTAATGCTCATAAACTCCTCAGGCCCTATATATCTGGCATCTATGAATCAACCAAGACCGGAAGGGTGAAAGCTATTTTTGCGTATAGTATGAACTTTGATAACAAAGAGTCCAGAACCCAAACCCGGGTAATATTTGATGGCTTCGTACAATGTGAAATTGCCACAACCTGGGGGGGGGGGGCAAATAGAATTGCTTGAATGGATTAGTCACCATCAAACACACAATACCATTTACGGCAAATATGTGATCTACCATTTATCTATCACAGTGTGGCTGAAATCCTGAGCAAGCTTTGCTAAGTAAAATACTAGAACACTTAAAAATAACATAGCAAAGTTGACTCGCGGTCATGATTCATTCGATATTTTTCATCCGTCAAATCAAGTCTAGCCATTGGAAAAATGTAAATCGAGTCCCACTCAAGTCAAATGATGACTCAAGTCATCCCAACGCGGTTAATGACTACTTTGCTGTCGAAAAATAAATAATAGGAAAACAAACATGTTCCAGTCGATGTGCTAAACTTTGCAACAACAAAAAACATATTATATCTATGGTATGCCCACTTTGAACACACATCAGGAGCATATCGTAGTACTCCGAATATAGTAGCCATTAGCCAAGCACTATTATGCACAATATTTTTGTCTACATTTACTCAGATAGAATGAATGTCGCATTAACGAGGACTTTGATGCTTTTAAATTCTCTTTCAGGATAGATGTTTTTTTCAAGGTTTCTCAGTTAAGTAGAGTCCAGTTTGGATCAGGAGACTTCGTGAGACTCCTGCAATCAACCCGAAGATATTGTATGAACTTATCACTGATTCAATGTTTGCCTTACACCTATGTTACAATTAGAAACTCAAACACCGTATACTGCACAGTAGGGCTGTTCAAAAATAACCTTTTTTCCGTAATCTTGCAGGATACTTGATTAAGTCGTTAGGTTGCCTTTAAAAACGACGCACACCAAATTTGAATTCATTCCAACCAATATTCGCGGTTTACGTAGAGTTTGAAAATTTTGAATTGGCCCAGAAACGCAAAAAATTTTTTTTTTCAAATTTTTCTGCCAACCCCATGAAATTGTTGGGCTGTCTTCAAAGACTATGCAAAACAAATTTTACTCAATTCCAAGCCGTAGAAGCGGAGTTATTCCAGTTTTTCGATGAAAATTCTTGGATTATCCCCCGATCAAATATTCGGAATATTGAAAATTCAGCAGTATGAGAGATGCCGGCTTCAGCATGTTCAGTACATCGGGAACTGCAACATGAATTGGCACTGCAAAACACTTATGGTCTACGGAATGACAATATTAGTCAATACAAAGGGAAAAATTTCAGTGAGATAGTGTAGTGTAGATAGTATAGATGCTGAAATGCAATAAAAGACACACAATATATGGAACCTACTCAATGAGTTGTAAAACATACTGCAAGTCACAACTGTCAACTAGCTCTGGATTGCATAGCAAGGTGAGTGGGCCTATTACATGTGAAAATGCTATGACAACTCAGCTTGGACCATGGTTAACTATATCAATGATATGCCGAATGTAGTTGATGGCTATTCGTCCACATCAGAGTTGCATCAATTACAATAATTCAGTTCAATTACAATTACAATTACTCTCTTGCATGTTTCAATTACATTACTCAATGCTAAAAATATCAAATTACAATTACAATTACTGTTAAACATGTAATTGATGCGGTAGAGAGGTGTTCTTTGACAAAAACTCGAACGCATTCGAACTATTCCTAATCATGAGTACTGAAAACTACAAACACAGAAAAATATTTCAAGCGACTGTTAACAACCAAAAGTTTGAGCGACTAACAGCGAATAGGCTACAGGACAGTCAATGAAATGTAATCAAACGATTAGGCAGTACTCAGAGCTGAGTGAGGATAATGAAATGTAATTGGTAAGGCGTTAGCGATAAGGATGATATAGATAAGGTCTGTAAAATTAAAATAAATGCAAAAGGAAAGAGCCTCCTAGTAACTACGAATTACAACATTTTGGTTCGCATTTACATTTTCACTTGCTCGAAAACTGTTAGATTGCATTTGATGAACATTAGGGTCCGAAAATTTCTTGCCTCAGTAAATTTCGCCAAGATTGGAGGTAAGATTGGGATAACATCAGGGTTGTAACCAAGTCACAAGTCAATCTCACTTTTATAGTTTTGACTTGAGTCAAGTCGAGTCATTTTCAATTCACCAGCGAGTCAAGTCCCAGTCCAAGTCAGCGAGCAAAGGGTTGAGTCCGAGTCATGGTATTATGACTCGAGTCCGAGTCCAAGTCATTGTGTTGACTGCTCAGTTTCCTGTTGAAGTCTTGTCAAACCCACATTTTATAACTCTACTTGGTGATATCGAATGGTTCACATTGATATTATAAAAATTTTGCTCATTTTAGCAATTTCTGTTCGCATTTTCAAGTACCCGTACGAAATCCCAATAGTGTGGTTACTTTACTATTCTTTGAAATTACAATTAAATGTCGGTCTTGGCCGTCTGAGTCTGGAGTCATATGACTTGGTTCGAGTCATGCGTAATGACTCGAGTCCAAGTCGAGTCAATACACAAATTGACTCAAGTCGAGTCGAGTCATTTCCGTATTTTGATAAAATGACTCTAGTCAAGTCAAGTCATCAGAAAATCGTGACTCGAGTCGAATCATGACAACCCTGGATAACATCTTTACAAATGCGTGATCAAGTTTGATGAAGCCTTGGTTGGAAACTTGAATTTCTTTTTGCAATTGTTGCAGCAAGCCTCGGCTTCAGCATACGTTTTAGAAGAGTTTATTTGCTGTCTATCCATTTTTGAAATATTAAGATTTAATTTAGCCCACTGATTCTCTAACTTTTTTAGACACGCCCCCTTTATGACAGTGAAATATTTCGTGCCCACTCTTATCGTCATATCACACAATGAAAACAGAATGTTAGCAATCCTTACAGATAGTTTGATGGTACGGAAGGTTATGACTGTTGATGAGAGAAATCTCCAATTGAAATTCAGACTATGCACAGAGCAATAACTATGAAATGGAGGTGAATCGCGCCAAGCCCGGAAAAAATTTCAGTTTACTCGGGCTTTGCGCCCCCCCCCCTTCATATGCTTTCACGCCGCCCAAGGGGGGCACGCCCCCCAGTTTGAGAATCACTGGTTTAGCCTATATTGTAATTCACAAAGTTTTGTGTTGCTACTGAAGTATGGGAAGCAGTTCAGCATGCCTGAATTATATAGTTATAACACGGCACGCATAGAACACCGATATAAATCGGATAATTATCACAGGTGGCGACTATGTACTAAGGCCTTAAGACCTTGCGGCCCCTCGTCGTCATCCTGGTCCGTACCGGATTTTCACTGGTGTGACGAATAAATGATTTGATTGATTATTTTATGTTGTGATTGTCAGGTTTCCGTAACAATGTAATTGAAATTGTAACTGAACAATTTTTTTATCTCATTACAATTACACAAAATAGAAATGCTTCAATTACAATTACAATTACATGAAAAAATGTAATTGATTACATTCAGCTCAATTACAAATTACAATTGATCCAACTCTGGTCCACATAAACACTTTGAGTAATAATAACAGTAGTTTCCACGATAACAGTCAATAGTCATTGAGATCAAACACCGAGCTGTCCTCATAGTAAGCCAGATGGTGAGTTGAAGAAATCATTGAAAATGTTGACAGTATCAGTAAAATCCGTTACTCTTCAATTTTGCCTTTCTAATGATTGTGATATGACCGGGAATCGTCAATATTACTCTGTGATGAAACAAAATATCAAACACACTTCAACTGCCAGAGCCTGCACTAATATTGTAAGTTCAATGCACACATTGAGGGACATGATATGAACAAAATTGTGTTTAATTTAATCATGGCTCAGTATAGTTCATAAACTGCAAGTATGGCTATCTATGACACAGTTGCGGTAACCGCTAAGTTCTCGCTATTTCATTATACTCACAATTAGGCCAAAACCTTGTAATAACCAGATTTGCATTTGCTATCTCACCTCTACAAACAGGGGCACTCTCCACGTTCCAAATTGCAGTACTTCTGCTGTTTGTGATAACATTGCAAGAAGCAGTCCACCTAATTGTATTGTAAGCAATTCTGTATCCCTCCTTGCATGTGAGTCGGCATGAGCCGCCAACTTGTCCTTCAGAACATTGTAGTGTTTCGTAGTTTTTTTCCACAGGAACATATTTGGAACGGCATTTCACTTCTATAAACATATAACCATATAAGATGAGATACTTGTCCTACATGTATAACAGCTTTATAAACGAGACCTTCACAAGAAGTTTCCATTGGATTCTTACTCCAAGATGCGGTATTTTGATCCGCATCCAACTGACAATTTATAGTCATACTCCATTCATCACGAAAAGCAGGGTCAGAAAATCTGTAATTTGTTCGACATCCGATGCCACATTCTGATGCAATTGGTTGTGTACCAGTACAAGGTCCAATAAAATATTGATGGTTACGGTTCAGCGCAAAGGGTTCACACTTGATGGCTGTTAAAAGGAAGATGATCCATGGCAGTATTCTGACTTGTGATATCAAATACTTCTCGAACTACTTTTGAACCAAATTTTCAGTAGCGAGTACAGTTTATTTTGTCTTCATTTTGTAAAATTGACTATATTAGGATTTGAAAATCCAGCAATATCCAGCATTGCATGAGAGAAAATAATCAACAAATGTGTTTGTCACGGTGCCGTATAATATAAAGATATGAAGTCTGCTACAGTCTGCTCATAAACGCATCTGCCACCGATTATTTCATCATTATTTCTCATTACCAAAAATAGTAATCTAACAGCCGTAGAAAATGTAGAGGCATGAAAAAGTAATGAATCATATTCCCGCACACGGCTGTGTAACAATAATCCACCAGAGCAGTAGACGAGCGGGCTCTTGTGACTTTGACATCTTTGCAAATTCTGCCAGGACTAGGGCTACCATATTTTGGAATCGGAAAAGGAGGACAGTTTTTTCAGATCACTCAAGTTAATTTACCGAAATTGAAAATAGCTGATTTGGAAATATTCTCTGGAAATCTTGTTGTGTTCCCTAAAAAAAGTCAAGGATTGCATAGCAAGGTGAGTATTACATGTGAGAACGCTATTACAAATCAGGTTAGACTATGGTTGACTATCGAGAACATGCCGAGTATAGATTTTGGCAGTATATTCTACCATAACATACAATAGTTTATTGGGATCAAACGCTCCCTGGCATCAACCACCTAGCTGTCCTCATAGTAAGCAAGATGGTATGTTGAAGATCTCAATGAAAATGTTGACAAAAATTTCAATAACACAAGGCCTATCAGTAAAATTCGTTCGATTACTCTTCAATCTTACCATTTTGATATGATTGTGATCAGAGTTGGATCAATTGCTAATTGTAATTGAGCTGAATGTAATAAATTACATTTTCCATGTAATTGTAATTTAAATTAGAGCATTTATATTTTGTGTAATTGTGATTGTAATTGTAATTTTATAAAAATTTTACCAAATTACAATTTCAATTACAGCGCATTGTTATTGAAACCTGACAATCACAACATAAAATAATGAGGCCTATTTACATAGGTGTGCTATGCGTGCATCGTTAACTAAATAATTCAGCCATGCTGAACAGTTTCCCATACTTCAGTAGCAACAGAAAAGTTAGTAAATTACAATATGGTCTAAATCTTAATACTTCAAAAATGGATGAACAGCAAATAAACAGTTCCGAAACCTGAGCTCAACCATTACTCACACCACTGAGTTTTTTTTTAAGATCTTTGACCAGTCCTGAGGCTTGCTGCAACAATTGCAAAAAGAAATTCAAGTTTTCAACCAAGGCTTCATCAAACTTGATCACGCATTTGAAGAGATGTTCTCCCAATCTCACCCCTAATCTTAGCCAAATATACTGGGACCAGAAACTTTTCGCACCCTAATGTTCATCAAATGCAATCCGACAGTTTTTGAGCAAGTGAAAATGTAAATACGAGCCCCAATTTTGTAATTTGTAGTTATCAGGAGCGTCATTCCTTTTGCATTTACTTCATTTTTACACACTTTATCTATCATCCTTATCGCTGATGCCTTACCAATTACATTTCATTTGCCTTACTCAGCTCAGCGTATTCGTATGATTACATTTCATTGCCTGTCTTGTAACCTATTCGTTGTTAGTCGTTGCCAGTCGTTCAAACGTTTGGTTGTTAACAGTCACTTTAAAATTTTTTCTGTGTTTGTATTTTACAGTACTCATGATTATGAATATTTCGAAAACGTTACAGTTTTTTCGAATTAAAGTGTACTCTATATGTCATGAATGAAACATGTAAAGCTTGTGATTGTTTCCAATTACATCGCTCTGGTTGTCAAAGAGCTTCTCGGAGGTACAGAACTTCAGTATACAATTGAATAGTTTATTCATATTAAAATGAACCTGAAGAGCACCACTCTATCGAAGTTGAATTTATGATTAATCAATTACATGTTTAACAGTAATAGTAATTTGATATTTTTAGCATGGAGTATTATAACTGTAATGTAATTGAAGCATGCATGGGAGTAATTGTAATTGAACTGAATTAATGTAATTGATCCAGCTCTGATTGTGATATGCCCGGAGATCGTCAATTAAACAAAAAAAATCGAACACACATGAACCGCCAGGGCCTGCTTTAACATTTGAAGTTTAGTGCACACATTGAGGGACAATAAGCAGAATTTTGTTTAATTTATTCATGGCTCAGTATAGTTCATAAACTACAAGTATGGTTATCTGTGACACAGTTGCGGTAATTGACAAGTTCTCGCTATAGCACTCACAATCCAGCCAAAACCTTGTAATCACCAGATTTGCATATTTGCTATCTCACCTTCACAAACAGGCGCACTCTCCAAGTTCCAAATTGCAGTACTAATGCTGTTTGCGATAAAATTGCAAGAAGCAGTCCACTCAATTAAATTGGAAGCAACTATGTATCCCTCCTTGCATGTGAGTCGGCATGAGCCGTCAACATGCCCTTCAGAACATCCTAGTGTTTCGTAGTTTTTTTCCACAGGAACGTATTTGGAACGGCATTTCACTTCTATCAATATATAAGAAAACAAGATGAGATACTTGTCCTCCATGTATAGCAGTTCTATATACGAGACCTTCACAAGAAGTTTCCATTGGGTCTCTACTCCAAGATGCGGTATTTCGATCGGCATCCAACTGACAACTTACAGTGATACTTGATTGATCGCGAAAAGCAGCGTCAGAAAATCTGTAATTTGCCTGACATCCGATGCGACATTGTGATGCAACTGGTTGTGTTCCAGTACAATATTCATTCAAATGTTGATGGCTATCTCGCAGGGCAAAGGGTTGACACTTGATAGCTGTCGAAAAAGAATTTATGATCCATGGCAGTTTTCTGACTTGTGCTATCGAGTACTTCGGACTACTTTTGAACATAATTTTCAGCAGTGAGTACAATTTATTTTGTATTCATTTTGTAAAATTGACCAGATAAGGCAGGGATTCTCAAACTGGGTGCCACCGCCGATTCTCAGGTGTGCCGCGAGTATTTCTGGGATTTTAGAAAAATACTGTAATAACATTGAGGTTAAGGCTTGCAGACAAGCAGATGTGACTTCTTCAGTGGATATATAAGCAGATGTGTTCATGAAACCAATTATGGCATAGCCGATGAATAGAGTAATGTCCCCACAATAATTGGGCGGCGATGTCTGAATAAAATTCTTTGATTCGTTTCAAATCAAATCATGAATTAGAAATGATGCCGCAAATCTTGAGCACGTTGTCTGGAATTAAACTTAACACTGCAACAATTCTTTTCAGGATTTGCTGTAAAAAAATCAATCAATCCATTTGGAAGCCATAAATCGAGCAAATATTTTGCAGAAGATGAAGGGCCCATTGATTTACTAGAAGACATGTTTTTTGAAATGCTGTTGTCACGAAAAGTTTCGGATGTCTCATTCATCCAAATCCTATTCCATGACGACTGCAATCAATTTGTTGTCATTTGCCTCGTAATGGGTATGTGAGTTATTTTTTCTGGTTTTGACTTGAATAAAAAGCCATAACTGGGAGACAATGCTTGGAAAACGATAAAATGCGGGCATGTTTGTCAACAATTATACATTATTTCAGTCGAATAAATGTTTGTATAAACAAGTATAGCCTGTTGCATTAACTCATGGATAGTTTTTTAATCAACTTTCTTGTAAGTGCGCCTCCAGCGATATATGATATTTCCAGCGTGTCAAAACCCAAAAAGTTTGGTAATCACTGCCAATATGCAGCAGCGCATGAAAAAAATAAATGTTTGCCACAGTCCTGTATAAGACCCAAATCTAAAGTCTGGTTCATAGTCATACAAGCATCTGGCAAAAGGTAATGAATCATATTCCTGCACACCGTTGTGAATCAATGATCTAGCAGATAAGTAGAATGGGAGGGCTCTTGTGACTTTGACATCTTTCCAAATTCTGCCAGGACGCACTTCCATCAGAAAGCAGTGGTTTGCCTGGATATCTACACCCAAGTATGATATGAAAATGCTCCTTAACTGTTGAATATGCTTTCCTACGCCTATCCATGGAAGTCTGTCTGGTTTACATGTACCAGATGGATTTGCACGACTCCAACTTCATTATTGGTTGCTATGCCAGCTTGACGTTGCTACAGTCATTAATAATAAAGTGATTTCAAGGCGGCAGTCTGATTGAAATGTATTTGTGTAGACTTGGATAATTGGATTTATGATAATTTTTCATGTGAAAAGAATTTTAAAATTGAGATACAGACACTTTAAATAGGTCATTAGAATAATCTTTATTTTTGATATATTCGATACAAGACTCATTTTTTTCATTTCATTATTCTCTTAGCCTCGCAGGATGGTGCTGAACCCAAGCTCCAAGAGGCAGGTATCCCATCATCATGATTTTTGCAAGTTGCTGTCCACGCCTTTATTTCAGTATCGGACTGCAATTTATAACCTGTTTTGCATGTGATTGAACAGCTTGATCCAATCTTTGAATCACCAGGACAGGAGGTAACATTGTAATGATCGGGGTCTCGCAACGTTTAGGCTGGGCATTTGATCTCTAAAAATATATCTTTCTAAAACAATTTTTTCTTATGACATCACCCAGATCAAGCTTATTTGTTGAGGCTGTTGAAAATAATTTTTTTTAATTTGGCCGGATACCTGGGGAAATATTTACGGTAGTTGCCTAAAATAATATGGGACACAAGATTTAGTTCTATTCCAACCAGTAGTAGAGAAGTTATTACAATTTGAAATTTCAACTATTCCAGTTGCAAATTTCAGCATCTCGTCATGACCTAACATTGTGATCCGGCAATGAAAAAGTATCACCCTCGTTCTCCCGAACAACACTAAACATGCACTATGCATATACTGACTTGGGAGATAATCATTTTCGCTGTGCACACCGAAATAATTGTTATATGAGTGGTTTAAAATTGAATTTTATCAAGTCTCGCCATCATATATTCTAATTCTTAACGAGATAGTGGCTTTTGCAATGACAAGAAGGCCTATGTATCAGTATTGGGACGACTCACGTCTGTCCAATTTTTCAGATTACTTGGTTCGCAAAAATGACTTGATTCGGCGTTTCAAAAATGTGGATTGACTCTGGACTCGGACCAAAATTTCCGAGTCAATTTCAACTCATCAAGAAATCGGTGTCGACTATGTCGCTGTACCTGTCGTGTACTCTGATACTCTCGACACTCTGATATTGCCTTCAATTTATTAAATGTCTCGTACTTGATTGCTGATATAACATTTTAATTACAGGTTCAAAGAAACCACGCTTATTGAAGAATCGATCATGTGCATAACTGCACTATGCACATGATTATAATCTCTTGGGAGACTCCTGTTTCAGTACTATCCTAGGTAGATGTGACAGGACTGTTTGAGTAGTAAAATTTATGTTTCGACAGCTTTTGGTCTAGACATTGTATCACACCATCTTGTAAACCCGAAAATTTATCATAATATTCAAGATTTAGACAAACCTAGCCATATGCTCAAAGGCTTGATTTCATAAAAGCACAAAAGGGTTCTTATGGAAATGAATTGATAATTCCTGTATAAATAACAGAGAAAACAGAATGCCTAAGATCGAAGCTTATTGTTTTTCAGTTGGGTAACCATATATCTCTTTGGTGTTGGAGAGGAGGGCATACTTGATGCCAGACGTGGTCAGTAACAAAGTATTTCTA
This sequence comes from Botryllus schlosseri, assembly GCF_051294905.1. Lineage (NCBI taxonomy): Eukaryota > Metazoa > Chordata > Ascidiacea > Stolidobranchia > Styelidae > Botryllus > Botryllus schlosseri. The sequence goes on along the minus strand of NC_137243.1, from coordinate 7,471,770 downwards.
CTTTTTGGAAGTACTCATGTAGTTTTTCTCTACTTCTGGTACTTACTCAAGTAGATCTAATTGTCTCTACTTCTACTTCATAATATTTTGTGATCTACTTACTTACTTTTCCCTATTTTCAGTTTGTCAAGTAGAAGTAGTTTGATCCCCCAATACGAAAGATAGCCTTAGGAATTTCGGGGCTGTTTTCACGGAGTGCCAACATTCAATATTGGTAAAAGTCATGTCATGTCATGATCAAAGTCATGTCAACAGTCAATTCTACGGGCTGGAACTGAGTCGAATTTGTTTTGCATAGTTTTTGTAGTCAACTTAACTATTTCATGGGTTAGCCCAGCAAAACTGAAAAAATTATTTTTCATGATAAATTCAAATTTTTCCAGCTCTGATAGTTTTACTTCTACCAGTCGGAATTCAGTCATATTTGGTGTGCAACGTTACAAACCTAACAATTTTAGCTAATAGCAGCAAAAATCTGACAAAGTTATTAGAAAAGATGTTTAAAGAACCCTAACGTCCAGTAATGACCAATTCATATTACTATACAAACATAGCATTCTCCTTTCCTAAAGCTAGAAAGCGCTGGAATGAAAACAAAATGTTAAATACATGCAGCCAAGGAAAATGACCCACCTTCACATTTGTGAAGATCAGCATCCCAAGTTCCATCTGTGCATGTCAGTGTTACTTCACTGGTTCGGAGATCGGTCGCGAAATGTTGTTTGCATGTGAAGGTACATTGACTATTTGCTGCTGTGTTACAACTTGTAGTCATGTAGTTTTTCTGTTGCAGTGTTTCTTCAGTTATTGGTTCACATGACCCTTGCTCTGCAATGTCTACAATGTTTTAGAAAGTATTTCTGATGTTGAATTTTCATATAAAATGGCTTGATTTAAAATAACTGAAATCCATCAATTCGTATTATTCACCAGTGTCTGATAAACTTACGTAGCACTACTCAACATGTATGACCAGACCGGGAATCTTACACTGACCAAGAGTAAGAGTTAATCAACTGAAGTGCTCCTTCAGACTTGATCGCAGTAGAAAGTACGACAAAGATAACTCTCGTACACATATGCCTACCAGTGGTACCACAATGACCAAATACTGCATAGATTGTAACATCTTGAAATGTAGAGGTAAGGAGTAGTAATGGGGTGACTCAAGTAAAGACTCAAATCAACTTGTTCTATTACTTGATTCCACGAGTCAGAAATGTAGATTGACGCGTAACTCAAAGGGAAATTTTCAATTTTCATTTCCTATCAATCATACTAATCGATGTCAACCAAAATGTAGGCTACCTGTAAAGGGTCCATGCACAGATTGTGCAATGTACGTACATGTTATATACACGCCGGTGTGACCCATAGGAGTAACTGGAGTAATTAAACGATTGTGAAGCCTAGTTTTACTAATCTTCCACTCTTCCATCACCAAGAAATTGACCGTCCCTTGGGGGACGTGGAGGTATCTAAAGGGGGCGGGGGGCGAAGCCGCAGTATACTGTAAGATTTTTCGCGGTTGGCACGCTCGTACCTCCAACTCATAGTTTCTGCTTTGTGTATAGCACGAATTTCAAATTTGAGTATTCTCCTATCAATAACCATAACCTTCCATGCCATAATACTAACCGTTGAGATTTCTAGGGTCCTGACGGCTTGTTTTATTATTTTGCGATATAACAATAAGGGGGCGCAAAATTCTTTACTATCATAAAGGGGGGCGCATCCAAAAAAGTCATAGAACCGCTGTCTTAGACTATGAGCAATCTATCGATAACAATGTATTTTTGTTCTATAGACTGCTCAGACAACTCAGTTCCTCAGTTAGTATTCTTTTTCGGTTCAAAATGCCACATTTATTTTGGTCATTGTCAGAGGTGGTCAAAGTAGTCACCGTCGCTACTCAAGTAGAAGTAGAAGTAACGCCGGAATTTCTACTCAAGTAGAAGTAGGAGTGGTGGTTCACAAGTAAGTAAGTAAGTAGGTATTCTACGCTTATTTATGCCTACAAAACAGAAAACTGTCAAGTAGAAGTAGTCTAAAATCATAACTACTTAAAAAGTAGTGTGAGTAGGCGAAATCTACTTCAAGTAGTTCAAAAAGTAGAAGTACTTCGTTACTGACAACCTCTGGTCATTGTGAGGAACACTTCTCGGTATGAACCATGTTGAAAAAACATCGGTCTATTTTACGTAAAACACATCGACAATCTTATTCATTGAACTTCGTCTGTTCTATGAACCACATTCTCCAAGGACAAGTTTCAATTAGAAGTAGCCTAAAAACATTCGGAATTTTGTTAAGTAAGCTAATGGTATTAAAATCAGTTTAAAATGAACACCGTATAACAAATGATTTGTTACTGCAGTGACAGAGGACGGTTAGTCTAGTCTTCAATGTTTACGCAGCTACTGACCTTTATGTACGGTACATTCAATCGCACCAGGCCTGGAGCAATGAGAGGCAAGCAAGCGTCTGATACATCTCCTAGTTAGTGGCCGAAGTTGCAGGCCTACATAATTTACGAGAGGTTTTGATCAATGATCAATGATCATTGATCATGCATAGGCGCCGGTCGCTAACTGTCCGTCGGTATGCGGGTTCCATGACGTCACAGAAGGGTGATGTCATAAAACGTCAGACTTAACAAATAGACTGTGTAAAAGCTAAATAAATAGTATTAGAGCGACTCGCAAGTAGGGCTTGGCACAATGATTCGAGTACTCGTATCGGAATCGAGCATTAATTTTTATGATTCGAGTCAAGTAGTGAAAGACGATTTTTTCGAGTACCGGAGTTATACGCTCCTCGCAACCGAAAGTTAATTTACTAACGAGAATGATAGTTTTGAATTTTGATACTATTTCCCAGTGGCGGCTCGTGACAATATCGGGTGGTGGGGCAAGGGCCGCAAGCGACTTGTTATCGATATGACGTCACAGTAGCGTTTTTCAACGTTCATGATGGCCACATGAATTTCCCGTAAACAATGATTTTTAACGTAGGTGCCGCGAGAGGTTTGCCGGTGGCGTGACTTGAAGTGCGGTAACAAATGTTTTATTCATCGTGGCCTCGAAGGGGCAATTCATGAACTCCAATAAATTTAATGGCATCAATCACCCGAGAGAGAACATGCCTATTCTTATCTACAAGCTCATTGTGCTTGCAGACTGATACGCGATAACTTTCATTGAGCTGCGACATTACATTTACTCTGCCAAACAATTTATATTTAACTGCACTAGCCATGTGCTCTTGGGATTTTTGGTGCGTTTTCAGACGCTCTGACAAATGCTTCAGATCGCGATAACCAATTTTGTTCCAACAAGAGCCACTGCTTCCGGTACCGGCACTGTCGAATAAAAGACAGTAAAAGCAAAACAAGGCGTTTTTATCCTCGCCATAAGTAAGCCATTTATTTTTATCGAAATGCTCTGAAGAAAAGGCACGAGTGCGTTTTCCTCCGGCGTACGATTGGATCAATGGGCAATTTCTAGGCTGATACGGACCTAGTCGCTTTACCTCTAATTTTTGCTCTAAAGGCAGCTGGCTAAACGGCGTACGGAGCAAAGATTCAACACGATTCATGTTCGCACTTGACCTGACTACTTATCTGCAGAAATGGAAATGACTATAAATCGAGAGATTGCGTATGCCTAACTGGAAAGGTCAACGAGTTCGGACACATACGTAATTGTTATCTCATAGATTGGACAAGGAAATGTCATATTGAATCCAAAACATCATTCTGAAGAACTACGGATAGCAGCCTCGGAAATTCGGTCCCGGTACAGCTTGGGAGATTCTGGCCTTGAGGCTGGAGACTGTCACACGACACATACGGCTTACGGTCTATAGTGTCTATATGTCTGCTGCAAAATCGCCTTCGGAAAATATATTACCGAATAAATACGTGGATGAAAGCCGAAAACTTGGTACACTGTTACATGAAATCATCGAGAAGTATAGCCTCATGACCGTTTTCGGTATGGTACACTGTCAAAATTAATACGAACAGATCAACGCCGAATTTTGCGTAATATTTACTGAGGAATCGGCTGATCAAGCGATCAGCTGTTAGCCGCCATCGAAAACGAAACAGCTATCGCGCTTGACAGGGGTTGTAATTGTGAGCAAATGGCCCGAAGGCCACCATTCCACGGTGAAATTGACATTGGAGAATATAAAATAAAACTAAATAGTTGAATGCAAACCGAGGATGTTAGTAAACTGTTTCATGATATCATCATCTCATCACCTATCTCAGTATGGAACACAGATACACCGGCTTTTGCGTGAAATCCGCAATGCGTTAGGTAGGCTAAGTGTCAGATCAGCGCACATCTCTACCATACTCGAACTTAATAACGAAATTGCTGCCCTAATCATTGAGTGTCAACCTTGAGACTTGGCACAGCGTTCGATACTAAAATCAAGACATACCATGTAAAAGTTCATGACGGATCTAGCTAAGGAGCATCGTTAAAATCAATGGAGACCAATACCGGCTTTGCGTGAAATATGTTTGCGATAGAGCGAAAATGAGAGGTCTAGAAGTTGTCCAGTCTATTGATCCAATCGTACGCCGGGTGCCTCCGCTTTGGTTGCCTATTATCACCTGGTCGTAACCAGAGATGGCCACAGTCCGGTTCAGGAGCCGGAGCAGGATTTCAATGTTTTTTTACCTGGCCGGACTGGATCCGGATTTCGAATTTGGGGTGACGGTCGGATTTTAGGGTCTATCGATTTGCGTAATCTATAACTCTACCATGAAATCAAAACGCATGCTACTAAGGATGACCTGATACTTGATTCGTGGCATAGGGACGATTCTTAGTTCACGTACATTTTGTAAAATAATCCTTTGATTAAAAATAAATGAATAAAACATTTGTTACCACACTTCAAGTCACGGCTCACCGGCAAACCTCTCGCGGCACCTACGTTAAAATCACTGTTGTCGGGAAATTCATGTGACCATCATAAAGTTACTTTTTTACGTTGGAAAACGCCATTGTGACGTCATGTTGATAAAAGTCGCTCGCAGCCCTTTCCCCACCACCCGATATTGTCACGAGCCGCCACTGTTTGCGATACATGACCGATCAGCACACACTCGACTTTGGAAACGGAATTACTACCCTAAACTTTGAGTAGAAACCCTGAAACTTAGGACAGTGTTAAATACCACCATCACGACATGACATACCAAGTTTCAAGAATTATCATGGTGTGAAACACCATCAAAATCGACCTGTACCAGCAACGGTCGACTCAACGCATATCACGGTATCCGAGTTCAGATATAGATACGATTGTTACATCACACCTTAGGGGCGAGCAAGCATATTTGCCCCGGTTGCTCGGCCATTTTACGAATAGGAGAGAGTAAAGCAACGTTTCTTAATTGTGCGCAGCTTTGAGAGAATAGATAGTGAAAGCTTGTTTGAGCGCTACCGGGGCAAGCCCCGGCTAGGCATTCACAAAGCGAAAACACAGAAGAGAATTCGATTTTCGCGGAGACTTCGCTATGTATGGGCATTTGCAAGCGAAAGCACAAGAAGAACGCGGGTTTCGCTGTGATCTCGATATATATTGAGCGCTGTGCTTCTATAAATGGTTAAATTGTTATTGAACAGAATTTTAGGTGGGGCAATGCCCCAGTTGCCCTATAGGACGAGCCGCCACTGCTATTACCTATTGAGGAAGTCTTGAAACCTTGATTGGCCGTGTCGCAGCATACGAGATATAGTAAAAAGCTACGAACGTTACCGGAAATAACACATTTCCGAAGTCATGATCATCTCACAACATTGTCAAGAAGTGCATTGAAATCGGTACGGTCGAGAAAAATACGAAAGTACCTTAAATGTGGTGGATAACAGGCATTATGTTCTTTGCGGTGGCATAAAACAAAGATATATATATGAACTTCCATATAGTACATTCGGTTGTGGCGTCATAATGAGTGATACTCGAAATACTCGACTCGAAACGTCGCAAGCCTGTAATACTACCATCAGTGTTGCCAACCTCGCGGTTTTCCCGCGAATTTGGGCTTGTCGTTTTCGCGATTCGCGGTTTATTTTCAGGAGTCGCGGGTTGCTTGTTTTTGGTCTTGTTTGATTTTTTATCAAACATGTATGGTGAGCCTGTTAACAAGTTGTATTTGCAGTTTTTGACACCAATCTTGCAACAATTCAACAAAATCAATAAGCTTTTTCAGACCGAATCTGGAGATCATCTAAAAATACAGGATGATCTGTTACTATTCTATCGCTGGTTGGTGTCAAGGTTTGTGATACCCTCGTACAAAATGTTTGCTGTACCGACTTCAAACCTACGAAATGCATGCTGGAGCAGTTTAATGAAAGCATGTATCAGGACAGTGGAATGACATCGTTTCATATGTTAGGCCTATATCTGAGTGAATTGTATTGTAAATACAATGTTTTGCATTCTAAAAATTGTTGCTTGTCTCGGCTAAGAATTCGCTTGTTTTTCAGACTACCACTGACTACCATTATGCAGTTGATTCTGCAAGGTGACAAAATCACGAAACTATATCAAGCAAACGGCCGATACATAGCCGAGAAAAGAATGGAGTTGAAAAATAGGAGGTGTGAAAATTTTGCAAATTCATCAATGTTATATCTATTCAGTAGGGTTTCAAGTATATGCGTTAATGTGTCTAATACAACAATCAGATCAGCTTCCTGTTTGAACGTACGCATATGATGTATGTAAGCCTGTATAAGCCCAACTTTCGCACGTATATTATTATAGCAGCTCGAAAAGAGACAAAGATGCAATTTCGTTTGCACAACAGATTACCAGCGTAGATGCTACGTCACCAGCACCCGCGCGCATAACAAATTACCAATCTGCAGGGGTGCAGTGCACTTTTGATTGTCACTCATTGAAAGCATTTCATCAAACCGAGAGACGAGATTCCAGCGCGTGTAGAAATCTCCGTCTTTGTTAGCCATGTTACGATGTTGTAATCTCGCCTCGCTTACCTAATTACTCAGATACTCACTTTCGATCAACGTTGTGCTGCTAATTTGCTCACATAGTAAGCAGCATGTAGGATAAATACCTTGCGAATTATTTCTAAATCGCACAATTCACCAGCTAGTTTTGGCCGATACATGCTGACTAAGAATTGCTTGAGGATTTGTGGGTATGCCGCCCAAATATTTATCAGACAGGCGCGACATACATCCTAAATACCTGCGTCCGACACTTATGCATACACCTACTTCTAGGGTTACCATATTTTGTTAATCTGAAAAGAGGACACTTTTTCAAGATTTTAAAACCTGCAAAATCGGAGGAAAATCCAGAAAGATCGTAAATTTTTCCCTCTTCATGGTCGATTGACTAAAAAATGTCAACTTTTTCGCTCAATTCCCGAAAATTTCAGTTTTTCTTTCACATAATCAGGTGGTTGACTAAAATAAAAGGTCAACTTTCCGGTCCAGCTCCCGAAATAGCCGCCGGAGCTTTACAGAGCTGAATTATTGTGTCTCAGTCGAATTTGGCCCTATATATAACCAAAATTCTCAAAAAAGAGGACAAAATATCAAAAAGAGGACATTTGGGCGTCCTCCGAGGACACTATCAAAAAAGTAAAAAATAGGACAAATCCTAGCTCTTAAAAGAGGACGTATGGTAACCCTACCTACTTCTGAATTCGAACGCCGGCGTCAGGCGTCTTGAAATAAGATACTGCTACATTACCACAATCACGTATCGCCGGTATCGGTGAACACGGACGTTAGTAATCTATAGTTTGGCAAACTATAATTGGTTGGGGAAGAACCGTTACGGAGAGAAATTTGATTCGGTAGAATTATTGTCGATATCACGCATCATCCCTTATAGGCCGTTGTATATTGCAGTATAAAATCGGGAAATTGTGTATTATCTACGGACTACTCATTCTTGCACCCTAACCGCTCTTGAGAAGACCTACTGTACGCTCTTAACCCCAAGCCCTATCGTACGGTCTTGCACGTTGCACCCAAATCCCCTGATTACTCTTACTCGCCCTTGGTAGGGCCTACTGTTCACCACCGCTCCGGTGTGGCTTTGATATGCAATACTTTGTTGAGAACTCCTTTTAGTTCATTTGAGGGTTGAAAATCTAGCATCTTGATAAAGTATGTATTGATAGACATATAATGAAATAAAAGTATTTGACAATCGATCAATGCGAGCAGGTTACGGTGGCCTAGTATGGTACCAATACCAGTGAGGTTTCTGAATGGTTAGTTACGAAAACTGCCAGATTTCGTATAAAACCATCCATCGATAGTGTGGTAGTTACCGTACTACTCAGTAGCCTACTCATACTTTCGTAATTCAACAACGCTGGAAGAAGCACCCGTTACTGTGTTGCGATGTTTCATGCACCGTAGAGGAAAACGTATAGCCCTACCGCCCGTCTGACGATGTTAGGGACGCTAAGACAGGGACGGCCAATCTGTTTCGCGCTGATTGTATGAAACATCACTCATAAAAACGATGCAAGCTTATGCTAAAACTACTTGTTATACGTTGCAAAATTCAAATTGTAAAAAGAAAGTAGAGCCTAGTTGTGCTTAAAGAAGACTGTTCTAGTAGAAATGGAGATAGTAGAACAACAACAACCTCTCGAGTGACCAGGAGCAGGCTACTACGAAAAAGTAGAAGTACTTTCTAATTCTCTCACTCTCTCTTCGCTACTTACCACCTGTCGTGGCGGTGCAGTACGGTACACTAACTCAACTTCGGCATATCAAATATATCTATTAAGCTGGTTTCTACCTCCTGCAGGCCTACACCACATCGAAGTGATTCACTGATGCGCAATAACTCACCGCTTGCAAACACAGCAGGTACAAAGTGCAGCACGTAAAACGTAATTATAATTCCAGTAACTATATCCCGATTCCCTTTCATGAATTTCATTGTCTTTACGATCCAGGTGTGCAGAATGATTTGCAATAACGCCAATTTGATAAACCATCTATTCTGTGAACATACTACGACGGAGATCTGTGTATACCGTGCTGAATGAATAATCTTCGCCTAGTTTCCTATCGATAAGCGACACACAATAAACCCTGGAAACCGCAAACTCGCAAAATCGCTTCCTGCTTCAGGCATTTGTATGAATGCCTGAAATGAGCCGTAATAGCATGTAGGGTATATTCCCTTTACGAAGAGTTTGTGAATAGTAATGGCAACAGTCACGAATTGTCGATCCCGCAGTTTGTGCGCAACAGTCTATTTTCCCGTCGCATTTACCGGAGAACACCATTCAATTTTGATATCGCATCTACTGGAAAGTTCAAGTTGCGAATCGTTATACCGATATCGACTACTCGTTACTAGGGCTGGGCAAAATCGAGTACCTGAGTGATTCGATTCTGAATCACGTAAAATGCTTCGAGTCGAGTCGAGTAATCGAGTATCACTTATTATGACGTCATAACGTAATGTGATATGTCAAAGTTCACATATGTACCTTTTTTGCGACCACAAAGACTATAATTCCTTTTATCCATCACATTAAAGATACTTTGGTATTTTTTCGACCATGCCGATTTCATTGCTCTTTGTGACAATGTTGTGGGATGATCATGACTTCGAAAATGTGTCATTTCTAGTAACGTTTGTTGGTTTGTAGCTTTGTACTATATGTTTCGAATGCTACGATACGGCAAATCAAGGTTTCAAGGCTTCAACAGCGAAACTTAGTATCGAAACTATAATTCTCGTTGATAAATTAACTTTCAGTGGCGAGGAGCCTATAGTTTCAGTACTCGAAAAAAATCGTTTTTACTACTCGACTCGAATCATTAAAGTTAATACTCGATTCAGATTCGAGTACTCGAATCATTGTGCCCAGCCCTACTCGTTACTAGGGCTGGGCAAAATCGAGTACCTGAGTGATTCGATTCTGAATCACGCATTATGCTTCGAGTCGAGTCGAGTATTCGAGTATCACTCATTATGACGTAATAACAGTACGTAAGATGTCCTTGTTTAAATTCGTACTGTTTACACGCCCGCAATAAGTATATTGCCTGGCTGTTATCCATCACATTAAATAATATTTGGTGTCTTTTGACCATACCGGTTCCATTGTACTCTTTGACATGTTGTGGGTTGATTAAGACTTCGGAAATATGTTTCCAGTAACGCTAGTAGCTGCTGCGATACGGCCATTCGGCTAATCAAGGTTTGCAGCCTTCCGAAGTGGGAACTAGTATCAGAACTATACTTGTCGTTGATAAATTAACTGTCAGTGGCGTGGAGCGTATATTTTTACTACTCGCAAAAATCGCGCCTTAATACTCGACTCGAATCATTACAATTAATACTCGATTCCGATTCGATTACTCGAATCATTGTGCCCAACCCTACTCGTTACAAATCATTTGAATGACTCTAAATACAATCAATTTGAGTGACACATTGATACTATAATCATTAGCGTTCATCAACACCGCAGTGATCGAGTGACAATACTACAATTTAATTTCGCATGAAAAAAAATTGTTCATACCACTACCTAAACTATCATAACGTAGGGTGGCCATACGTCCGCAATTTCCCGGACAAGTCCGGACACTGTTCAAGCTAGCGTCCGGGAGGAATTTCTGAAATATGCCAAATGTCCGGAATTTTGAAGACTTGACGTAGGCTCATAATTTTTTCGTAAATCAACATAAAAACATTACTTTTGGGACCATTTATGCTGACGCATGATATTTTTCTTCGCGCTGCGCGCGATTTACTATCACATTTATATTGATTTTAATATAGGGATTACCACCCTCGCAAAAACTGCATTAAACACAAATAAAAATGACCTACATTTATTGGAATAAGCCTAATTGTAATCGCAATTATAGTAGAACGGTATATTCCTAGCGATCGTTAAGACCGTTTAAATGCTTTAATCAAAGATAGTGGTTCCAAACGTTGGGGTCGTTTGCCTTTATTCTGGGGTTTGCGAATATGTTGAACGTAATCAGCTTCCGAAATAGACCGTGAGTAAGTCTGAGCAAATGTGCTTACTTCCTTTAGTAATCAACTCGTCAAATTTTGATCTGAGTCATGGAAGATTTTCAAATTGGAGATGGAATTGCGACCATAAAAGGTTGGAAACCACTGGATCTGGGGTGTTTATAAAGATCCGTGGTGCGCACCGCCATAAGGCCGATAAACAATCTTATCGGTAGGACATGAACATGACTTAACGATGTGCAATTACGCTCCCTGTATTTTCGAACTCATCATCCTCCACCATCTCTACCGCCAACTCTAATCATGTGGGCGGAGAGTAGTATCTATAGAGTAATATACGGAAAACCCAATAGTATTGCCAAAATTCATTCAAAAAATTTAATGACCAGATGCATATAGAAACCAGATTCATATAGCAAGCACCCCACCAGAAGCTGCATCGATTACCACATAGTGTGGGCTCAAAATCATTGTTTATTTGGGCGGGAAGGGGCTGAAATCATGTGCTTTCGGTCCCGGTTACACAACACACGACCACATACTCCTGAACCGGATCGTGACCACCTCTGGTGCATGAGCAAAGCTTTGCTAGTGTGACGTCATAAGTCATTTTGAAATCCACTAGTGGGCGCTGAAGAGTGTCCGGAATTTGGGTCGCAGAAATATGGTAACCAAAGGTGGTCAAAGTAGTCAAGAAAGCTACTCAAGTAGAAGTAGAAGTAGCGAAGAATAGATCTACTCAATTACGAGTAGAAGTACTTCCTCCACAAGCAACCTAAAACTACTTGAAGTAGAAGTAGAATTGACTGACTTTAAAAGTAGCCTACTAAAGTAAGTAATTAGTTGTGAAAACAATCCTAATTCATCGTTCCCATGGATTGTGGAAAGGTGCAAATTGAACTATGCGAAAGGTGACGAGCTTGATTCATATTGATGCATGCCAGCAAGCAGATATCCAATTTTCGATAAATAAGCATTCGTCCACATCATGGGATGAAAATGATAGTATTGATATGGAAATGCGATACTATTCCTCTGTTTTCTCGAACAGCACGTTTTATAAAATAGCATGGTATGGCGCCATCCCCCATATTATAAGGCCATAGTTTAGTCAAAGAGCAATACGGAGAAGTTGTATAGCATACGGTGTAAACACTTTGCGCGATTAGTAAACGTTACTAAAAAATATGGTGGACCGTAAAAATACCATATTGAGTAGCTTTAATTCCGTAAATTAAAAACATTACTACACTTGCTTTTATACTCCAACATGTATTGTATGTTATCCAGGCATAAGAACTGATATCATTTATAACTCAAAGTACATGATACTGGGAATTGAAAGTGAAACATAAATACTACTTATAAAAGCGGAACATGTATTTCATGCCTTCAGTCCATATAGTTTCAAAGGTGGTATGCTGAAACACCTCTAAAACGAACAAAAAAAAAAGTCAGAGTCCACTTTTCCAGGCTAGGACGAGCCATGGACTGCTAAATTACGATATCACAAGTAAATACTGGATTGCGAAACATCAGATTCAAACGTTAGGGTGAGCCATATAAACTGTGATGAATTATTTCATAGGTGCGAAGGGTGACAATTAGGTGTGAACGGAACCACGCCAACCCGCTACCTAAATTATATTCATCGATACTATCGTGATATCATACTGACAGCCCCGTATCCCCTGCGCGCGAAGCGCGACGAAAATTTTGGGCTTTACCCAACTTTTATGAAAATTCAATGTTGATACTCCGTGAAAACAGCCCCGAAATTCCTCAGGCTATCTTCCTGATTGAAGATTGAACTACTTCTACTTGACAAACTGAAAATAGCGAAAAGTAAGTAAGTAGATCACAAAATATTACGAAGTAGAAGTAGCGAAAATCAGATCTACTTGAGTAAGTACCACAAGTAGGGGAAAACTACTTGCGTACTTCGAAAAAGTAGAAGTACTTCGTTACTGGCCACCTCTGATGGTAACCCTATCAAAACCTCGAATCTGCTAGCTCCGACCTAAACCATTTTATACCAGGTCTCGGCAATAGGGCTGGGAAAAAGAGAGTATACCTGAGTGAATAGTGATTCGATTCTGAATCCCGTATTATGCTGGGAGTCGAGTCGAGTAATCGAGTATCACCCATTATGACGTCATAACAGAATGTAATACGTCAAAGTTCAAATATGTACCGTTTTTGCCGCCACGAAGAATATACCTGTTATCCATCTCGTAAATGATACTTTAGTATTTTTTCGACCATATACCGATTTTATCCCAATTCGTGAAAATATTGTGGGATTATCATGACTTCGGAAATGCGCTACGTCCAGTAACCTTCGTAGCTTTATACTATATGTTTCGTATGCTACGATACGGTCAAACAACGTTTCAAGGCTTCAACAGTGAAAATTGGTATCGAAATTGTAATTCTTGTTAATAAATTTACTTTCAGTGGCGAGAAGCGTATAATTTCAGTACTCGAAATAATCGTCTTCTACTACTCGACTCGAATCATTAAAATTATTACTCGATTCAGGTTAAGAGTACTCGAATCCTTGTGCCCAGCCCTACTCGGCAACCTCCAGCACTACGATCACGTCCGCCAGCTGCGTTGATCCGGCCCGCGAATCTTTGTTCTTGTATGTTCGTTCCGCTGCAGCCGTCCCCGTCTCATAACATTTCATTTCATGGATAGCGCGGATGACTCGTCATCGGTACTAACGCAATTGCCAAATGAAATCACAGCCGCCAAGACTACGTGACGATTTACGTATTGGTATGTTCCATTGGCGCGACACCAGTGTTCTTGCTGTTGAACAATATGTTTTACTGAAATATACATATATGTTTGTCAAGTTTGTGCATTTCCGAACAAAATATAAGTTGTCACTTATTTCTTGTCTTGATGGACTCAACGATCGTGCAACCCGTTTATCTAGTGCCTTGGATGGAGTGAGGTGCGTTTGGTAATCCGCCGCAGATTAGTGATGTTTGTAGTACATATATCATGAAATAATATTGGGATGGCAGAGACAGGATGGGAGCTCAGTTCCGTGCTTTTTCGAACTCAGATTCACTCATTTGATTTCAAAGACAATGTGGCGGGTCGTCACGTTTTTCAGACTTGCGGCAAAACATTGTGCGGGACCTCGCCATGTGTTCATGCCTGATTGCTACATGGAACATATAGGCCGACTCAACCTTTCACCTGAGCGATCAAAAGGTTTTAATCAGGCCCGTGACCTAAATTGAGTTTGATGTATAAAATAAGCGTAAGCTAACTCTGATACCACAGCAATGAAAAAGTAACAGTAGATAACATAACGCGAGAGGACGGATGATGAAAATCAAGTGGTAAAGTGACGGTAGGCGAGAATAGTTCGCCAGATTATGGTCCGGTAATCTCGAGCCGAGCTCCGCCCGATCCTATTTTTTTGTGTATTGAAACCAGGATCATCTGCAAATCTCTAGTCGGACAACCAGTTTTAGGTATCAAATTAACGAAGCTGTCAGTTTACCAAGATCTGTACTAGTTCTAAGTCGTTTCGAATCGCGAAGCATATATGCATAGCTCACCAATATATTGCATGCTGAAAATTACATAATCACCTTCAGAATTATTCACAAATGATTCTAAACGACATGTTGAAAAACGTTCAAGGATCCAATTTCTTTGAATGTTCAATTTGCATGAACTATGTGGAAACTGCACCGAACCACTGTCACTTGGTCTCAAGTGTGTCGCATCTGGTCACAGAGCACCTTGCGTATATTTAATGTGTCATTGCCGTAATCTAGGGTTACCATGGCCTACCCCTACGTACTCCATTTTCAAGAATTCGAAAATATCCTGCAGGACGTCCAAAAGTTCTTTTTGGGAATGCGTCCACCTTCATAGCATTAACCGCCAGGCGATTCTACAGGCACAACTAGATTAGGGTTACCATATTTTTGTGAAGCAAATTCCGGACACTCTTTAGCGCCCACTAGCGGATTTAAAAAATGAGGTGTAACACATTGAGAGAGAGAGATATGATATTCTTTTTCGCTTGCCCCATCGAGATGCTTTGACGACGGAGTTGCGATACGTCCCCATGAGGTCATCTAGTCTGCGCCCCCGTTTTTTTTTCTCCTCCATGCTGTCCGTGATTGCTGAGCGCCTAGCAGGATAGCTGCGGATACCAATTTTCGAGTCTTTGGTATGATCCGGCCGGGGATCGAACCCACGACCTACCGCTCGAGAAGCCGGACGCATAACCATTACACTATCTCGCTCGGTCTGTCAATATGACGTCACACCAGCAAAGCATTGACCATCGACTGTATACAGGAATGGAGTGGAACATGGGTAATAAATTGGGCCATTTGTAATGTGCGCTCTGGTGATTGCTACTTGCTAGGGTCTGCAATAGATTTCTTCACGGGCCGGATGAAATCGTCTGGCGAACCGTGTCTGGCCTGTCGCGATTGTGTTTGCCAGCCCTGCTATACTGTTGAGTCGGTGCGGCTATCTGGTTTTGTGTTTTAATTAGGTCTGAAACAACATTTTCCCCCTCCCCCCCCCTAAAAAAAGGTACTGATCTTAGGCTCACAATAGGGTAATCGATGTAACTTCTTGGGCACTTACTATGGGCATCTGGTTGCTAAATTTCATTAATGAATTCTGTTAATAATGTTGATTCTTCCATATATTAGGCAACTATAAAATGCACCAGCAGGTTGCACATCCGGTGATCTCCAACCTGTTATGGTCGCGACCTCAATTCCAACTTGAAAATGTTACGTGGCCCAGCTCATAACTTGATAAGCTGATTACTAAAAAAATTCAGCTTGCCCGAACTTACTCACGGCCTAGGAGGTTGATTACGTCCAACATCATCGCGATGCCCAGATAAAGGCAAACGACCCCAAGATTCGGAACCACTGTCTGTGACTGAAGCACCCGATCGGCCTTAACCAACTCTAGGAATATACCGTTAGCTTATAGTCGCGATTACAATTAGACTTATTTTAGTAAGTGATGGTTTTTGTATTTATATTTATTTTTGATTGCATTTTGGGCGAGGGCGGTATGCCTGGTGCCCATACTAATATCAATATACGTTGCATTAACTCGCGCCCAGCGCGAATAAAAATTTTAAATAGCATAAATCTGCTTGAAAATGATATTGTTTATGTAGATTTACGAAAAACTTTTGAGCACACTTTAAGCCTTTGAAATTCCGGAATTTAGGCATATTTTAAAATTTCCTCCCGGACGCAATTTTTTCAGTGAAATTCCGGACATGTCCGGGAAATTCCGGACGTATGGCAACCCTAAACTAGATACGCCACAAATGACAAGAAATGCGAATTTCGACGGCAGTGGCGGCAAGAATGACTATAATAAAGGTCAACCACAACCTAAATTACGTTAGTGTGGGTCTACCAGGAGTCGAGTTGGTAATTTCTCCAACACAAGATTATTTCTTGTGAAAATTTCCAAATCAACCGTTTTATCGTTCGTTATTGTAAATTTTGTGATTTGTAAAAAGTTTCCTCTTTTCCTAATCTCAAAACATGGTAACCCTAAGTATGCCCCCCCCCCCCGCATGTAGAGTAGCCACTAACCTTCTTCGCTACAATTATAGTCGTGCTCGGACACCAGCTAAGGTTAGGTTTTGACGTTTGTTGAGCAGCAAAGAATACCGACTCCAACGAGTAAACAATTCGGGACGCATACAAAAGCAAACAAGGTCATGACACTTTTATTATGATAAATTTTATTCACAAGAAAAACACACTCATTATTGTGTCAAATTATGGTAAATGGCACAAGTATAAACTCGAGCTAAAACTTAACACAACCAGCCTACACTACACTTCTAACTTAACCTAATTTATACATTTATAAAACAAAATCATGACAACAATTTGTCAGTACGAAATGATTACAAGGTTATACTGAAACATGAAAATACATTGGTACGGTGTGCATAATAATCAATTAAAATCAGAAACACGATGTAACATTGCATAAAATGTATAACATGCATAGAATTCTGTGACATATAAGTGACTGTTCCATATTGACACTTTCAGTGCAAAAGTTGGGCTAATCAAAATTCCCGTACAAGTCGAAAAGCTGCAAGTATTCGGAAACTGCTTGATAGCAAAATTCGTACTGCTCCTAAAAGTCACAAATGCGTCAGAGAAATGAACCTTAGAAGACATTTGTGTAGGTTACCTTGGTCCCGATCATACCGGGTCGGAGGTCGCGCAAGTCTTTTGCTGTTCTGAAAACGTCGACTCTGTTTTCGTTTTTCAGTCGTTCGATGAGGTTCGAGATGGCGCAGAAGGTCCCGGTCCTGCCCGATCCGTCACTAAAGGCATGTCACAGAATTGTCAATTTCATTGTAAAGGCAGGAGGCAATCTTGCCACTCGTATATTTTGAACGCACCAACGTCGAAATCACTTGAAGACCTAGCTAGGACTGTTTCATTTCAGTTAGATAAGGGGAGCGAGCGTAACATGAGCTCATACGAGTTGGAAGCCTATTTGACCACAGACCACATTCACACATGGTCAGATGACCTAACATCATATGAAATGGTATTCATTTCCCGTCCAATCGACCATAACTTTACTGGTTTTGAGTATCAGTTTACTATTAAGAATTACATCATTTCAAAACACCACAAGACTGCGATACAATGAAAAGATAGGAGGGTGTCGAAACAACTTGGAGCAAGTCTATGAAATCAGACACCCACCTCGGCATAGGCGATGTAAAGAGGAGGCATGCATACTGAGTGAAGAGAAGAAGATAATACAAAAGGACAAGTGACGAATCGAGGTGGCATGTGACTGAAGGCGAGATCGATATGTCAGGTCGTGGTCGGTAAACTTGGGGGCTGACGGCTGAGTAGTATTATTTATTCTTCAGAATTGCTTGTATTTCAACTTGCATGTGGACATGCTCGACGAGTGTATACTGTCATGTCAGCCGCCTCAATCTTCAGTGCTCAGACAAGTGTTTTTGTTTTTCAATCTCTTTCAGGGTTGTAATGACTCGACCTGAGTCATTTGCTTGAAAATGGAAAACGACTAGACTCGATTTGAGTCACGTTCTGCATTGACTCGACTAGTGCTAGAATCATTGCAACCAAGCAGGGTTGTAATCAAGTCACGAGGCTTTGAGTCGCAAGTCAATCTCACTTTTATAGTTTTCAGTCGAATCAAGTCGAGTCATTTTAAATTTACCACCGAGTCAAGTCCGAGTCCAAGTCAGCGAGCAGAGGGCCGAGTCCGAGTCATGGTATTATGACTCGAGTACTAGTCCAAGTCATTGTGTTGACTGCCCAGTTTCCCATTAAAGTCTAGTTAAACCCACTTTTTATAACAATGTTTGGTGATATCGAATGGTTCGCATTTATAACATACTAATTACCCCACTTTAAGCAGTTCCAGGTCGCATTTTCAGGTACCAGTACCAATAAACGAGATCCCAATAGTGTGGTTTCTCTGCTATCCTTCGAAATTACAATAAAATGTCGGTCTTGGCCGTCCGAGTCTCGGGTCATATGACTTGGTTCGAGTCATGCGCAATGACTCGAGTCCAAATTGAGTCAATACACAGATTGACTGGAGTCGAGTCCGTATTTTGAGAAAATGACTCGAGTCATTACAACCCTGCAACCAAGTCATAGGACTCGAGATATTCTGTATGTCTTGATTTAAATCTCGTGTATCAGGGCCAATACTTGAAAAATAAGCCCAGAAACTGTGTTTTATCTGTTTGAATAGACATGTCAAGAGTGAGAAAGACAAGCATATAATGAATGCGAGGCCTACGATATCACCCAAGAGTAGTGGAACCTGACATTAACTCAATATTGAACTGTGACACCATGACTTGGACTCGGGTCTCAACACTATGACTCGGACACGACCATTTGTTAACTGACTTGGACTCAGACTTGACTCGGCGGTAAGTTGAAAGTGACTCGAAGTGACAAAGCTATGAAAGTAAGATTGACTTGTGACTCGGAACCCTGGGACTTGGTTACAACCGTGATTACTTCCACCTGTACTTGAGTAGTTTTGGAAGAAAAAATGCTTTGCACTGACATTTCATATTTATTCAAGTAAAAGTTGTTGACAAAAAACTCGTATCAATTTTACGAGTGAAATCATCATGAACAAACTCGCTATACCAGCGGTTCTCAACCCGTTCGACCTTACAGAACGGTATAATATGAAAATAAATATAGCAGACTGACAAACCTTTGATAATCAAAATTAATCAAAACAAATGTATTCAACTAAAAAGCAAACATTGGAAACTTCATTTAATGCTGACTTTTGATATGAGACACGTGGTACATTGTTGTTGTTGCTGGTATTGTATTATGGTGCTCGGCCTTGTACCCCAGGTCGATTCTCTTTACGTTATTCCATTACATCTCTCTTCCTATAAGCAAAACAAATTCTATTGGTGGGGAAATTGTGGCAGGATGGGTCAGTATGTTTTCTACAGAGAATGGCACACCTTGTCGCCTAGCAACACATTGCAGGTGCTTCCGTCTTGTAAATTTAACACACTTTGCTAAGGCGTTTCCTTACAGCTTTCACATATGACATGACCGATCCTAAACGAGTTCTAGGATGCCTTTAAACCAGTGGTCTAAACCTTTTCGACCTCGCGGACAGGTAAAACTTTTATTGCGACAAATGTATGCATATCCAATGTAATATTGGATATGCATGATTTTCTGCCGACTCTTTGATATTAGATATTTATACGTGGTTATGCAAGAGGAAGCTCGCCACGTAGCTGTTGAAGCCTAACTTGTTTGTTATTGTTCGGTATCCTTTGATAGAAATGCTACATTGACGTTTGCTATAGCCTCTATTATGCTGAGAAGTTTTGCTTAATTCAAAGAAGTCTGTTTAAAAGTCTCCGAAGCCTTCACATATAACTTGTCGCAAACAAGTTGTGTAGGCTATTTATAAACAGTTACGTACAGCAGTTGCACCATTGTGACGCACTCCCAAAGTACATCGCAAACTTATGACCTATGTCTATTACGGCACCATGCAGAGGACACGTTCCAAACTTCGAAATCAATTTAAAATTTCATGTTTCATTTCTCTAATTAATAGACAGGAGTGCAACTACTGAATACTGCGAACCATACCTGCAGTGCACAACTGTTGTCCTGGTCTCTTGTTCAGACAGAGCTTGATAACACTTTTCAATTTTTGAGATGATCTCCAGAATGGCGCCGGCCTTGGAAGGCGCTTGATTTTTCGGCCATCCGTCGTAGCTAATTTGCGACACAACAATCTGAAAATAATTTTAACCTTACACCTATTTCTGAACTTGATCAATTCGTCCGAAGGTCACTGTACAACAGTAAACTGTTCATGAACTCTTTAAAGTGACGCAATGAGGCATTGGTCTCATGTTTACAAGAGTCCTGTAACCTGAAAATTGCTTACCAGGAATTTGACAGCTGGAAATGAAAATCGACTAGCATTTTTATTTATTTGCACAGATTTGGGGAATAGACAAACCCATCTGTCACACAATGACACTTACATTGAGACTGTAAATGGCAAGCAAAACATTGAGAATTGCACTTCAAATCGCAAGGCTGTGTTAAAATACTAGAGGTTTGTCCTCGAATAATATTCCTCCATTGATCCATTTGCATTGCTGAGCCATATAAGCAATAACGCCTGGCGGCCACAAACATACCAGTACTACAAAGATGAGGAATTTGGTCCTTGCATACCTTCTTAGATTTATGCGAAACCTCAAATGTCCTCTCAGTCAGGCCTTTATCCTTATTCTCATCCAACGTGCGAACCGTGGCGATTCCATATTTCTCGGTAGTCGACACTTTTGGCCAGTAGGAATGCATATCCGATTCTCCCTCCTGGATAAGTAGGCATTATAGGTTAGAAAAAATCAATTATTCTTTGAAATCTAGGCGTCAGCCGGTATACTTCATTGTTATGTTTGAAATGAACAAAAATCAATAAACAATTATGCCTAGACATTGTTAGCAAACATCAATATACCAAACCTGCCCAAGTGCAACAATGGCGTCGACATCGTTGTCCAAAACCATTCGCCAAAACAAATCGAAACTGTTCTCGCGGGGATTCTGAGCTGCTATGTATCGGTTGGAGGCACTGTAACTCTGAAAATACAAACGTTTCTTCATGGACTTGAACGATAAAATTGATGCAGATCAACTGACCATAACCGAGCTTCCATTGTAGTAAGGCGTTTGCTTGTCATTGGGCTGCATTTGGATGAAAACAAGGTTGTGATTGTCTGTAAATAAAGAAATTCAAAGAATTTATGTATCGGACGGATGAGAGTGTTATCTGAGGTTGGCAGACGAGCGAGATGGTGTAACGGTGATGCGTCCGCCTTCTTGATCGGTAGGTCATGGGTTCAATCCCCGGCCAGGTCAGACCAAAGATTTGAAAACTGGTATCTGCGGGCTATCTTGCTAGGCGCTCAGCATTCACGGATAACATGGAGGTGAAAAATTGGTAGTGCAGATTAGATGACCTTACTCAAAGGTCGTATCGCATCTCCATCGTCAAAGCCTCTCCATGGTGCAGGCGATAATCAATCTGATCCCTCTCTCTCTCTCTCGCTATAATTTTCAAGAGACTATTGGATGAAAAGAACTTCAATATACACTTTAATAATATATTCAAATGTTGATATATAATGTTCTTTTCCGATTTTCTACCAGTTGGTCCCTAAAAATACTCAGGTATATTTCAATCTGAATATATTATTCGAACTACAATTTTCAGTCAACAATGACCTTAGTTCAGGCTGACTTTCAAAATAGGGTATAAGTTGAGGTAAGTTCCCGAAAAAATCCTTGAATCTAATACCGATACGTGAGGAAAGCTATTAAAACAGAATCCATAAAACGGTTGCACTGAAGACAAAGTATAGATTCGTTGCTCGATTAAATAAATGTAATAATGGTAACAGAGACTTCCAAATTCACTGAAATACCAAGACATAAGGTTAAGGCAGTATTCGTGTTCCTACTTCATTGGCAATATATCAACTCTCTGCAAAGGATGCCAAAATATAATATTACAATAACAGACAATTAGGACTTGTCTCTATTGGAAGCGCCAAAAGCTCGCACTGACACGACAAATTTTCCAGACCATTATTTTCATCTCAAGCGTAGGTGTTTGGTTCTTACTGCAGACTTGCGTGCAATACAAACCAAGTTAAAATGAAAGATTTACCGCACTTCTTTGATCTTTCCAACAATAATGTTTTATCGACATTACATCAGCAACGTTCCTCTCATAGATTGCTATCACCGAATGTAAAATCAAGCACCATCAACTAGACTCACAAGGCAAAACAGCAGGATCGTGATTGAACTGTAGGTTGCATTCCTTGTGCGCATAATCTTGGTCAGTATCGAGTGGTAAAAAGTAGTCGAGCTGAGCAAATTCCACATCCATACTGACTACGTTCGAGTCTCCGCTAAATACAAAACAATGCAATGCGAGTACGGTCAGTTCAAATTGATGCGAGTTTCATTCTTTCCTTTCTACTCATACTGGTTGTTACTTAGCATCGCGGTGTTTGGTTCAAAAAGTGACCTGTATTGAACTGGTATTAGTGTGATTCATTGCAATCATCTCAAATTCCTTCTATCGAACTCAATGCCACCAACACATGCAACTTTACGTTCCTCTCTAGTCATTTGTGTTATTGGTTACTTTTAATTTTCAGTGTGGGTGTTTGAAACCTTCCTACATTCCATTTTATTGCAATCTGGTGGTATTTTGAACTGATGGAAGTATCAATAAATAAATGAATGAACGAACGCATATCTGCAGGGTCAACACCGCATCACAACTAAAATAAAGGGAGCATAGAAATCTGCCAACTTATATCGTTGTGACTGGCAGGTTAGATGCACTGTTTAATTGGTGTCCCAATCTCTTCATTTTCATAATTTTCATAATCTTGCGGTGTTTTAAATCGATGAAATTCTCAATAAATTGAACTGAACAGAACCACAAACAACCCACGATCCCGTAGTCATATGTTATAACGATATTTTATATGAAAGATGGTAGAAATATGACCTGTTATTTTTTAGAAAATCAGGAGTGAATAAGTCAAACAGGTTTCAATGCTTTCAATGGTTGTAATACCTCTGATCTGACTCATAGTCAAGTAATTCTTTTAAAATGCAGAACCTATCGAGTTAAGCCAGCAGTCAAAGGACTTGCTAATTTATCATCCATGGCTCTGCAGAACAGTGGAATCAAAGGGGACAAAGCATTCTTGAGAATTATTAATACCGGTTCTTTTACCATGAATGAAACACTATACGGGCATTTCAGCTCACCTCTTCCAATCCCGAACAGCAGCGTTGAATTCAGAAACATCTTTGTCACTTGCCCTGAACTGGTACAACTCCAGAACCAGCTTATGGATGAAGATATACTGCTCCTGTAGAGGAAATGGGAGTGTGGAGTTCACATATTTCAGGATATATTATACAGAATAGGCAATCGACAGCTATTGGCACCCAGTTTTAGTCATTAATATTTCAGAATGAAACTTCAGAAGACGACGTCAATTCAGGATGCCTCCCAATTCCACTAGTGGGCATAAAAGGGTAAGTCATCAACATGTCTGCACAAAGCCAGACAGGATTTTCACAGGTATGATGAAATAAATGGATCATTCTGCCTTCAAACACCGATTGCTATCAGTAAATGATTGTGAGTAGACGGCACACATATGTATGTTGTCAAACGCTATGTATATATTTAATGTGAAATTGTAAGGATCAATATTCATGGGAAGAGCCACACATTCATATTCAGTCCTATAATATCATCTAGGCTGGTCAATTCACGTGTACTGGAATTCGCCATTGTACGAAGTTGACAGACTGCACTACTATTGGCATTGCTTTAATGTCATGCAGTTGTTGATGGTAATCTCATTTCAGCAATGTTTTGCAATCGCAACCATTTCGAAATATGCACTGGTTCATGCACGTTGACCATTACCAAGTCACTTTCGAACTAGGAATTTGCGACAAATTTAGTCAAACCGTGCAGTCATACGAATTACTGCTCTCACGGTTACGTGTAATAAATATCCCATTTCTACCATGACTCACGTCACTTAATACAAGTTTCACTGAAAATGAAGGAAATGAGTCACTTGTCGTGACAGTGCAGTTACAATATGGCATTTTCGTATACGATGCCAGTGGCTTACCAGCGTCTGAACCATGTCGGGTCTTCTGGTACGCATTTTCCCCACGATGACGGCAATGTTGATCTCTTCACTTTCCATAATTTCATCGAAGAGATGATTCAGTGCGATGAAAGTTCCAGTCCTGCCAACGCCAGCGCTGAAACAACCATATCCCAATTGAGTCATTAGCGACAAGTTTTGAAATACTGTGCATGCGCACTGTGTAGTCAGAAAATGCCCTAGTCATTAATGGAGCCAGTAACATCTTTGAGATAATAACACGGAGGCTGGGCAATTGTGGACGGACAATGGCATGCAAGAAGCACTTCTTACCTAGACTTGACTTTTGCTTAAACTTAGTATATTGCATTTCAGGATAAACACAATACATTGTTGAATTGTGTTTGACCAATGAGCTAATAAAATCGACATTGTCATATATTCGTATTATACTGTGCAATCTATTGTTAAATTGCAAATGAGCAAACAAAGCCTGCTATGTATTTGTATATTCGTAATAGAAAATAGGGTTTTCGATTTTTAAAGAGGTGGAAAGTTTTGATCTTCCCACCAGCTTGTTAAGACGCATAGATTCGACATGAGATTTGTCAGTTGAACAGTTGGTGGAAACCATTTTACTAAGTTTCGAGTGCACGTACTAACATGTAAGAACATTGTATGAAAGATGGGTGGAGTAAGGGCTCGACATGAAATCAGAATACTTCCTGCTCACGACACACAATGGTTAAGAGATTTCGAATTTGAGTCACGCCACTTTGAACTCACACCAGCAACCAGCATCTCGTGACATGTTTTGGTCGCTTTCAGAAGCAATCAATGCTGCACTTGTAGAATAGATACCACTACACTAAACGCTAGTCAGCACTCGAAATTACTGGATCACGATCTGCTATATAGACCTTGCCTTCGGTCATGTGACACCTCATTTTGTCGCTTGTTCTTTAATGTTATCTTCTTTTACTTTTCATTCAGTGTGCATGCCCATTTTTTTACATCGGCTAGGCCTAGGTAGGTAGGGTCACCATACGTCTTCTTTTTTGATATTTTTGAAAGTGTCCTCGGAGGACGCGCAAATGTCCTCGTTTTTGAGAATTTGTCCTCCATTTTGAAAATTTTGGTTAGAGGTATGTTGAAATTGAACTGAGATATAGCAAATCAGAACTGAAGCAACCTTCCGGCGGGTATTTTGGGAGTTGAGCCAGAAAGTTGACCTGTTTTTTAGTCAACAACGGAGGAGTATTCAATAAAAGGGCATATTTCTGGAGTCGAGTCGGAAAAATGACCTTTTTATATGTTTTTTTTAGTCAACCAACTAAAAACTCAACTAAATTTACCATTTTTTCCGGATTTCACTCCGGTATTGTAAGTCTGGAGATTTTTTAAAAAAGTGCCCTCTTTTCAGATTTCCAAAATATGGTAACCCTACAGGTGGGTGTCTTATTTCACAGACTACTCCAAGCTCTTTCGATACCTGCCTATCTTTAAATTGCATCGCAATCTTGTGGTGCATTGAATAAATGGATTTTTTAATTATACACTGAAACTGAAACCGTACACAGTTTGCCAGCAACAGACATGTCATATCATTAAGAAACTCAACAGTATTTTACGACTAAAATCGCTCTCGTCTGCGAATGACGCTTAACAAGCGACTTGTGATTTTGAGGAAACGCAGATCGCAAAGCTAACCGCCACCAAGAAAACCAACCTGCAGTGCACGACGATAGGACCAGCATCGGGAGGTTGCGAAGCGATCACATATTCGTGAAATCTCAGAACGCTCGAGGTCACGGTAGGTATTCCGTGATCTGGCCACGCAATGAATTGAAACTGAGTCACGTCAAACGTCTGCGGACGATACCAGATTAGCAACTGAACAAATGGCATTGCCATATTTTCCATCCTACTTGATCGGATCTGGTAACGGTGATTCTTCTTTGGACGAAATCGCCAAGACAAACGGTCTCTTGCAATTTCACGGTAATATCGTCGTAGGTGTCTGCCTCGTCTGGCCAATATTGCGCGCATTTGACCTGAAAGGTGGCTGCTGTTAGCTACAGAATATAATGATGACGCAGATATTAGTTTGGTGAAGTATAACTATAATTAGTTTATTGAAGTAGAGGATTTTGAGAAATCCAACATCAGAAGTTGGTCTACAATAGCCACCATTACAATTATGGATAATCGAATACTATATATTTTCTGCATATCACAGATAACCCCATGTATTTAGTCATATCCGCAAGAAAAATGGAGGGGTTTGTGAGGTAAATTTTCACAATGAAGTGACGTTTTAGATACGTTCTGCTGTAATAGTTAGTGGTAACATCACAATGAAGGTTAAATCGCCAATTAGGAGGAAGGCACCTTACATCCACTGGCTATGTCACAACCAGCCATTGTGTATATAACAGATTTTACTCGTCACTTAACAAAAGTATGCCAAGGAGACACGCAGTTAATACTTTCAAACCTTCATTCTCTCTTTCAGTCTCGTCAACATAACAATGACTCTACAGTTTTGCTCGCAGATCATGCGCCAGAAGTCATTCGTGGTTTCCGGCTTCGGACCTTGGGTCGCGATAAATTTTCGGCGAAGGGAATAACCCTGAGATAAAATTATTGTCTAAGTCGATCGCACAACATAAGAACGTTACATTGGCAAATTGTATGGAAACTAGTGTCAAGGATAACTGTCTCAGTGGTTTATGAGTAGATAATATATGATTCCCGCATTGCTCGGCAGGATTGTAATGACTCGAGTCGCGATTTTTGGGTGACTTAAGTCATTTTTACAAATTCGTAAAATGACTCGACTCGAGCCATTTGTATTGCCTCGAACTTGTACGAGTCATTGTGCATGACTCAAACCAAGTCATACATGTTATTGTAACTTCGAAGAATAGTAAAGTTACCACGTTATTGGTATTTCGTCTATTAGTGACGATACTTGAAAAATAGGGCCAGACACTGTCAAGACTGAGGAAAACTACAATATTATGACTGCGAGCTGTTCCATATCACTAGTGCAGAGTCGAAAAAGTGGGTTGAACCGGATTGAAATGAAAACTGAACAGTGAACATAATGACTTGGACTCGGACTCGAGTCAAATACTATGACTAGGACTCAACCCTCTACAAGCTGACTTGGACTCGGATTTGAATCGGTGGTCGATTGCAAATGACTCGAGTCAAATCTATAAAAGTGAGATTGACTTGTGAGATGGAACCTTGTGACTTGGTTACAACCCTGTTGCTCGGTTGTTAGGAGTTTCTCTCGCAGTATGCAGTACACCACCACTTGGGCCTATGTGACTATAAGCAGATACAAGGCATATTAATCTGTGAATGCCAGATTTCGTAGCGCAGCCATGTGATTGTTTTGGTTGATTGTTACGTCATCGGAATATATTATAGGAAGCAGATGCCATATCATCAAATTAGTCATAGGTTTCTACAGTACACAATGAACATAACTAAAACCAACCACAAATGAAACATATTTGATGCTCAGCAGCAAAACCAACTACAGCATTACGCAGTTAATATAATTGATTGAGATATTGATCCATATATGCCTCATCTAAAACATCAGTATGTGACACTAGGCGTTAAAAAGTACCGCAACTTACATCCACATAAGAAGCATTGATGTAGTCGGAAAATTCAACTCCGTGTATACTTTCTAGAACAACTCTCGACCGGTCATCTGAAGCAGAGATCAGGCGATTGAATATTGTTCGACTTCACATAAATTTATAAACTTACATGGAATAATGTTTTTGTAGCGATTTTTTGGCAGGTTAACACGCAAAGTCGCAATATCGTGTGTGAGATGGCATTGCTTCATGGCTCGAGCCAACGCCCCCTGAAAGTTGTAAAAATATTCTTGCCTATCTTGTAAATTAACACGTAAGCAACAGAAGAGAATCGTGCGTCACCTTGAATTCCTCGAGAAATTCGAGATCTTCGTTTTCTCTCTTCGTGTTTATCGTGCGAAACAGATCGTTCAAACGTATCGCATACCCGGCGAGCTCTCGATTAATTATAGATTCGGGATTTTCCGGAAGATCAATGTATTCTCCCGGCTCTATTGAAAGGGATTCTGTTAAAATTTTAGGGATTGAAAAATCCAAGTTGTAAAATATATTTCACAGTTGAACAAGACATACACCCTATCCTACCATTTTGATCATTCAATATTGTTGCTGACTTCAAATCTGATTAACTATACTCCTATCAGGAATTGAATTATAACCACAACATAAATAAAATGTTATAGCAGAGCCTGACTTTTTTATTTCCATTGTTAAGTTGCATGTAATTACTAGGGCTGTGGAAAATCGAGTACCAAGGTGATTCGAATTCCAAATAGAGTATATGGTTTCAAATCGAGTGCTACCCATTAGGGCATCATGGCAGTATGGATGTCTTGAAGAGTTAATGTAACTTTTATGCGACCAGTAATAACACAATATCAGTTAAAGTTAAAAATAATTTGGTATTTTTTACCATATCAATTTCATATCGCTTTTATGACAATGCTGGGGGTTGCTCATTATTTCACAGAAACGTCCCTTCCGCTAAAGTGCACAATGCAGATGCACAGCCTTATTCTACGTGATTTATATGTCAAGATGATTTCAAGGCTCCCGCTCTGAGAAGTAAGTATTGAAACAATAATTATTGTTGTTAAAATAAAAACTCACAGTGATAAGGGGCATGTAATTTAAGTACCGGTACTCGAATAAATCGTCTCCCACTACTTGACTCGAATCGTTCCACTCGAGTTGGATTCAAGTACTCGAATCATTGCGCACAGCATATATATATATCAACAAATCACTACTATGACAATAGTATAATAATAATTGATACGAGAATGGCCGTAACAAGATTTTCACTGGCATGAAAATATGAACGAATCCATCAATCTATTGAGGTAGAGATTCAAGCAAACTTATAAAACAACATTTTTCGCCGCAGTCAACAATATCATTATGTTTGAAACGGTTCTGAATTAATGCATACCATGAAATCAGTTATAACTCGAAAAACGGCAAATCGGCTGCGGCAATGTGTGCATTGTATGCAATAAAGAAGTTAGATTGTGCTATATCAGAATTTTCATTCCTGTCAGCCGGAAAGTCAGACTAAAATGGTTCGAAATAACATTAACTACAAAATCACTTTTAGCCCCAAAAACGCCAAATCGGTTGATCATGCCATTGATGTAACTCGTACATTGTACGCAGCTTCGGAGGTTACATTGCATTATAAAGCTGGCTCCTGGTAAAGGACCAATAACAAATTCACCCGCCAATGCCCAGGACTTGATTGATGCACATATATCAATTTTATCCAGTCAGGGAATATGTCAGCAAGGAAATGTTACCGTGAAATCATCAGCAAGTTAGCTGTAAACTTTACCAATACAAGGCTGTTGCGTACGTGAACTTTGAATATACAAGTTGAACAACTTTACATTTGTTACATACCTGGATCCCCTCTTGGCTCCATACGAAACATTTTAGCATTTGATGACCTCCTAACAAAATATGGAACAGGCAGTAAGTAAAGCAAATAATCTCTCAACTTGTGTCTCGCTATTTTCCCGAGTGAAAATACGCTTATGACAAAAACCAACAGGCATGAAGCAAGAATCAACGGATTCAACCCATGTCAGCAATTATGACTCAGCAATGCTTCAAGACGAAGACACAAAGTTTTATTCAACATTTGCAAAATATCTCACCTGCGATACATAAGGAATCCGATAACGACCAGGACCATTATCACAATAATCGCAACAGCAATCATCGCAATACCAGCACTGCTAAAGGCGTTGTCCCTATCACCTAAACAGATTAATAACGTCAGTCTCTCAATGTTTCACCCGGGTTATTCATATACTAACCGGGAGTGCTCCAGCTTGCTGACAGTGGGCTGGCTGTGAGGATTGGTATGCCCCCGTCACTATTAGGAGTCGATACCAAAACATAGTGACGATAGGAGAAGTCTGGATTCAAAGGATGATTTTCTCCGTAGACTACGTCAGGATTTTGTGTGGCACGCTTTTTCCTTTTTCTTTCAGGCAACGATTTGCAGATCCCATTAGGATCACTGATATTGCAGCAAGTTATATTTCCTCCACCAAATCGCAATTTCAATTCCCCATCAAACCTTCAGGTAATCTTGAGAATTGGTGGCATTGATCAAAACTATGATTATACAAGACAATACCTTCTGGCGGCAAACGCAATGTAACTGTCCCCGGCTTCCATGGTGGAATTCGCTTGCATCAACATATCGATTGAGGTTATCACTTCCGAGGAATTCATTGAAGCGTTCAACACTTTGATGATCACAAAATAGCAGCTAGGAATCAAAAATTCTTTTGTTATGCCACATATACAACTACTTGCAGGCACGTATGGGAATAATTCAAGTAAGTTAAGTCAATGTGACAATGTTATCGAAAAGAAGATATCTTGTGTTTAGACCTTTTCCTATGACTACAATTTCAAAATAGGACTATAATAATGATCACAATAAAATTACAACAGAATATTTAAAAAAATATATTTTAATTCATTTGGATGAAAACCATCACAAACATCTAACGTGAAATCAATATTGATGTTATTGAGTAAAGAAACTGTTGCACAGCAAGGCTGGACTGCAAGCTATTGCATTTGTTGACGATAGGAGCAGGCAATTGAGAATCTAAATATTAGTATATTGTACTGAAATCTACTCAAGGAGATTATTCCAAGAAACTATTATACAACAAACTCTTGGAGATATGGAACTATATTCATCTTGAAATATATTCGAATAGTTTTGGCTAATACTTGTACGAGGTAGTCGTCAGCAATTAGCAGGGAATTGAAAATAACGTCGTATATAAACAATGTCAACATTAACAATACAGCGTCCTTTTCAATTCTCTACAAGTTGCTGACGATTGCCAATGATGATGGTCAGCCAAAAATATTACTTCAATAAGAATATATTACATATTCAATCTATTATACAGGGAGCGGGAATATATTAGAATGAACAGTATCAATTAGTAATGAAAACAAGGGTAATTATATGCTGTTTCTGAGCAACGATATGACTATACAGTCTCATTCTATTTAGATGCAGTATGAATTCCGTCAATGTAAGAGTAACTATAATGATGTTTTTGTAAAAGGCCTGCATAAACATTCCATGTGTCAGAAATATCCATGGTACGCAGTACAAAATTCAATTAACATTCCACTTTATTTGGGCCAATGCAATTAAGAAGTTAAACACATATTGAAAACAATAACACCACAGTGCATCGATTGGACATGAGAGCGATGAGCATGCAACACAATAGCATGCAGCAATATTTTTGGGGTTAGAAAGTCGCATGCTAAGCCATGTCGTGGCCCGATGAAATGTCAGCCAACCACATGTGACATAATGCTTGCTGAATTTACAGGATATAGTCTGATATTAAAAGTTCATCACCCACCTAATAGGCCCATTTCGCTCATCTGCTTGCTTCAATGTCACAGATGACATGTCATCTTCTAGTATTGGAACAGCAATTTCATCGGGTCCTAAAATTACAATAGAAATATTCATGAGTCAATTCCATGAAAATCGGGGCTGAAGACGTAAGCCTTCATTCACCTACCACTAGTCCCAGTAACACAGCCAGTAACTGTCTTACTCCACTTCAAAGGAACATCCTGACATTGAGAAAGTGCTTCCGTCCCCACAGTTATGCGGTATCGTGAATTAGGTCGTGTAGTGAAGTTGTATTTATTGGTGACACGAGATATGTCTATCATTCGTTCACTTCCATTGATTATTTTCGCCGATCCCACATACTCAATGATCTTCACCTGAATGACAACAACAGTTGAAAAACAAGTGACTAGTTACACATGACAGGAAATATACTTTGAATCCACCAGTGTTTTCCTCCCTGTCCAATGTCCAGTTTATTGCACAGTTACGGGTTCCTGATGAACGCTTTGGGGAGAATACAACTGACTTGTCCGGGAGGCCTTCTGATGTCGAGAATGTAGTTTTATAAAACTTATCACACCACAGTATCTTCGGAATAACCTTAAAGAAGAATCCCAAATAGCATCAGTAGCTTTATAACGCATAAATAGTGTACAAACCTTAATCGAGTACGCAGTACCTCGACGCAGTTTTACAATTTTGAGCCATTCCCCAGCCTGAGCAGTTCCTTTCCTGAACATGAGTATGGGAAAGTCTTAAACGTTGCCCCGTTGACCATATGGCTAATTTACAATAATATTCTTTTGACTTTGATAAAACCGGACCAAGAATTGTAAGACATGTCCTCGCACTACATGATATTTACAGGCAATGGTTTGTTTTGTTTCTTTGATTGAGTTTGTATTTGACTTCATTAAGTCCTTTCAGTGCCTTCCTATCTCTTGACTACATAGGAATCTTTAAATAATTTGGTCTAATGAAATCTCTGACACTTTCGGTGCCATTCCAAACCGATCGTTCATTTCAAATCGTTAGGATTTCACCAAAGCGCTACCATAGGTATTTTTTTTTTTTTTATACGGCTCCCCGTATCCGCTGCCCTTCTGCGACCCTCTCCAAGGTTAGGGTCGCCTCCGGGTCAGGGTCTTGATTACACATTTTATTTAATTTTTAACTTTTATATGAACGTAACTTTTAATGGTTTCTTCTCTTTTTTTTCTCTTGTTTGCGTATTCTTGTTTCTAAGATGGTGTGTACCTTAGTACAACTAAATACTCCAATAGTAACGATTTTTGTTATTCTCCTGTTTCCGTTTACTGGTTAAAAGCCAACCCCTGGAAGTTCCAGGGGTTGGCTTTTAACCAGTAAACGGAAACAGGAGAATAACAAAAATCGTTACTATTGGAGTATTTAGTTGTACTAAGGTACACACCATCTTAGAAACAAGAATACGCAAACAAGAGAAAAAAAAGAGAAGAAACCATTAAAAGTTACGTTCATATAAAAGTTAAAAATTAAATAAAATGTGTAATCAAGACCCTGACCCGGAGGCGACCCTAACCTTGGAGAGGGTCGCAGAAGGGCAGCGGATACGGGGAGCCGTATAAAAAAAAAAAAAATACCTATGGTAGCGCTTTGGTGAAATCCTAACGATTTGAAATGAACGATCGGTTTGGAATGGCACCGAAAGTGTCAGAGATTTCATTAGACCAAATTATTTAAAGATTCCTATGTAGTCAAGAGATAGGAAGGCACTGAAAGGACTTAATGAAGTCAAATACAAACTCAATCAAAGAAACAAAACAAACCATTGCCTGTAAATATCATGTAGTGCGAGGACATGTCTTACAATTCTTGGTCCGGTTTTATCAAAGTCAAAAGAATATTATTGTAAATTAGCCATATGGTCAACGGGGCAACGTTTAAGACTTTCCCATACCAGTGATGAGCGGATAGTGCTTTTCGAGACTCCGAATCCCTCCGACAACTTTTGTGTATTAGGAAAACTCCCTCCGACTCCGAAGAGCTCAATCCCAGACTCCGAGATACTCCGATGAATCTCGTCGAGTATCCGAAACAGTGGCAACCATGGTACTTGGTACACATGGTACAACATGGTATATTTGATAATATGGTTGGCCTCATAGTATTGATTACTCTCCAGTCCGCAATTGCAGTGCAGATGGCTGATTTTTATGCACTTGGTAATCATTTTTGCATGTTACCCGTCATATTACAGCTTTACAAGGTGTCAACTGTCTGTGTTTTGGTTTGTAATCATAATCAATAGGGTATTTTGGTCAGAGCTATCCAAATATATCGGAGAAAAAAGTTACAATACTCCGAAATTCTCCGAAAAAATATCTGTAGTAAACTCCGACTCCGCTCCGACTGTCACGAAATCGGCAAAACTCCGCTCCGAATCCACTCCGACTCCGCTCCGATGCTCATCATTGCCTGGAAGCGAGTGATTGGGGGGTTCTTTGTTGGCCCCTCCCCTCTTTCCTGAAGGGTTTTCCATCACTTTTATTCCTTTATCTTTCGTTGGGTTAGCCTAACTACCGTTTGGGGCCCCTCTTAGGGGGCTGTTATATTTTATTCTCATTTTTTTTCCTTTGTTTTGCAAATTCCTGCCAATTTTATCATGTCGCTTCTAGGTATAGCTCTATTTTTTCAACCCATTTGTGTGTTTCGGGGTTCTGTGTTATTCTCTCGAGTCTCTTTTTCATTTTTTTGAGAGTATTTTTTTCAATGTTTTCGCGGTCTACTCTTTCGTTGTTAATATCGAGCGATATTTTTGTGTTTATGATTTTCCGCTTTAGGATAGATGTTAGAATCCAATTTATTTTGTTTTTTCCATTATTATACAAAATGGCGTCATTTGACAGCACAGTTTGCATTGCACGTTCGATGTTTTTTTTAATCTTTTTTATATACGTGCATTCCACGAGCAGGTGCTTTGCATTGTCATTTTTCGATCCGCAAAATTTGCAGTTTAGTAGCAGTGGTTTATTATATTTGGTGTGCGTAATATTTCTTTTCCGCTTTTTTTCACCAAATATGAAGCCTTCGGTCACAATCCTATAGTTTACCTCCAATTCTTTATTTGTGATGACGGTTTGCCCCTTGTATTTCGTTTTCCAGATTTTTGGCCACTTTACCTCCCCACCGTTTTCTAACCTAATTATTGTTTTTTTTTCTCTCAATTTTTTGATTTCTGTGTATAGTTTCTTGTGTGTTATTTCTCCCCATTCTTCTTCCGTGAGTTTCAGCTTGTTTGTTGTGTCTAATATGTCTGTCCAGTTTTTTGGGGTCGAAAATTTGTGTGGTTCCGAGTTGTTGTATAGTTTTGTGTTGATTGCTTTAAGTTTTGTCCCAAGTTCGTATATGGCATATTTATGCCATATTTCTGTTGGGGTATCAAGTTTTTTAAGGATTGCGACTTTCTCTGCTTGGCAGGTTTGGATTTTTCCAACTACATCCGGGAATCCTATCCCACCGTGGTCTTTGTCTGCAATAAGCATTTTTCTTGCAATGCACTCCATTTTCTGTGGATACCACAGAAAATCGAAATACAGTTTTTCGATCTTTTTGATGTCTTCTTTGAGTGGTGGTTTTACTCTTGCGTTAAATAATATCTGACTCGATGCGAGGGAATTCAAGATCGTGAGTTTTCCCGTCCATGTTAAGTTTCTGTTCTTGTATGCGTGAAATATGCGTTTTAGCTTAGCTATTCTTTCCTTCCAGGTTTCCGTGTTTTGGTTTTTGCCATAATATTGTCCAAGTATCTTTATCCTGTCTCTTTTTTTGTTTTCTAACTCCGGGGTTCGTGTTCGATGTTTTTGTGGGTTAATGTGTAATATTTCAGTTTTTCCGGTGTTTAGTTTTTGCCCCGTTGCGCGTTCGAATTTTCCGAATTCATTTAATATGTGTTTCACGTCTTTTTCGCTGGTCAAGTAACAAGTTACATCGTCAGCGTATTGTTGTATTTTTATTTTCGCATTGCCGATGGTAAAGGGCTTTATTTTATTATCGTTTTCGATTTTTCTTGACAGGGGGTCACTGCTGATGGCATAGAGTGCCATACTCAGTGGACACCCCTGTCTGATTCCGCGCTCTATTTTGATGTTGTTTGTGAGTGCGCCGTTGATCTGGATCCTGCTGGAGGCATTTTTGTAGATCCTCCGTATTATGCGTATTATATTTTGGGGTAGTTCGTATTTTCCCAGGATTTTGAAGAGGTATTCGTGATGTAATCTGTCGAAAGCCTTTTCCTGGTCCAAATTCATAACTAGTAGTTCTTTCTGTTTTTCTTGGGCATAATCAATCACCGCTTGGGTGTTTCGCAAGACGTCAGTTATTTGCCGATCTTTTATGGCGCATTTTTGGGTGTGGAGGATTAGATTTGGTAGTATGGGTTTTAGCCTGTTCGAGATAATTCCGGTTAATATTTTGTAGTCTGTATTTAAAAGCGTTATTGGTCGCCAGTTTTTTAGATTCTTCGGTTCTCCTTTTTTATACAATAGTGTTGTTATGCCTATTGTCCAGGATTTGCATAGTCCTCCAAACATATATGCGTTATTTATAACTTCAGTCAGTTCTTTTTTGAGAATATCCCAGTATGTCGCATAATATTCTTTTGAAAGCCCGTCGGAGCCGGGAGTTTTTCTGTTCTCCATATTTTGGATTGCGCATCGGACCTCGGACTCGTCTATCTGGCTCTCTAGTTGCGCTCGTTCTTCTTCGTTTATGTTGAGGCCATTTATGTTTTCTAAGTACTCATCTTGGAGTCTGGGATCCTCTTGCGCTGATTTTCCCCATAAGTTTTTGTAGAATTCTTCCACCGCACGCATGGTTTCGGTGTTATTTTGCGTTTCTACTCCCGTTTCATTGACTACCATAGCTATCAATATCTATATAGTTTTGAAATTCTCCATGGCGAATCTTTACGATATTGTATAGTTTGATAATAAAAAGAGATTTGCGGTGAGTGCGAGATGTACGAATACGATACAGACATTGCCTGAATATCGCGTTTCTTTTACGGTATGATTGAAAGAAATTCGTAATTGCTCACGTTTAGTCATGAGCCAGCGTGCCCGTCTCCAAGCGCCTAGTTCTGGCCAGAGATGAGCGATTTTGTTGGGTTTTGACGATATTATGCGCACGGTCGGTAGTATCGCAGCGGACGAACAAGCGTGGAATAAGGCGGTGGCATAAACGAGGGCGATCGCAATCGCCACAGAGAGGTGTGGTGTGAACAGTGTACGTCGTACACGAATGTGTGCTTCTCGATGGCTTTACTAGCCTTACGGCTGAGCGTGTAGTGCGCGAGAAGGTAATCAGACTTCAATTGCAAATACGCAAGTCAGTCAATTAATACAGAGTACACACTGGGATAATAACTTGATCGACAGAGAAACTTGTCAGCCGATATAATTAGGTTAACTTTACTAGTAGGCCTACTCAATTCTCCCGTTCAGCGACAAAACAGGCCTGTATTTGGACGCCAGCAAGCCACCTAACAATCGGGAACGTGGATTGCTAGACTTGAAATGTGAATGTCAATCCTAGACAATTTCTCGCCAATAATCGCGAAGACAATGTGGATTTGAGAATAGCATTGTCGTACTGGTGCCGCCGTGTCTGCGTCTCGCTGATCAATCAACACGCCGTGCAATTCGTAATTAGGATTTCAAGGCGAGCAGGCGCAGCAAATTCGCGGGCGATGTTGATTGCCGACAACTTCGTCTTTGCAATTACGTATCGCGTCGGCCAGTTAGATTAGATTTTCCTAAAATGCGTCTCTCGTTTTAGCAAGGCGAGAGAGAAATCGAGGGAAGAAAGTTGAGAACGTCAGCAACTACCGTTGAAATGTAGCTGAACAAGCGCAGAATTCGTATGGAATTAGCGAAATATAATGACCTATTTTATCCTTTCGACTAATCCGGCGCATGATTCCAAGATTTGGTAGGGGTTTAGTCCCCTTAAATAACATTAACAAGCCATATTCGCCTTCTCATACGTAAAAACGAATATGTTAAACTAATAAATTAGCAAATATTAGAGGCTATATTTTACATCAATTTTTAGGATTTTGAAAAGGGGGGGTCCCGACCCCCTAAAACCCCCCTGGATACGCCACTGGATGTGTTCACTACAGAAAGGGTGCTTTTTATGAACTGCGGCGAAAAGAAGTTTTGTTAAAAGTCCTATGTGAGCCCAAGACCAGCATTTCATGCGGCCTGACAATGTGCTGCTCAGATCCTGGATGGGGGTGCGAGAGAATTTCATGAAAGCTCAGGGGGTAGTACGAGCTCTAGAAAGGTTAAGAAACACTGTAATAAACGGAATTTCCGTTTATAGTAGCTGCCATTGTGACATGCATCATGATAATTGCTACTGATAAAAGTGATACCGAAAATATTTTGTTATATTGTGACTGCCACTCAATGTAGTGAGCCTTCAACTGAGCTCGTAACCGTCTTTTTAATATAGAGAATTGAAACAATGTAACATGACAACATAACATAAATTGTTGTCATACCGCTTCAGAAATGCAAGTAATCATGTTTCGTAAAGAATATCCATTCAGACCAGATAAACTAGAAAAATACATATCCTTAGAATCGTAATATTCACTTACATCTGGTTATTCACGAGCACCGAATATGTCATGGAACTGTCTGGATTGTTGATAAAACCCGGCCAAAATACATTCAGAACCGTTCCATTGCACGGATCATTAGTGATGTTGACCAGATTGAGTCGTCCGGGTATCCGCTTACATGAGTAAACAACTTCTGATCTTCCATTCAATGATGCTCTAACACTCAGGTACGTTTCATGCTCTCCCTTTTTCAAGTCATTATAAAAGCTAAAATAAATTCCACGATCAATTGAAGAAAAGTTTTGGATCTCAAAGTTTTATGTGCATCTACACGAGCTATATGGCGAAAGGAAATTCCCCAGACAGGTATTGGAATATTCATGGTCAATGTTCCCTCTAATTTTTGACGAGTCCTGCGCACACTCATCAAATCACTGCGCAGGCCCTTGGACAATAGTGCGTAACGACTAAAAAAGGTCATCACTTCGGATTGGATTTTCTGTGCGCAGAGACCGTTTCAGCACTGCGCATTTGCGCACGTGCGCAGCTTAGAGGGAACATTGTTCATGGTCCGTGTGACCCAGAATTTAGGGAGTGATTACTGGTCAGTGCGAACTGTCCATTCACAATATTGTTCATGACTCTCAAATAAGATAAGCAAATTTTCCGACCCTACACAAATACATGCGCTACATAAAAGTAATCCATAAGTTCTACGTACTGAAAGAGCCCACATAACGAGTGTATGTGAGAATTTGTGCCCCTACTTTCCACGGTGTCATAAAGTTCATGGAACCATAGTTTGCTCTTCCAAATAAAGATGCTCTCTCCTATTAAAATCCAATCTAACATTTGGCATCGCTTCAGAACACCATACCTCCGATTGCCGGATTCTGGGTTCAATGTCATATTCCACTCTTCGTTGCCATTCACCAGAAAATGAAACAGTGCCGAGTACTTGTTAGCATTGTTTCGCAGATATATCTGGTAACTGCCGTTTTCTAGATCCTTGATTCCGATTGTGAAAGGCCCTGAGAATATGATGTCACAATAACCAGGTGCCATTTTCCATACTCTATATCTCACCCTTTTCACATTTATCCCCGAAAAATAAATCTTGACATTGACACCGAAAAGAGCATCCAACAGGGGTGCATTCTCCGTTCCCAGAGCAGTTATTAGAATCGAGACATGGATTACCTTCATAATGTTAAATTACAGTCAACTGGGATATCCGCAAATTTTGAACCATAACAAAACATACTTCCTTTCGTTGGACTTTCACACATGAACATACTAATGCATCGCGATCTAACTACTCGTTTTTTTTTATTCAACCTCACGCAGATTCCTGCACCCCCTTTCTGCATGTCTACAAAAGCAACAATATATTATGAGGCGTCACAAACCATTTGGTGATATGTTTAGACAATATCCACGCCTAATTAGTATGCTAAGTAGGGGGATTCGTATTCCTTCCATGTACCTGTGGATCAAAATATTCGCATATGCAGCCTGACCAAACAAAGCAATGTTTAGGTATCACAATCCATAACTGCTGTGCCTTCGCAGATATAACAATTTTGACCCACCTTACTTGAGGGCTGGAGTTATATATAGATGTGTCTTGCCAGGGTCATTAGTCGGCGTAATTTGAATGATTGGAAGTAGTAATTCATATCGAATTTAAAAATGACTCTCTGGCTTGTGCAGCTGGGTTATAAACCAAGTCACAAGGTTCCGAGTCTCAAGTCAATTCAACTTTTATCATCGAGAATCGAGTCAAGTCGAGTCATTTTCATTTCACCCCTGAGTCAAGTTACAGCCCAAGCCAGAGAGCACCGAGTCGAGTCAGAGTTTCGAGTCCGAGTCCAAATCATAGAGTTCACTGTCCATTATCGAGTTCAGGGTAGGTTCAACTGACTTCTGTGAAACTATTGGGTGATATCGATTATCGAAGGCCTCACATTCATAATATACTAATTTTCTCATTCGTAACATATTTATACAAACTGAAAAAAATGGGTTTCTATGCCTATTTTTCAAGAGTCGGTATTGATACACGAGACTTGAATGAAGTAATATAGAATGTCTCAAGTCATGTGCAACCAATGACTCTAGAACAAGGGTGGGCAGTTATTTTTTTCCACGGGCCAAAAAAAAATATGTTGGCGGGTCGAGTCAAATAATTTACATGTGTTCCCCAGCGCATTAAATTTAATTCTAAATTGGAAGCAGTGAATTACACTGTTAATAAATGCTGCTCAGTGGATGTTTGTACCAAAAAATACCATTTACTTGCCGTCATATTTCGAAACAATGTCAAACATGATACCTTTTAGAGTAATCTTTAAATTTCTATCTGCGTTCTTCTATCAAGACATTAAAATGTTTTTGGAATAGTACACAGCTTATTTTCTTGGTAGCTTGGCGAAATAGCCTTGTTGTGGAGCAAAGCTTGCAGTTCTTCTGAAATTCGCCCGTCCTTGACCGAGTGTATGTCTACATGTTTTTGTTATAAAACCGACTCAATTTATACTCCTTAAACACGGCAACCTGATAAGCACTAACTACTAAAAAGACCAGTTTACCCTAGACTTCAGTAAACAAATATTTATTGCTTCAACCTTCTTTGAATTTCAGCTTTCAACTTTTTTGCCATGCCCATTCACCCTTTAGGGGTAATGATGACTCATAGTAATCACGGGCACCGAATGATTTGTGTTACGAATGAGGGATATGGAAATGGATCACGTCACAATTTGAAGCACAGACCGTGTAATGTAGTGGTTCTCAGACTTTTTAGATACGCTCCCTTTGCGATGCTGGCAATCCTATCGGATAGTTTGATGGTGTGGAAGGTTATGATTGTTGATGAGAGAATTCTCAAATACGATATTCTGACTATATGAAAAGTTTTTTCAGTTTACTGCAGCTTCGAGTCCCTTTCAGATGCCTCCACGTCCTCCCCCTAAGGCGGGCGCACGACCGAGTTAGAGAAACACTGGTGTAATTGTAATGTGACGATGCTAACAAAGAAGGCTTGGTGAATTCATGTGACTTTGATTGTTAAAACATAGCTTGCCACATTGTCTTTATTTTTAATATGGATTACGCGTGAGGTGCTGCGCGATAGCGCCTTATTAATGAACAGGCTTGAAAGTAAACGAATTTTTGGTTCAGTTTATGCAGCCTATGGCAATGGCCGGGAACCTTTTTTGACCGAA
Organism: Botryllus schlosseri; assembly: GCF_051294905.1. Lineage (NCBI taxonomy): Eukaryota > Metazoa > Chordata > Ascidiacea > Stolidobranchia > Styelidae > Botryllus > Botryllus schlosseri. The sequence goes on along the minus strand of NC_137243.1, from coordinate 7,430,090 downwards.
GAGTCATATTGACCCAACATTTTTAATTGTAAATCCCAAAGAGTCATACATGTCAATAAACTGTCACCATTACCATTTTTAGATACCTTTAATCTCGGCGCCATCATACCAATATCCTGTCACGTTAGCACCCACTAAACGTGGCAATTGTGTGGAATTGATCCAACCGGAACGTTTTGGCATTGCTAAAATTCCTTCCTTTCCTAATACACCTGTGCATTGATTTATGGCGTCAATTCGTGACTTGGCCGCGGTTCCAGAAAACCAATATTGACATTGATCACGCTCTCGATTTTCAATAATTGCTGTACATAAACAGAAATATGTAATAAGAATAAGACGACTAAGTTAAAAAGGAAGGAAGTTGGACTTACGTTCGCAGAGTTTGATGGCAGCTGGATCCATATTCCAAGCCTCCTTCTCAGTATCACATGTTAAATTCATTACTCTATCACCGTTTGAGAATCGATAACCAGCGACACACGATAGTTCACAAACTTCTCCTAATTTACATTCTTCTGCAATTGACGGTTTCTTTTGCTTGTACGGGCTTGTGGGAGCAGCCAAACTGGTCCGCTTTATAGGTTCACATGTGACTTCTGAAAATCGAAAATCACAAGTAAGTGTTCTGACCGACATGCAGTGAGCTGCAAATGTAAGGAGAGGACTACGCGTCGAAGGCATTTCGCACCAAGATGTATTAGTTTTATTGACTAATATGAAATGGCTTAAATACTGATTGTCTTTTAGGTTTCACATGCTGCCTGAAAGTTGATACGTCCCGATGCTAAAGGTATTGATACCAAATGATCCAGTGCCGAAATGCTTGGATTGCAGACCGAGAGGTGGTGTAAAATCGTTTGAAACAGATAATAAAGCAGCATCAACAACTCTGTACCATTTATTCATAGTGTCCTACAATGGTGTGGACACAAGCAGATCTCGCGGCTCACTGCGATTGGTCTACGTCACAATTTCCATCTGGTTGAAGGCAATTTGACAGTATCAATCAAAAGTCACTGGGGTACTAATTACGGTGATATAAATTTTATTGTGCTCGTGGTTCCAGAATCCGTAAAAATCCACCGAGAATTTTGATCGTAACGGAGTTTGGTATTGTGACGCAGAAATGCCGTCTGGGAGCAAGTTAGGACCAGCGCCAACCGCAAGCGTATTGGCCATTGTTGCGCAAGCAATTGAGCATTCACACTCTCACTCTCGCTTGCTCCGAGCTGCGGCTGCTTATTCCAGACGGGATTGCGATGTCACAATGAGAAACTCCGTTGAAATGCAAAATGAAAGGCTGATTTTGCGGAGCTTCAGGAATAAGGGCGCCATAAAATTTACAGAATCGTAATCAGTAGACAGGTAGCTTTCGATTGATACCTATTTTATCAAATTTTGGGCTCGGCAAGCCAGTTAATTACCGTCAAATTGCCTTTAGCCAAATGAAAGTTGTGACGTGGATCAATCGCAGCGAGCCGTTAGATTTGCTTGTGGCAACACCATTGTAAAACACTACGATTTATTCAACTACTTCGAATTATTGTTGATAAATATATATATATATATATATATATATATTGCTATATAGCAACGAGGCTACAAGTTCATGTGTTCGTCGAAGTGTTACTATTACTTCTGGGCTGTTCATTTATATCCAGTAATTTTTTGCAATTCAACAATAAACTATAGGAGTCTTTTCATAATTACCGGTTTTCCTTATACATAACACCTTCTGTGCTTCGCATTATACAAATTCACTTAACATCAGTAGCAGAAGCCAAAATTCCCTATTCATGGCGATTCACATTTTGACGCCGTAATTTCACTAATATGTGAAATAAATCAAGCATTGCACTGACATAAGTTGGTAATATAGCAAACTGTGAAACACAGTTGATCTCTTTATCAGTTTAGTATGAACCACATATGGTGACTTTCCTGCTGATAGTGAAAACAAATATTGTGTAAACTCTATCACCAAATATTGTAGTTGGCTTTTCGCGAACGTCTGAGCAACGTGAGCAACTGAGCATGCACTTTAAACTCCGTAACGTGGAACAGGTTTAGTCACAAAAAACATTATGTCTTGTTTAGATCCATAAACTATGTATAACAATGAGCTATTACTATGTGATGTGAATGAATACGTTGGAAACCATAATATACACAGTTTTATATTGTCGGCACAAGTAGGATAACATAGGACTACTCATGTTGACGATGCAGCTCAAATATATAGCTGGCAAGAAGGGTGAATTGCAACCGATGGTTGATCAACAATTCACATGCATATCATACTGGTTCATCAATTTATTATTGTTGAGTTTGAAGATCTTCTGAATACAGCAATTTATTGTACCAAGCACAGTAGCATTAAGATGAAAAGAACAGTAATATAATCGACTTTATGTGCCGTATAGTTGAACATTTCTAAGTACCACAGATCTGGAATTTTGTACTTGCAGCAATGACGACTGTACAATAAGGCTAATTACTCAATTTGTAGAATGTAAACACAAATCGTGAAAGCTTTGGAACACTGAGATTAGCAGGTATATCCACAGTTCTATTGCAGCGAATGAAGAAAACAAAAAAAAAGAATATATAAAGAACACAGGTAGTCTGTAAGATGCACTAGACATCTGCCAACAACATATAGCAAATAGTAGGCATCAACAATATACATGTATTTAAAATTATGTTCAGTGAAATAACAGGGATGTTGTAATCGTACCCACCTAGAGATATAAGACTTTCAATTCTTCGACTAAAATGTTTATAAGGAATCCTACACTTTGTTCAATTTATTTTTCTGCCAATTACCGTATTAGTGGTGGGCCTCCAGTCGAAAATTTAAATGCGTTCACCAAAGAATTCATAAAATACGATCCGGGGGACTTGAACCAACACGCAATATATCACTGTAAACCAAAAGCAGCTTATAGCTACTCTCAGAGACCCTTGTTTTTCATTTTCTCCTGTGATATATAGTCCTTCTCTTGGTAAATGAGACCAAATGACTTTCTCTTGGTAAATGAAAAATTCCGCGACCTGCTTATCCCCCCCCCCCCCATTTTGTCATAACACAAAATGAAAGCAGAATGCTAGCAATCGCAACAGTTAGTTTGATGGCATGGACGGTGATGACCGTTGATGAGAGAATTCTCCAATATGAAATTTGGACTATGCTGTGCGTAAAACAGATTTTCAATTGACCGCAGCTTCGCGCCACCCTCATTTGCTTTCCCAGTTTCCCAGTTTGAGAACCACTGATTTATACAGTCATACTAGTCTCATTGGCAATCTTGTACTATAGAAATATCCATTATGTTGATAGTAATTAATTTGTATGAACCTACTCATATGTATAATTTGCAACTGGCTAACACAAACATAACAAAAAATATATTACCGTATATATATATGCAGAAATAGAACAGAAAATATTGCATATCTATCAGAAAATGAGAAAAAAAAATGCACTTACTAACGCACTCCTGTACCGGCCATGATGCAGTTTTTGTGGATTCATCCAGAGTACATAAAATATCTTGTTTGACGGGCTTGCCTATAAATTTATATCCCTTGGAGCATTGTAGTCGACACCGTTCATTGATTGTTCCTTCCGGACAGAAAGTAGTTCTATAGTTGTCAGTCAATTCCTTGCGAGGACACTTGATTTCTTAAAACAAATCAAGTCAAGTCTGATTGTATTTTGATAAAGGTCTATGATCAGATCACTACTTGCACATAATTTCAAAGTTTTAAGGAAGATGAAAATAACAAGATTTAGTAGAAAATTTCTTTAGGAAACATTCAACATCACACTTGCTTGTGAAAAGGCCATGAGAAACGAACTGTCACAAAGAAATCAAAGGATTTTATCGCACAGCGTCAGTACAACGCTCTCCAACATGGGAGATGGGCATAGTTACTACAAAATAAAACATGTTTTATTGAAGTAAAAATACAACAAAAATATCACGATCAACACTATTCCTTCTATTTTGAACTACGAGCTGCGCACGATACACGGCAACACTCTTCAGCAACTATTTTGATTACTTCTGTATAGCCTCTGGCCGAATTTCAGTGCATAGTCATAATGAAATAACTGGCGGCCAAATACCCTCGGTAAACTGTCCATGTCCACTTTTCCATCGCCAGTGACTAATCTATTTACTCACATCGGCTTACTATGCGCACGGAAATTGTGGGTAGTCATGTTATGAATAGCAATGGGAATTCACTTTCTATAGTGGCACGAAGGGCGGAGAATTTTCATATTGATGTGTGAATTTTGTCGTCAATATTAGTATAGATTCACATATTATTATCAAATATTTCTCCTTTCTCAGCCAATGTGATCAGATTCACCGTCAGAGTTTGGGCTGGGGGTGTCTTCTAAATTTAGGGAAGCTTTCAGATTACAGTAATGAAATAAAAAAATTAGCTTGCATTGAACTGCGCCTAGCGCTAAGAGAAATTCAAGAATACTTCAACCTCATTAATTGGATAGTCAATTTGCATATTGACAGCCCCCAATACATCTTAGTCGAATTAAGTGTCGATAGCGGCATAATATTGTTTCTGCTGCCGCAGATTGGCCACCCCTTGACTAAACAATCGATATCGGGGTTAGCTAAAGAGACGGTACTTGGAAAACTATCTCCTCGTAAAGCTTTGTCTTTTGGGTAGCCTGAAGACGTTGTCCAAGCGTCTCGGTCTTGGCAGCGGTTGGCCGTTTCGCGTCAAGGCAATATGCCTATTCATATTAGCAAATTCTTCCTCTATAGCAGAGGTCTCAAACACGCAGCCCGCGTGCCAGACATTTTGGAATTTCAAGTATTCGACAATATATTCAAGTATCATATATCTTTTTTAGATTTAAGAACTTAAAGTTCACTCTAAAACTACGACAAAAACCGGGAATCGAAACAATTACTTCACCATCACATCACTTCTGAGATCTACCATGCGGTGGAAAATCGCTATTTCGTCACATTTTAGGTTTATGATGATAAAACATGACCCGTCGATGATTTGTGACTGAAAATCGTAATTTTGTCGGTGCGACCTTTCGATTTTGGATTAACTGGGTGATAAATTGAAAATTACTCGAGTTGAGTCGGGTCAAAAGTTAAAATCAGAGAAGGACTTGCGTCCCGGAATAGTGACTTGGTAATCCTACGGACGCAACAATCTATGACACTGCCATGGGGAAAAGTAATATTTCAAAAGCCCGTAGCTTGTGTTGCCCAAGGTATATAGATATCTAATCAGGTCTGTATGGAAAACATTGGCATTCTGAGGCCCCCGTGACGTATATTTGGTTACATCCTTGGTGTTGTTTGTTCTCTCTATCCATGTTATTATCGGGGGCGAGTAAAGTAGTGGTACGTTCCACAGCTGTACCACCAATGGATTCTTCGGCGATTTGTCATTTCTATTCCAAGGGTTCTTAACTAGGGGTCCGTAGCCCCTTCGTGGTACGAAGCACCTCATCAGGGGGTACGAGATGCATTGTGGAAATAGGCCTATATGCTGTGGAATATTTTCTGAGCCAATTTATTCAACTGGAAAATATTCTTCGCGCTACTCGCGATTTCATGTGAATGGGCTTTCTGATTTTTATATAGGTACGACCAGAAATTGTGTTGAAATCATACAGGGGGCACGGGAAATCTATTTTATTCAAATATTTGAAAAAATTATCGTGCCAAGCGTGAATAGTATAGGCTTACCATACGTCCTCTTTTAAGACGATTTGTCCTCTTTTTTGACTTTTTTGAAAGTGTCCTCGGAGGACGCCCTTTCGTCCTCTTTTTTGAGATTTTGTCTTCTTTTTTGAAAATTTAGGCAGATTTAGAGCAAATTGCGAGTGATATGCCTGCCGCATATTAGCACAGAAGTGAAGCTCCGGCGGGTATTTCGGAGTGAAAAACGGTGATTTTAGCTCTGAGCGAAAAGATGACCTTTTTTTTTTTTTTTTAGTTATCCACCTGGCAATGTGGAGTAAAAAACGTTATTTTGAGCTCTGATCAGAAGTGATGACCTTTTTTTTTTTTTTTTTAGTCATCCACCTGGCAAAGTGGAGTAGAAAACGCTATTTTGAGCTCTGAGCAGAATTGATGACCTTTTTTTTTTAGTCAACCGATCACAAAGTGGGAAAAATTAACCGGTTTTTGAGAATTTTACTCCGGTTTTGCAAGTTGCAAATTTCTGAAAAAGTGTCCTCTTTTTTGATTTCCAAAATATGGTAAGCCTAGAATAGTATAATAGTAAATTACATTTTTCACGATATTTGTGGAAGCCTGGCTGCAAGGTGCCGCCAAATTAGGCCTACTTGGATATTAGGCCTATACATTGAATACCCCTATTATAATAGGCTGCGGCCCGCGGCGACATCAAAATTAGGAAATTGGCCCGCGAACCCATTTGAGTTTGAGACCTCTGCTCTATAGAATGATATTATCATCGCTGTTTGCCGTATCAGCCGGTGAAAAATAGTGATATTGGGCAAAGCAGAATAGCGTACTTTGAACAACAACAACATCAACAATACATGTTTAAACTGAAATCATTTTCAGCATTTCAAAATGCTTTACTAAGCATTCTTCCTAAATTTCAAATCATGTAGCGGGCCGAAAAATATGAACTCGCAGGACGCGTGTTAGCGACCCCTGGTATATAGCTATCTAATCAGGTCAGTATGGCAACCATCGACATTATGTGACCCCCAAGACGTATAGTTCGTTACATGCTGGGTGATGTTTGTTCTCTTTAGCCCCGTTATTATCAGTGGCAAGTAAGGTAGCAGTACGCTCCACAGCTGTAACACCAATCAATTCATCGGCGATTGGACATTTCTATTCCATGGGTTCTTAACCAGGGTCTGTAGACCCTTTCGGGGTATGAAGCACCACATCAGGGAGTACGAGATGCATTGTGGAATTGAGTCTATATGCTGTGGAATATTTTCTTGGCCAATTTATTCAACTGGAAAATGGTTTTCACACTACACGCGATTGTATGTGATTGGGCTTTCTCATTTTAATACAGGTACCATCAGAAATTGTGTTGAAAATGAACAGAGCTACGAAGAATCTTATTGAAAACACGAGGGTAAAGCATGATCGCTAAAGTTGAGAAACAATACTATCACTATGGCTCAAAAATTATTATATTCAAGTTGTTATTGATATGTTCCAATAATTATCAAAGGCAAACTTTCGCAATTACAGTAACAATAGCCTACTTATCACGACTACATAAAAACCAGGATAAGGCTACTCTGCTCAAATGCTCTGACATCAGATCAATCTTCGGCAGATTTTAAAATATTCTACATAAAATTGTGGCACGTCCTAGGACATATAGCTGTAATATTATGACCCGACAGCTTGACAATGTCATGATGCATCCTCTTTCATGATGTCTATAATTCATTATTTTAACAGATTATGCCCGGCATAAAGCAATTTTATTCGAATATTTAAAAATGTGATTTTTTTTCCTGCGTCAAGCGTGAATAGTACAATAGTAAATTACAGTTTCACAATGTTTGTGGAATGCATGCAAGCTCCCGTCAAAGAAGACCTACTTGGAAATTATACATTGAATATCTCTATTATTGATGCTGCGGCCCATGGCGTCATCAAAAACTAGGAAATTAGCCCGCGAGCACATTTGAGTTTGAGACCTCTGATTGAGACCGACTAACAATCAAATATTAATGAATAAAACATGTCAGTTGGGTTTCCCTGGAAGCCAGATTTCTTATTATATGTTACAATTGTTACATTCTAATTTTGGTGAAGACGAAATTGCATCAGACGTATTTGAAATTAATTTTACACATCGCTGATTTTGAAAAATGACCACATTTGATTTAGGAAAAAGTTTCCATTCAACAGCAAGAGTTGAATCTACTCACTCTCTCATCTCATTGAATGACAAAGTATTTGAACAGTATGGTTGGGTGAGAACACATTTGCTATTGATAATAATGGAGTAACCTGGATACAGAAAATTTCTCACCCTCGCAAGTTAGAGCATCATCAAAGTTCCAACTGGCAGTCGTACCAGTATTTGATATGACACATCTAGCAGGTCCCCTCTTTGAAGATTTGGTTCTGTAACCATCTCTGCATGTCAGAGGACACACCGTACCAACCGATTTTCTAAAGCATTTTTTCTCGTGATAGTTCTTCTGTTCAGGAATATGCACTTGAGGGCATTTCACCTCTGTCAAGATAATAATATGGGATTAATGCTGATAACCGTAAATCCAGCCTATCGCGCAGTGGTTTTCAACCTAGCGGCCGTTTGCTCATTTCCGGATGTCGCGAAAATCTTGAACGATTAACTATCTACCGACTTACTAAATAAGCCGTGGCAAGTCTTGGCAACCGCACTGACCTTTTTTCAATAATTGCATTACCAAACAGGCATTGAGTTGATCTGGACAAAGGTAATGGACTTATTTGTCTAGTAATCAGCCACCCAAACAGGCTGTAAGAAAGTCCTGACATAGTAATCAGGTTACCACTTCAAGGAGGGGGTCGTGAAACATCTTAAATCGGAAATTGTGTCACAATTGTAAAATTGTAGAAAACCACTGCCACTGGCTCTAAAGACATCAGTATAGTGCCTAGTGATAAAATTTGTACATCTCTGTATTAGAAGAGCTTCTTGGAGGTACAGAACTTCAATATACAATTGAATAGTATATTCATATTGAAATGAACCCGAATATTCTCGGCTGACACTCGTCAGGGGTAATGTGTTGTGATACGATTTGTTGATATACAATGTTCTTTACAATTCTCTACTAGTTGCTGACGACTACCCCTGACGAGTGTCAGCCGAAAATTTCTGTATTAGTTGCTGAGTCGTACACAATAGTTACGCTTCTGTTGTCTAAATCCACATTTTAATTATACAGGATGGGATATATATCATGTTTGGATGATTCATGCATAGTAGAGTATCCATGGCTTGACCATGTTATAAAAACTATAATATGAGTAACAGGAAGGAGATTTTGAAATGAATACTTTCATGTTAATTGCACCGTGAATATTGCGAGATGTGTACCACGATGTGACAATTTTGAATGCCATCATGAATAATATGTTTGCATATGTTGAATGGTTATGTGTAAGTCATTCGACTGTCACCGTGGCGTATAAGTTTCGAAGTAAATTTGTAGTACTGTGGGAGTCGGAGTTCATGGAAAAAAAAAGTCGGAGTCGGTACGTTTAAAGACTTTGGAGTTGGAGTTGGAGTCGCTCTATTGAAAATGCCTGGAGTCGGAGTCAGAATTGGTGGTAAAATTTACCGACTCCACGACCCTGATTCAAATGCAGAAGTTTTCTCACCCTCGCAAGTTGGCGCATCGTCGAAGTTCCAACTGGCAGTCGTTCCTCTGTCTGATAAGACACATCTCGCCGGTCCCGTCTTTGAAGAATTGGTTCTGTAACCATTCCTGCATGTCAGAGGGCACACCGTTCCAACAGATTTTTTAAAACATTTTTCCTCGCGATAGTTCTTCTGTTCAGGAATACGCACTTGAGCGCATGTTACCTCTGTCAAGATATTTATAAGGGATGAAAACTGACAACTAGGGTAAGTTTTTGCAACTTTTATAGAACTTCCGGGAGCTTCCTGAATGCTCAAAATTTATGTCGTATGATGTTTTAAACTTTTTGAAGATCACTTGATTGATTCACTGCCGTTTAAAATTCAGGTTCTTCCCTATTTGAAGAACGCGCAGGCAAGACCGCGACAAATTATGTTATCACTTGGTCACCTATTCGGGCTATTTATATTGCTATAGCCGCCAACACATAGTTTTGCTGTAATGCCTTGGGTCAAGTTTGCAGACCTAAGTGGTTTTCGGAGTGGTATTTGACTTGTTTTATTGATTATTCATTTGCAGTCCGTCTTTATGAGGAAAATTATTTCCGTGTTGCAATTTTTCTTACTGCGTACCAGTAAAAACTAATTTCTGGGGGTCTTGGTAGGCTTAGGCTAGTAGGCTTACTTAATTGGACAGCTCTGCAGGAGATGGCAGGGAAATGCTGTCATGTATGTTTCAAACCTAGAGAGCATACAAATGCATGTATGATCGATTCAACATACTACAAAATAGTATCAGAGATATAGCGCAATTGACAAAGTATGAAATGTATCGAATATGGTGTGGAAGAATGTTGTTATGGTGTGGAAAATTATCAGTATGGTATAGAACGAGTGAGGCGGGCAATCAAACGTAATTTACCGTAATTTACCGGGGGTTGCGTATTATACATGGGTGCAGCAAGCCTTGAAAAAAAATCCCTCTTTAAAAAACTTGAAATCACGCCTTTCTTCATGTTTGTTTAAATCGCGGATCACCTCTAGACATTGGGCCCCGTAATTCGTATTATCGAGTGTAACGCGCTGCCAAATAGAGAGTCATGTTGCCAATTAACGAAAAGCGTGTTTCTAATTAACGAGTGTCGTCTGCAAATTACGCGATCTCTTGCTGAGTTGATTTGCCGTTTGTGCGCGAGCGAAATTAGGCCACAGATTGCTACCGGCGTGCGCGGCAATTCTTGTTGATTCATCGCGTCCTTGTTGATTCATCGCGTCAACGACAGGCCGTAACAATCTCATACACTAGAGGCCATGTACGCAAGATATAATCGCTTGGGTAATCAGTCGCATCTCCAACAGGACTGGTGCGCCCGACATAACCGTTAGCGTTAGCCTAAGCAATCGAATCTGTAATTGTAATAGGCCACGTGCGCAAGATGTCGTGTGTCGCTAGCCTGAGCTATCGCGTCGCCGACCTCAAAGGCTTTGGCTACTATCTACTCTCGTTTAGAGACAATGCCGGTCATTGTAATATGATTAGCGATCATTATGTCATGATTGTTCGACAGTGACATCGCAAAACAGAACAACATCGAATACTAAACCGCAACTATTCATGTCCTCATGTACTGCGAATGCAGGGTGCGTACTATATACGGGCACAGGCTTTTTCCCAGAATATACACGTCATTTTAAGGGTGCGTATTATACATGGGGGCGCACTATGTTCGGAAAATTACGGTAGCTGTCTGCAAGTTATTCCAAAATTGTATATTGTGATGTAGTTAGCAAACAGGAACAAACAGGAAAAAGATAACACTCCAAAATAAAACTTGGCATCGTTCCAAATAATTGCACCGCTGTGAGACAACGCATCGACTCTTGGATTATATTATTCGACAACAACGCGAATGAACGAAGTTTACCACTTGCCAAGACGATATGAAATTGGTAAATGCCACTCTCACATCATTTTTGCAATGAAGTCTGCTGCTTTTCTTTGTTTTTATGTCCGATCATGGTTGCACGAAATATATTTCAAATTGCTATTACACATCGCTGAATTTGAAAACTAGTGGGTACTACATTTGGTTTTGACCAATGACTCCATTTGATTCGGGAAAAGTTTAAATTCAGTTCCAGGAGCTTCTTCTACTACTCTACAATTAGACAATATAATTCGATTTTAACATAGCTGCCGTTACTGTCACAATCAATGTCACAGTACTGAAACTGCATGGTTGGGCGAACTAAGAACACAATTGCTATTGGTAAAAATGTGATGCCCCAAATACAGAAAATCCCTCACCTTCGCAAGTTGGAGCGTCATCAAAGTTCCAACTGCCAGCCGTTCCTCTTTCTGATATGACACATTTAGCAGGTCCCGTCTTTAAAGAATTGGGTCTGTAACCATGCTTGCATGTCAGAGAGCAATTTCCACCAACAATTTTTTGAGAGCATTCTTCCTCGCGATAGTTCTTCCGTGCAGGAATACGCATTTGAGCACATTTCACCCCTGTCAAGATATTTATATGGGATGAAAACTGATGATTCTCTGTCGCCAGAAGAAACGCCTCTACACCCTTGGAATATTTCATTAATGTTGTGTGCTGTGTTCTCGGTTATTTATAACCGAATAAGTGCTCGTTAACGTTTGTTTTGTATCGTTACTACCGTATCTTGCCCGTCTACTAGTTGTTTGTTTTTGTTATTATGACGTCATTGACACAAAATAGTTCTTACATTTCGAATTTGATCCACCCTATCACTGACGTTCGCTACTGATGCTGGTCAGTCGAAAAGCTTTTAGCGAATAAATTAACAATATGATGTTATTGTTTCGCGTTAAACTGATAACCGTATAACTAGCCTATCGCACAGTGGCTTTCAAACTGTCTGTCGTTTGTCTATTTTCTGGCAGTAGCGAAGATGGTGACCGATTACCTATCTACCAACTTACTAAATGGGCCGTTCAAGTCTGGGCGATGGTGTCAACCATGTTTTGTAATTGCATCACCACATTGGCCTTGATTTGGTCTGGCAAATGTAATTCCCTTATTTGCCCAGTATTCAGGTACCGTATCAGACGTAGTAATCAAGTGATCACTTTCAGAAGTCAGTCGTGAAACATTTTTAATCGAAAATTGTGTCACAATCCTACAAATGTTGAAAACCACTGCAACTGTCTATAACGACATCACAAGAAGAAATGCCTAAAATTGCAATATTTTATTAGCATACTATAAAATAGTACCTGAGATATTAAGCAATAGAGGAAGAATGAAAATGTATCAAATAAGGTATGGAAGAATGTGGCTGTGGGGTGGAAAATTGTAAGTATGGTATGGAACGTGTGAGTCGGATAATCTGTCGTAATTTATGCTATCTGCCACCATGATTCCAAAAATGTGTATTGTGAATGGTGATGTAGTTTGCCAGAAGGAACAAACGAGATAACCCTAAAAAAATGTTCATTGTTCCAAATGATTGTGAGACAACAAGGCATTTACTCCGAGTTCCTATTGTCCGTTAGCAAAGCGAATGAACAAAGTTTACCACTTGCAAGGATTTCAAATTGGTTGATGCCACTCTCATATCATTATTGCAACGAAGTTTGCTGCTTTCTTCCTAAAAGCTAAACTGCTACTGGCTAAGAGAATCATATTAGAAAGTACATTATACCTATATAGAAATCAAACAGAAAATTAAATATCCACCATAAAATCGGAATAACTACACTTACTAATGCATTCCGGTACCGACCATGACGCAGTTTTTGTAGATTCCTCCAGAGTACATACAATTACTCGGATGACGGGCTTGTCCCTAAATTTATACCCCTTGGAGCATTGTAGTTGACACCGTTCATTAATTGATCCTTCTGGACAGTAGGCAGGTTGATACTTCCTGGTCAATTCCTTGCGAGGACACTTGATTTCTTAACATAAAAATTCAAATCTGATGGTATTGCAAAGGGGCACTACGCTCCAAAAATGATGTGGTCTCAAATTGAAGGGCATAACGAAAACAAAATTTGGCTGTAGCCATTTTCTTCAGAACGCCACCTGTTAACAAGATTTATGGCGAAATATCTTAACCGTAGCAATTGCTCGACGTGATTACACAATCACTTAGAGAGCGAACTTTATATAGTTGTCAGCCGACCATCACATCACATCACCATCACACTGATTGGTGATGGTCATGCTTTATTCATAAGAATAGGACATGATCTATTTCTTTCCCAAAAAATAAAATACACTAGGCTCGATTTAGACATAAATCTCCTGACTGAATTTCTTCCGTTGAACGCCGCATCTAAACCACCTTGGCGTGTAAGTCATATTTCCTTCATAACATCTACTGACAACTGTATAAAGTTAGTTCCTTGCTTGACTGCCTAATCGCGTCGAGCAAGTGCAACGGTGAAGACATCGTACAATGTAACGGGTTAAGAAATGACGCACAGCCGCGACAGCTGGAGCATGAAGGTCTTGTGGAAATTTCAATAAATTGCAGCTCCATTACGGTGGCGTTTTGAAAAAATGGCTGCGGCCAATTTTTTTTTTGTGTTGCCCTTCAATTAGAGACCACATCATTTTTAGAGCGCAGTGCCCCTTTAATGAATGATTACGAAGATCACAACTTGCGTATAATTATAAAATCTTTGAAAAATGAAAATAACAAGATTTAGTCGAAAATCAAATTAATAAACGTTCGTCATCACACTCGCTTGTAGTATAGATAACTAACCTGCGAATAGATACGCAACACCCAACATCACGCTTGCTTGCCCGGAGGAAATTACTGCTCAGTAATCTGAACGCAACGTAAATTGCTAATCCCATAGCTGACGACCTGTGCGCTTAAATTCATTAAAGTTGATCTTATTTGAAAGCTACTGTCGCACTGCTTCCAAAAATATACATTAAAATCCGATCAGGGAAATGGAAGTCCCTTGAAATACACCTCGGAGTCTGAAAATCGGCATAGTTCTAAACAATCGCAGCGACGCAGGACAATGGCCGTAACAATGGCCCTTGCGTGGTTGTGATTGTTCAGAACAATGCCGATTTTCACACTTTAAGGTGTATTTCAAGGAGGTTCCATTGCCCTGATCGGATTTTAATGTAATGTAATGTAATGAATTTAAGCGCACAGGTCGTCAGCTATGGGATTAGCAATTTATGTTGCGTTCAGATTGCTGAGCAGTAAGTTCCTCCGGGCAAGCAAGCGTGACGACGGGTGTTGCGTATCTATCCGTAGGTTAGGTATCTATACTTGTAGAAACGCCTTGAAAATTGAATTGTCACCCTCAAATCAAAGCACAACCTAACTCAGAGAGAGCAAAGTTTCACACATCAACAGAAAGGCATTTCCAATGTCCCTATGCTATGTTTCTAGTGGTAGTCTGAGATATATGAAATAATGATGATGTGGACAACGGCATGCGTTGTGAAGCCACCAAAGGGTGCCCGCACGTTTCAATTTAAAAGATTAACTTGATTTTTTTTTCAAAATTTTACGAGAAATCTCGACCACTTTAATTCTCTGCCTTCACTAAACTTGCAAAAGTATACAGGCTTTTGACGGACAACCGTATCAACCAGGGTATCTTAAAGTATGGGTCACTAAACATGGGTCATGAACAATACTCCCTCTAAGCCACACGCGAGCGCGGCCAAGCACAGCTGACAAAGCGATTGCAAAATTTCATGCAACAGGAAAATTTCTTTGCGCTTCGTGCGATATCCTGTTCTGGGTTTGTACCTACACAAGGTCACTGTGTTGTCTAGGCTTACTACAGCTAATAAGCGAGCCATACAGAAAAGTCTTAGCTACAATGGCGTGATAATGAAAATGTGCCGACCTTTCTATTACACAAATCGCTTTGATGCCATGCATCATAATATTTGTCTGAGACTAATTTCTCTTTTGAGTTAGCATGACTCAAGATAAGCCGCTTGGTTATTTGGAAAATCAGACATTGTATGTCTTTTAATGTTTCAAAACGAGATTATGGGACAATACATTTGGGTCATTTCCCAGAGCCAACGATCCTTTTCTACATTATATTAAAAACAATATAATGTCGAAAAAGGATCTTGAATGGAAGATTGAGATCCAATGAACTGAAGTTCACCAAAAACTCGGTCATTCTGTTCTTGAACCGCCCAGGTTTCATCATATACGATTATTACCACCTACACTATTTGATCTGTAGCTGTTCTACGCTCTCCGTATGTCATTAACAAAAGTACAAATTCGATAAATTTATGAACTTGAGCAAAATTCATAGCGAAAAAGTCTGACGTGATAGAGAGATTCCGAGCACAGAATCGTTTTCAGCAACATAGAGATTTAAAGTTTTAATAGTTTTTTCATTCATTTATTCAATCATTCGTTTATTGCCGGCAATATATTTATTGATACAAGCACCACATGACTGTGATGAAATGAAGAGATGAGAATAAGTCGAAAGGACTTGGAGTAGTCTTTCAATCAAACATCCACTCACCCAGAATAGAGCAGTTATTACCAAATTGTCTGTTGCCATATATTTGCGGTGTGCTGCGAGTGCTTATGGAATTATAAAATAGGCTAAAAGACGGAAAGATTTGAAAGCTCTTCAACTACTCCAATAACTGATCAACAAGATTTGTTGATCTACTTCAAAGAAATTAAAATATGAATGATTTCAAAAGTGCTCAAGTAGTTTGTGTCAATAACTAGAGTTACTAGTCAACGCTTCGTAGACTTTTAGTGGTAAATAAGAGTTGGCTACTTAAAAATCGCAAAGTACTACATCCTTGCGACTAACGCAAAATGACTAGTACAACAGTTGGCGCAATTTTCGCAAATATATATTATGCTACCAAGATACAGAGGCCATTTTAATCGGTTGTTATGACAATTTTACTCAAAAAAATATTGCAAACTTATCCAAAAACTGGGTAGTCAGCAAGTCAAAAAATATAACCACTTGAGTAAGTGGTGAAAAAAAGCAAAACCGACTAGAGTACTAAACGACTACTACATATCACTATCTTTTGGCTCCTCTTTATGTCATTATGCATTTTATGGAGTAGGCCTACCACGGTAAGTTAAAAAATCCCATTTTTTCGCAACATTGATGCTTTCCAATTTATTGTGTTTTTCTGACTGTGTAATGAAAAATACCTGGTTTCAAAAGTATATGTGTAAGTTAATTTAGACCGACAACCAATCAAATAATAATGAATAGAACAAGTCAGTTAGGTTTCCTTTGAAACCAGATTTCTTATGATACGTTATATTCTAATTTTAGTGAAGACGAAATTGCACCAGACGTATTTGAAATTAATTTTTACACATTGGTGGTTTTGAAAAATATTGGGTGGCAATACTTGTTTTGATCAATGACCCCATTTGATTAGGGAAAAGGTTTCAATTCAGTCGCAAGAGCATCTTCCTCTCTGTAATTAAACACTATAAGTCGGTTTCAACACAGCTCCCATTACTGCTGCAATCAATGTCTAAGTATTTGAACTGTATGGTTGGGTAAGAACACATTTGTGTGGTAAATATATGCCTTGACCTAAATAAAGAAAATTTCTCACCCTCGCAAGTTGGAGCATCATCAAAGTTCCAGCTGGCAGTCGTACCACTATTTGATAAGACACATCTAGCGTGCCCCGTCGTTGGAGAATTGGTTCTGTATCCATCCTTGCATGTCAGAGGGCAGTTGGTACCAACAGATCTTTCAGAGCATTTTTCATCGCGATAGTTCCTCAATGTAGGAGTACGCAGTTGAGCGCATTTCACCTCTGTCAAGATATTTATATACGATGAAAACTGATAACCGTATATCTAGCCTATTGCCAGTGATTTTCAAACTGTCAGTTATTTGCCTATTTGCTGGGGGTAGCGAAGATCCTGGCCGATTAGCTACTATCCAATTTACTAAATAGACTGTGGCAAGTCTGAGTGGCCGTGCTGACCTTTTTTGGAATAGCATTATCAATTAGGGCTTGATTGAGTTGGTATGGGCAGAGGCAATGAGCTTATTTTTCTAGTATTCAGCTATTCAAATAGGTTGTAACAAGGTCCCGATGTAGTAATCACATTATCATTTTCAGAGGTGGGTTGTGAATCATTTTAAATCTGAAATTGGGTCGCAACAGTAAAAATGGTGAAAACCACTGCTATTGCCTGAAGACATCACAAAAGAGGATCGTCATGTCTAAAATTGCAATATATAATTAGCATACTACTAAATAGTATCACGGATATTGAGCAATTGAGAAAGTATGAAAATCAAATGTGGTATGGAAGAATATGGCTATGGTGTTGAAAATTGTAAATATGGTATGGAACGAGCAAGGTGGATGATCAGTCGTACCGTAATTTACGCACTCTGCCACCGTGATTCAAAATATGTGTATCGTGATATATTTAGCGAACAGGAACAAACAAGATAAGAACCCTCAAAAATAAAAATTGGCATTGTTCCAAATGATTGTGAAACAACAAGGCATTGAATTTGAGTTTATATTGCTGGTTAGCAATGCGACTGAACAAGGTTTCTCACTTGCTAGAGCCGATTTCAAATTGGTAAATGCCATTCTCATATCATTTTTGCAACAAAGTCTGCAGATTTTCTTTGTTTTTCTATCCGATCATGACCACCATGGTATATTGGAAAAACGGTACGAGTAGCCTATCTCAAAGGCTTACTGGCAACTTGCAAAGACAATCATGTCAGAAATACATTATACCTATATAGAAATAAAACAGAAAACAAAAATATCCACCACAAAATCGGAATAACTACACATACCAATGCACTCCGGTACCGACCATGACGCCGTTTTTGTGGATTCCTCCAGAGTACACGAAATTACTGGATTTACGGGCTGACTGGCTCTAAATCTATACCCCTTGGAGCATTGTAGTTGACACTGGTCATTAATTGATCCTTCCGGACAGAAGGTAGGTTGATAGTTGCTGGTCAATTCCTTGCGAATACACTTGATTTCTTAAAATAAAAAAGACAAATCTGATGGTATTTAAATGTATGATTAATGATTATGATGATCACAACTTGCGTATCATTCCAAAATCTCTGGAAAATGAAAATAACAAGATTTAGTAGGAAATCAAATTAAGAAACATTTGTCATCACATTGGCTTGTGGAAAAGCCTTGAAAATTGGATCGTCACCCTGAAATCAAAGAAATACCCAACTGGGAGTGATCAAGGATTCACACATCCACATAAAGGCATTTTCAATGTCAGTATGCTACGTTTCTAATGGCAGTCGGATAAATAAACACTATAGGTCGGTTTCAACATAGCTGCCGTTACTGTTGCAATCAATGTCAAAGTATTCGAACTGTATGGTTGGGTAAGAACACATTTGCGTGGTAAATATGCCTTGACCTAAATAAAGAAAATTTCTCACCCTCGCAAGTTGGAGCATCATCAAAGTTCCAGCTGGCAGTCGTACCACTACTTGATAAGACACATCTAGCGTGCCCCGTCGTTGGAGAATTGGTTCTGTATCCATCCTTGCATGTCAGATGGCAGTTGGTACCAACAGATCTTTCAGAACATTTATCATCGCGATAGTTTCTCCATGCAGCAGTACGCAGTTGAGCGCATTTCACCTCTGTCAAGATATTTATATACGATGAAAACTGATAACTAGGGCAAGTTTTTGTTGCAGTCAAATCCGTGGAAAGTTGCATTTATTTTTGACAAAAGTTGCAGTAAAAAGTTGCATTGATTTTTTCACAGAAGTTACACTAAAAGATCACATTTTGCTTGGTTGACTAAAAAAAGGTCAACTTCCCAGTTCCACCCCCGAAATACAGTTTGCCATCCGCATTCTCTTTGGATTGACTAAAAAAAAGGTCAACTTTCCGGCTCAGCTCTCGAAAAACCCGTAAGAGCATGAGTTCAGTGCTGATTTATGGTCTTTCCGTCGAATTTGGCCGTGTTTTTCACCAAAATCAAAATTACTTTCATGAAAAATCGAAAAAGTTGCAAAAAGTTGCATGAAAAAAATGGACAAAAGTTGCAAAAATTGCATTATAAGATTCCTTCAAACAGCTTGAAACAGCATTACACATATCTTACGAGTATTTAGGAAGCTGCGGGAAGCTGTAAAAAAAAGTTGCAAAAACTTGCCCTACTGATAACCGCATATCTAGCCTATTGCCCAGTGGTTTTCACACTGTCAGTTATGTGCCTATTTGCTGGGGGTAGCAAAGATCCTGGCCGATTAGCTAGTTACCAATTTACTAAATAGACTGCGGCAAGTCTGAGTGACGGTGCTGACCTTTTTTGAAATTGCATTACCAAATAGGCCTTAATCGAGTTGGTCTGGGCAGAGGCGATGAGCTTATTTGTCTAGTATTCAGCTATTCAAATAGGTTGTAAGAAAGTCCCGATGTAGTAATCAGGTTATCATTTTCAGTGGTGGGTTGTGAATCATTTTAAATCTGAAATAGTGTCACAACCGTAAAACTGGTGAAAACCACTGCTATTGCCAAAAGGCATCGCAAAAGGGAATCGTCATGTCTAAAATTACAATATATTATCAGAATACTATAAAATAGTATCACAGATATTGAGCAATTGAGAAAGTATGAAAATCAAATGTGGTATGGAAGAACGTGGCTATGGTGTTGAAAATTGTAAATATGGTATGGAACGAGGGAGGCAGGTAATCAGTCGTACCGTAATTTACGCACTCTGCCTTCGTGATTCAAAAAATGTGTATCGTGATATATTTACTGAACAGGAACAAAAAAGATAAGAACCCTCAAAAATAAAAATTGGCATTGTTCCAAATGATTGTGAAACAACAAGGCATTGAATCTGAGTTTATATTGCTGGTTAGCAATGCGAATGAACAAAGTTCACCACTTGCGAGGATTTCAAATTGGTTGATGCCACTCTCATATCATTATTGCAACGAAGTCTGCTGATTTCTTCTCAAAGGCTAAACCGCTACTGACCAAGATAATCATATCAGAAAGTACATTATACCTATATGGAAATGAAACAGAA
Organism: Botryllus schlosseri; assembly: GCF_051294905.1. Taxonomy (NCBI): domain Eukaryota; kingdom Metazoa; phylum Chordata; class Ascidiacea; order Stolidobranchia; family Styelidae; genus Botryllus; species Botryllus schlosseri. The sequence goes on along the minus strand of NC_137243.1, from coordinate 7,409,666 downwards.
AATTAAATATCCACAATAAAGTCGGAAAAACTACACTTACTAATGCATTCTGGTACCGACCATGACGCAGTTTTTGTGGATTCCTCCAGAGTACACGAAATTACTGGATTTACGGGCTGACCGCCTCTAAATCTATACCCCTTGGAGCATTGCAGTCGACACTGTTCATTAATTGATCCTTCCGAACAGAAGGAAGGTTTATACTTGCTGGTCAATTCCTTGCGAGGACACTTGATTTCTTGAAATAAAAAAGACAAATCTGATGGTAACTTAATGTATGACTATGATGATCACAACTTGCGCATAATTCCAAAATCTCTGGAAAATGAAAATAACAAGATTTAGTAAGAAATCAAATTAAGAAACATTTATCATCACATTGGGTTGTGGAAAAGCCTTGAAAATTGGATCGTCACCCTGAAATCAAAGAAAGACCCCACTGGGATAGATCAAAGATTCTAACATCCACAGAAAGGCATTTTCAATGTCAGTATGATGTGTTTCTAATGGCAGTCAGACAAAGATGAAAAAGAGATGGTGTCGACAACGGCATGCGCTATAAAGTCACTGAAGCGTGGAACAAATAAGCGATTGCTGTGATGCAGTTATGCCCTTTGTTACACACACTTTGAGAACCATTGCTGTATATTGTACGCCTATTAGCTGTTTTCAAGAAGAAGTAGCTGATACTTCTAACCTCGTCTGGCTGCAGAATTTGGGTAATAACTCAGAGTGGACTATTCAATAGTTTCGGTGAGTCACTGAAGAGTTTCAATTGCTAATTTTACTTGAGCATGTCCGAGAGCATACTAGCACTTCATTAACAAAGAGTTTGTGACTAGTAACAAAATTCCACACCACATAGTCATTATTCGGTTACTGGAGGAGTTAGGAATTGAACTGACGGTACCGGTATAGGTTAGACTAGACAAGGAAAGGGATTGATTCTGTGTTATTAGGTAAGGGTTACATAAGTTAAGGTCCAGGTTAGGGATAGTTGAGGCTTGGTTATAATCTTGGCTGGTTGCAGAATTTGGTTAATAACTCAGAGTTGACCGTTGGGAAATTGAATTACATAGACCGAGGGTGAAGAAAGACTAACCTAACCTTAGCCAACCTAACCCCAAGCTTTTTCTTTACAATCCACGCATTACACCGACGTGGATTTGAAGCTAGTGAAGGACAGGCTCACAATAGAAGCAAAATGATAGTTATCAAAACCGTGTCGACATGATAAGATGTCAACTTGAAGACAAATTTATGTAGTGTCGTATTTCTCAAATATCGCAAGTTTATGTCGAAATTGTAGGAATGTACAGTAAGACAGACAATTCGGTGTAATGAACATTTGGACTAAATGCAACCGACTTCCTTGAAATTAGCATGAATTTCAATAGCCATAGTACCTTCACATGCAGGAATCGGCAACCTTTGGTTTGATTGTCCAAAAAGGTCACTTTTCCACACAGCCGAGAGGTTGTCTGATGATAGCAAACAGTTTGCCGTGACATCGTTTTGCATCGACCAAGGGGATGTGAATTTGAACCCATGCTTACAGGACACAGGGCACAGTCCATTCAATGAAACATTGCACGATGCATCCACAACGTAGGGTCCGGCAGGAATCGCCTTGCAAGTCATTGCTGCAGTTATTAAAATATTATTAACTGATAAACAAGAGCAGTTAATAGATAAAGCAGCGACACAATATTTTGAGACCCCAAAAACAGGACACATTTTCCAGTTTCAAAAGCTATAATAACGGAGGAGAAAAGGGTCATTCGGAATTTTTTTTGAGAAATAGTATTGGGTTGACTAAAAAAGGCCATTTTTCCGATCTCGTTCCCGAAATACCCGTCGGGCGTATATTCATTTCATTTTTAGCTAACCCTGCCATTCAGTATGTCGGAGTTCAATTTTTGCGAGTATTAAAACTTTCTCCAGAAAAAGGACATTCGGGCGTCCTTAGAAGACACTTTACATTTGTTGAAGAGAGCGGACAAATCATTCCAAAAGAGGACATATGGTTACCCTAAAATATCCTATTTTTACTATACACCCGTTGTTGACTTTTTCCCTACCATGACTCTGCTCTGAATATAACTTTTTGTGCGAAGTGTTATCTAAAAGCACAGTAGTGTGATTGTGACTGCACATAAAATTATGAAGCTGTTTTATATTAATCGCAATTGAGACATCAAACCAATACCTATTCAATTATAAATGGTTACATCCAACTTCACATTCTATATTTGGCTTTGTAGCCATGTCTGCAAATATTTGGAGTTTTTTAAGGACCTTCAACAGAAAACGAGAACAAGTGCTACCAATTAAAATCAGCAATGACATATTTTAGCTAATGTAACCTTTATGCCACTCAAAATAAAAAAGTATACACTGGTTGCAAATACCCTATTTTCGAAGTTCACATCAAAGCACTAGTTCAGTATGACACAACACCGCAAAACAGTTTATTTGGCGCATACTGGAAATATATTCGATGACAAGAGATATTACAATTGCATCGAGACTTCACACCCACTTGGTGCTCGGAATGATTGGTGAATCAGTAAGTTTCTTACGTTGGCAAGCAGGGGCAATTGCAACGTTCCATTCTGCAGTGTAATTGCTATTTGAAGCACACGAAGCAACCCACGTATTTGATGTAGCATCAATCTGGTAGCCTCTAGTGCAATTGAGTCGGCATCTTTTTCCAATAGTCCTTTCAGGACACCGTCTACGCATGTAGTTTTTGGACCGATGCACAAATTTTAGGACACATTTTTTGGCTGTTAAAAGATTGCCATGTAATGAAACATTTACACTCAGTCATGAAAGCTATATAACTTATATCTGTACAAGACAGAACTGTTTGATTCTAAGAAGCAGCAGGAGAATAGGTATTTAACCAACAATCTAATCTATCACGAATGTTGTCATCCAAAAATCTGAATTTTTTCTCGCATTTCTTACGACTCATGGAGTCAAATGATTTTTGCAATATTCTACGCTTTCTATGCAGGGAACTATCAAAAATTAAAGGAAGCAACAATATAAAATTGTCACGTAATGTTAGTTTTCTGCATGCAAGTTTTTTTCAATCAACGTACAATGTAGCGTAATTTTCCATGTATAGTACGTCCCCATGTATAATATGCACCCTGAAAATCGCATGTAAATTCTGGGAAAAAGCCTGTAGACATGTATAGTACGCTCCCTGCATTCGCAGTACAAAGTACAATTACATACATACATTTACATGCGTAAATGCCGATTATAAAAGCTTCTCGTGTTACCAGTGATGGTGATGTTTTAGTATTCGATGTCATTCATTGTTTTGCGATGTCAATATTGAACAATCATGACATAACGATCGCTAATCATTATACACTTAACGGCATTGTTACTAAACGATTGTAGATAGCATCCTAAGCCTGACAGGCCCGCTACGCGATAGTTGAGGCCAGCAACGATATCTCACGCACGAGGCCTATTACAAATGCGATGGCTCAGGCCAACGATTATGTCGTACGCACCAGGCCTTTCAAAGATGCAACTGTTTAGGCCAGCAATTATATCTTGCACACATGGCCCGTTATGGATGCGATTGTTCGTTCAGGCCTGTCGTCGACGCGATAAATTAGCGAGGATTGTCATGCAAATGCAGCAAACAATGACCAACCAACCAACTCGGCAGATCACGTGCTGTTTTGCAGCGGACATGAACATCACTAATTGGCATCGCGCTTCTCGCTAATTGGCAGCGCAAAACACTCCTAATACTGGACAGGATGGCTGAATGCAATGCGCGATTAAAGACAAGTTTTATTTCGAGGGAGATTTTTTGTCAAGACTTGTACCCATGCATGATGCGCAACCCCGATTTTAGGACGATGATTCTGTAAAATTTTGCGCATTATGCATGGAAAATTATGGTACATCTGCAAATAAATCACCATTATATCATTGAAAACCGGCATAGTCCCCGCTGCAATCTGCAGCGTTAATACCATAATAGCGTGCAAAATCATGCTGATAATACTACTCTATCAGTGAGCAAAAATTCGATTCAATCAATTGGATTCAGTTTCATAGGTGTGCCAAAATAATATGAAAACATCATAAACAATATCCAAATTTTGAGAATACCACATGTACCTATCACATGCAGTCTCTCTGTCAATTGTTGTTCCTGTAGGCCAGGGTGGGCAACCTTTTTGGTATGCACGGTCACATTTTGATTACTTATGTAGCCTACGGCCGCATTCCTGTGCATAAGCCGTAATCAACTACCTGGGCGTCAAATACCCATGTTGTACCGTCCATGTCCAGATATAGCTAATTTCTCATATCGGCTTACTATACACACCGAAATCGTGAGAGGCCATGTTTTGAATAATCGCCATGAGCGCAAAAACTTTTTTCAGATTCACAATTAAATTTCGTCGTCATCATTATTAGCATATTCACATAATGCAATCAAATATTTATTTTTTATCAGCCCATGTGATCAGATCCACTGGTGGAGTTGATAGAGGTATTTCGAAATTTAGGGCAGTTGTTATTGGTCACTCTTTTACATGGTATTATTTCCTGACCTTATATCAGCATTGTCGGTAGGCCTAGCGGAAATATATTGGAATCGCCTGAACCACGAGTTCCCGAGCTTTTTGGGTTCCCAACCTTTTTGGGTGTCGGGGCCACCTTTCAAACCTCAGAGTACGAATGGAGCCGCATGAAAACACTCACGTATATGCGACTTATAACGAAAATTCAAAAGCAGCTAGCCTCCCTCTGCTCTGAACATCCAGCTAATTCAAAATCATGCACATATTGCACATGGACTTCTATAGAGTCTATATCAGTTATTATAGCATTGATACAAGCAAATTGGCGAGTACTATAATGCAGTGTTGGGATGACACGAGTCAGACTCGAGTCACCTTTTTCGTATGACTTGACTTGACTCGAGTCACTTTGCTAAAATGACTTGACTTGACTCGGCGTATCAAAAATGTGGATTGACTCGTGACTCGGAGCAAAATTTACGAGTCAATTTCGAGTCATCAAGCAATCGATGTCGATAAAAATTATTGTGTCTTGCATATGTTCGGATTGTACGCGAAACGCTGGTGTAACCCATGAGAACGACCAATCATTCACTGATCGTGCGTTTTTACTGAGCCTCCATTGTTATCTCACAAATTCATTGACCGCAAATGAAGTCATCGCTGTCGTAAACTAGTGTAGTACAGTAATCTAATAGCAAAATGTGTATTTCTGTTCTCTGTTCTTATCTTGACCAAACCTCTTGTTTTATTGAAATTGAATTCCAATATAGTTTATATAGTCCTCAAACCATTGGCGCAGGCTAGAATTGTATCATGTCAGTTTATAAATCGGTACTGGGTAATGTATCGCATCTTATCAATTCGTTTCTCTATTCTCTATACAAGCTGTTAACTATGATCCGAGGCTATGCAATTACTCACGTAGTTTAGCATTTCTACTTATATATGTGAGCGATAAACCGCCTTCTTGGGTTTATATTTAACTCTATATTCGTTCATAGGTCCAGAATCAATGACCACTCAGTCTGTGTTTCAGACAGCCTGCAAAATGCAATGATGTAAGAATGCCTCATACTTAGAAAAGGCAACATGACTTGAATTGTGACTTGACTCGTGACTTGACTTGACTCGACTTGACTCGAGTCACCTCGAAAAATCGAGTGACTTGACTTGACTCGAGTCACCTTCGAAAATCGATTGACTTGACTTGACTCGAGTCAAAATCTGCAATGACTCGAAATGATTCGTGACTCGAAGGTAGTGACTTGATCCCAACACTGCTATAATGTCGTGATGTGATAACTCTTCATACATTCCTGCACTTTATGCACAAGTTTGCGGGGAATTATACGCTGAGCAATGTTGGATTTATTACAATTTATACTGTGATGTTAGTAAAATTGTGTCGAAATTTACTCCTCACAGAGACGTTATATAAAGGTCTATGACCAATGTTCCCTCTAAGCTGCGCACGTGCGCAAATGCGCAGTGCTGAAACGGTCTCTGCGCACAGAAAATCTACGCTGCGCACAAAAAATCAGAAATGATTTCTTTTATAGTTTTTGCGCACTGTTGTCCAATGGACCACGCAGGCGCGCAGATTCGTGAAAATTAAGATGGAACATTGCCAGGGCCAAATAGTGTTATCACTGAAGTCTGAAACCGAGGTACAAGTGCGCCCCGTAAAGGTAACTATTGCGCTCCGTGAAGAAATTAGAGTTCACAATCACCTGCGCCTCACGGAAGATATTATATTAGTATGGCCTCGTACACGTGAGCGATACTGATATCATTTCAATAGCGCATTATTTTCTGGGAATGGCGAAATAACATGGTTTAACAAAGTTTTAAATAACAATGGGCTAGCTCGAAGTTAATCTGCGAGAAACTAACGAATGATAGTCGTCTTCGCGTGGCATGAACATTGCGTAAGATTTACTCAGGACCGTAACTTTCGCACCCCAAATCCTCCAATTGGAGGGGCCGAGCTCGAAGGGGTCCAAAATTATTTCGAGAATTAACATAAATCATGGTGTATTTTTTGAAATTTTTCAGGAATTTTTTTTTGTCGCGCTACGCGGGTATTATTATTGTAAGATATCTGATTATTGGGTACCCTTTCCCAACAAAAATTAGGCATGATCTATAGAAATGGGCAGTTAGGCGTCGGCCATTGCCGCACCCTGACGCGCCAAGACATATGCAGTTAAAGGCTATGTAACATGCGAATCCAAGAAGTGCATCAGAACGATCAGCAGCGAGCAAACCTTGGGCGAAAAAGACTGCCACGGTGCTGACCGAAAACTTCGATATATACAAATATATGTATAATTGTCCATGTCCATGGGCGCCTAAATGGCTGGCGCCGAATGTTCCTGTCCTGGCGATCCGAGTCCCACAACAAGACAAATGCCATATCGAGGGAACATTATTTTCCAGTTAGGAAATACCAATTTGAAATCGTGTGCGTCTTTTACTTTAGTACGTTTTGGCGATTTCAATATCTTTTGACATAGCAGATAGGGGGTCACGAAATAGCGTCATGTAGCGAAGTCATTATATCAACGGGTGCGCCCGAAGATGTTTTATTATTTTTTTAGAGGGCCTATCTATTCCAACACACCTCACTGGATCAGATCTACCGGTAAATCTGATTATGTGAGCAGGTAGAGGGTAAAAATTGATAGCAATATATATGCAATTCCCGGTCATATTGGCCGATGCAATCATAAATTATTGAAAATTTTTCGCGCTTCGCGCGTTCAGGGACGCTACTACTAATTGGGCACCCAATGTGGATGATAAGTACCGGAAGAAGCCTAGAGCCGTAGGGGGGTCTGGGGGGCGAAGCCCCCCAGTAGTTAGTTTTATCACCCTATTGGAGGGTGGTTGCGCACTGTTGTCCGAGGGCCTGCGCAGTGAGTTGGCGTGTTTGCGCAGACTCTTGAAAAATTAGAGGGAACATTGTCTATGACCAGCAGAACTCAAGATACATCGTTATCTGAGGGGTACCGGTATTTGTGTTTGACGCCAGTCTGCAAGAATTCTCTTCCCCAATGTTCAGAAGTGGCCTTGGACGGCTTTAGACTAGAGGTCGACCGATTATCGACATGGCCGATTATCGAGGCCGATATTTAGAGCTTTCCCGATTATCGATATCGGCCTATGAAGGCCGATATCGGGGCCGATATTTTATATTTTAAAAAAAATCAAAAATTTCGGAAATTCAATGCTCCATGCTTTCAATCTCAAGAAATCGACGACGCAAAGGGCGATATATGACAGATTTACCCTTGCAGGACGAGTTTAGCTGGGTGAGCATGCAGAGAAACTATGCTTCCTACATTACAATCTACCTTTTCTGGACTGATCTGCAATTCTGTATCATATTTTGCTATTTCATCGAATGTGCACAATTAAGCAATAATTCTTTTCAATTTCAGTTTTCTCGTTTGTTGTTCAGCTTTCTGTGACATGTACAAGTTCCATCTTGCCTAATCTATAATTATTTTGGTGAAATTGTTCTCCGCTCCGTCCATATTAATATCGGCCTATGATATCGGTATCGGCCTTGTGAGTGAGCCGATATATCGGTATCGGCCTGTAAAAATCAATATCGGTCGACCTCTACTTTAGACATAACTAATGTCCCCTATTTTAGCATTCATATACAGAAATTGCCAATAGCTATTCATAGAAACAAGCAACAACTGTCATCTATTCTATTTTTGTGGCATATTTAGAGGTCAATCAGAGCCGCAAGAAGGCTTTCTTGGAGCCGCATGTGACTCTGAGAGCGGCGGTTGGGAATCACTGGCCTAAACGTATCACAGCAATAACTGTGTGTCCCATCAATCTTCACGGCCAGACATCACGAGTTCATGCTTGCAATCCGTTAATTCTGCCTATAGGCAAGCTTCCACCTCTTTTACCCAACATGGCGAGATCATTTTTGTTTGTTAGTGTGTATTTGTGTAAAGATGCAAGTTGATCTTACTAGGCCAATCAATTTTATTTCCAAACTGATAATAGTCATAGTTTCATAACGACATGTTTCTCCCATTACTATATAATAAATCAACATCCGCACATGCTTCGAACTATCATTATAGACCTGCTTCATACAAAGAATGTCATTTAGATGAATAATTACAATGCTCCCACTAAAACTATTGGTACAGAATACAGATAGACAAACAGGGTGAACTCATTGAATGCAAACAATTCATGGAGGGAGATATTGTAGTTATGATACGATTTTAGTTCATCACACTGGATGAATGCTTCACAAAAGTCAAAAAAAATAATTGATCAATAAAAAATGTATCACTACACGGACAGAGATGGTCATTAAGGTGGGGTGAATAAAAAAATTTCAAATAGTTCATTTGATATTTGGTCCCAAATCTCAAATGAATTACTTCTAATATCATTTCAGGTGCCTGCACCCTCTAGTGGCCGTGCAATTTCACCAAACGAGCCGAAAATGGCTGATTTTGCCATATCTTGATAACGGCTTATTCTAGAAAGCTAGTTTTGGGCCTAAAAGCTGCGGAAGCAACATGTTCCATCTCAGTTCCATTGAACTTTGTCTGGAAAATGTACAGAAAAAAGTTACAAGCAAATTATTGAATTTTAGACCGCCATTAAAATGCCGGTTGGTTTTAACAAGTTTGCAATGCCAATTCGCATGTAACAATTTGTTACATTACTGGTTTAGCAGCAAAATCTTGTTTGGCGGACCTATGAGTTGATTTTATATCAACCTAGCGCCCCATCAGAATGTTGAGTATTAGAGAGAATGATTGAACCTTCATCATATTACATCATCACAAACCTTTATGATATGAACTTGGTGAAAAGCGTATCTTCATGTTCAACTCTACAACAAACGATATGCCTAGATCAGGGGTGGCCAACCTGCGGCCGCACGAAATCTGTGTGGTTGTGGACAGGCAATTCAATTAGTATGTGTTAGCGGCCGCCGACAGGCAATTTGAATTTTCGAATTGACACCCGATTTCTTGAGAGACTGTAATTCATCATGAAATTTTTTTCACGCTGCTGTGACTTCATATTTCGATTTTAATGTAGTAGCGCTGTTTTGCAATCAGAGCCCACAGTACAGATTCGAAAAGTAGAGGATAATGATGTGTCCCGTATAGAAATACGAACTCGGCGTCGGTATCATGTGCTCCTCACTATACCGACAATCCTGATGGGAGCTCAAGAAATAACAGCATGCAACAAAGTGACTGATAACAATTGGCCCACTCGAAGATGCATTATCATTTATAACTTTTTCAAAAACACCCCCTTCGTCAACTCTGCCGGTCAACTCACCGACAAGATAGCGTAATGGTTAAGCGTCCGGCTTCTTGATCGGTAGGTTGTGGGTTCAATTCCCGGCCGGGTCAGACCAAAGACCTGATTAGTAACACTGGTATCCATGGCTTCCTTGCTTGGAGCTCATGCATTACTGGGATAGCATGGAGGGGTGGTGCATGACTTAGAAAGCCGTAAAGGCTATATCTGCACTTCCTTGTCCAGCGGCATATGCACATCATGCACTCATGGTATGCATAGGCGCAGATCGTGTGTATGTGTATCATGAGTCGGTGTATATGCCGCAAAAAACATCAAGGACAAAAATAAACTACGTCCTACGTCCTCCTCAATTTGATCACATGGGCTGAGAAAGGATAAATGTTAGATAGTAATACGTAAAACCGCAACTATTACCGACGAAAATTCATTAGTCAATCTGAAAAATGTTTCGCGCTGTGTGCGACTATGTTTAATCCCACAACATGACCACTACCAGTGACCACCTGCGATAAGCCTATATATAATGAAGGAGATTAGTCCGGAGTGCACACAATACTGCAGCTCTGTAGCTCGGCCAATTTCACGAATTTGTTTACACCAATTGTAATGAAACTGCAGAGCAAAATTAAGGTTTAATATGCAAATCGAGCTCTGGAACATGTGGCCCACCAGTTGAAAACCCCTGTCTACACTCACTAGCAATTAGCCTAACTGTTAATAGATAAAATGTCAGTACTGGTAAGGTTTCCCTTCAAGTCAGATTTCAAATGATATGTATACCTTTGTTTTATCAAGAAGTATTTGAAATTAAGGTTACACATGGCTGAATTTGAAAGATATTGGGTGCTCAACTTGGTTTTGACCAATGACATAATTTGATTGGGGGAAACCTTCCAATTTAGCAACAAGAGCTTCTTCACTTCTATCATTAAATATTATAGGGGTCGAAATTAACTATATAGCTACACTATTTTATGACCGTTACCGTTGCATGTAATGTCAAAGTATTTGAACTTCATGTTTGGGTAAGCACAGAATTGCTATTGTTTAAAATGCGACAACTCAACACATAATGTCTCACCCTTGAAAGTTGGAGCATCATGATCTCCAACAGTGTAATTCCACATCAAATCAACCATACCAGTCTCCACTAGGTCTCAGATTGCAAAGAAAATGTAGGGGTAAATCTGATATACAGCCCTAACTGCAGCAAATTTAATTTTGTCAAAATTGGTCCACTTATCACAAAGTTATCGCATTTAAAAAAAATGACAATTATGTGCTCACCCAACCATGAATTTCAATTACTTTTACATTCCCTGTTAAAGTAACAGTTATAAAACAGCATCCGGTAGTCAACCAGTTGAGAGTGGATTATGGTGCATAATGATAGAATAGAAGAAACTCTTGCTTTCGAAGCGAACATTTTCCCCTAATCAAATGGGGTCAGGGGTTGTAACTCGCCTCAGAAACTCACACTTTTTAAAATTGTTGATTTATAGCAGAACTTCAAATATATCTAGTGTAATTCTGTCCACAGAAAAATTGGAAAGTGACATGTCATAAGAAAGCTTGTTTTATAGAGGAACATGGCTGACATGTTTTACTAACTAATATTTGATGGGTAGTACCTCTAAATGACCTTTACATAAATACTTCCGGATCCATGGGGTAATTCAATTATAGAGTGATCAAAAGAGAGATTGGGTACATCTTAAGTTTCAGATTTTGCTGGAATTCGGCTCAAAACATCATGAGGTATAGCCTATCTGAGTAAATATCAATTCATTTTAAATGAATTTCATCAAGTAGCTTTCAAGTTATCGCATGATAAAAAACAAGATTTTTATGCTCATGATATATAGGGCTGTAATATACATGGAAAATTATTGTAGGCTATAGCCAGCAAACAAATTCCTCAATAAATTGAAGTTATTAACATTTACTTTGAGCCGCACATATTTCCGTAACATGTAGCCTATATATTGAAAATTATATATACTGTTAATTTTCATGTTCATATTCTATTCCCCTGCTGCCACTAGTTTGCTACGTGCAAAAATGCAGTGCATACTGCTCAAGTGCTCATTTGTGTCTTTCTCTGTTTCGACTTTTACTTGACACACATTAATATGTCATGTCATATCTCAAGAAATATCATCTTTCAAATGAAAATGTGAGTCATTTTGCTCTTACAGTCAGATTGCAGCTGACACAGATTACTTCACAGCAGCCCAGTTATATCACCCCTATTTTGTTCATTGTGAAATAGTAACAAATAGCAACTACTCCGGTCGGCGGGGCGGACATGGGAAAATAAACTACTTTATTACAGATGATAGAATTGATACATTATTCGCGTATTTATCCACCTATACAAGGAATAAATCGTATTTAATGTAAGTTTGAGTTTACAGCATGGAGACCAATAACATAATTTAATGAATTTATGAACAATAGCTGTTGAAGTCAATCAGTCACTCATCTGTGGTTGATCAAACTTGTCAACAAGTTTTTTGAACTTTGGCTGCCTGTCGATGTAGAATGATCAGTACATACTTCTACATATGCACAAGCTACCCATTTAGACATAGATGACGGTCAACCAGTGTTGGGATGACTCGAGTCATGACTTGACTCGAGTCAGACTCGAGTCACCTTTTTCGCATGACTTGACTTGACTCGAGTCACTTTGCTAAAATGACTTGACTTGACTTGACTCGGCGTATCAGAAATGTGGATTGACTCGTGACTCGGAGCAAAATTCACGAGTCAATTTCAAGTCATCAATTAATCGGTGTCGATAAAAATCACTGTAACTTGCATATGTTTGGACTGTTCGCGAAACAATGGTGTAACCCGTGAGAGCGACCAATCATTCAATGATCGTGCGTTTTACTGAGCCTCCATTGTTCTCTCACAAATAAATTGATCACAAACGAAGTGATCGAACCTTACAGCTTATTGTTGTAGTAAACTAGTAGTAAAGTAATATAATAGAAAATTATATACCTTAACCAAACCTCTTGTTTTATCGATTTTGAATTCGAATATAGCTTATATACTCCTCAACCATTGGCGCAGGCTCGAATTGTATCATATCAATATGTAAATGGGTAAAGGGTAATGTATTGCATCTTACCAATTCGTTTCTCTATTCTCTATTTCTGTCGGTAACTATAAACTGAGACTACGTATATGTGAGCGATACAGCGCCTTCTTGGGTGTATATTCAACTCGATATTCGTTCATCGGTTCAAAATCAATGACCACTCAATCTGTATTTCAGACAGCTAGCAAAATGTAATGACGTAATCATGCCTCATACTATGAAAAGGCAACTTGACTTGAATTTTGACTTGACTCGTGACTTGACTTGACTTGACTCGACTTGACTCGAGTCACCTCCAAAAATCGAGTGACTTGACTTGACTCGAGTCACCTTCGAAAACCGATTGACTTGACTTGACTCGAGTCAAAATGTGCAATGACTCGAAATGACTCGTGACTCGAAGGTAGTGACTTGATACCAACACTGCGGTCAACTAACTAACGGTTTCATTGAGTAGTTCTAGTTCTAGTTCTGGATTTTGAAAAGTTAGTAGTTCTCGTTCTAGTTGCGAGTTTTACACATTTAGTAGTATTAGTTCTAACTCTAGCTGCGCTTATTGAAAACGCAGTAGTTTGTACAATTCTGAACCCTTAGTAAAGACTGCACTGCACATTAGTTGTATTGGAACGCAGCCCAGTCTTGTTACAATTCATCGTCGAAAATGTTTGATCGCAAATGTATGTAGACCCAAACGTATCAAGTAGTTTCATGACCATTTTAATTATTGATTCTATTGAAACGACATCTTTTTTGACTGATGTGCGCTTGTACCACGCCTAATTATATAGATTACTAAATCAGGTCGTTACATTGCCATCATGGCTTGCCCGTATTAATGAATAGTGAGCCTATTTGGTCAGCGTATCTGAATACTTAAAAAAGTGATACTGGCACAAGTGAAGGTGACAGTAATGGCCCGCTGTAGCCTGAAGGGTTATTTGGCCAACGTGCTGACACAAAGGGTATGACCTTCCACTCCCCTAGTCCCTAGCTCTTGATTAATATTGTAAATGGCTTATTGTGTAGGTAGATCATTTTCGCTTGATCATTTTGGTAGATCGCAGGCTGTAGAAGTGCCAGCACTTCGGCCATGACAGATCCCATGTCAGATCAGACAGAACAATAACCTGGAAAATGAAAATCCCGAGTTTCTAAAAATGGATTAGGCCTACGTTGAATGTAATGGATTTCATCCTTTCGGAAGGTACCGAACCCCACATCATTTATTGAATCGCTGCAATTGGAAAAATAAGATGTACGGTAATAACTTTACAGTTGGCTGCCCACAAAGAAAATGAATAAAATCGGTCTTAATTGAGGCGATCTGTGTCACACTAATTCCAAATAATTTGTATATTGTGATCTATAGTCAACAAACTTGAACCCCAGCAAGCTCAGCGTCAAAGACGAGAATTGGCATTGATGCCAATAATCGCTGCACTGCGAAACAATGAGTTGACATTGTTTGATATAACAATGCTAATGAACGGAGTTCACCAGTCGCCAGAGACGATTCAAAATTAGTAAAAGCCTCTCTCGTAATTTTTGCTATGAAGTCTGCGTCTTTTCTTTGTTTTTATATCTAACAAACTAATATAGGAGTTTTCATTATCACCCAGATATACTGTAACAATCAGTTTTAACGGCTTGAGCTCCACCGAACCCCTGGGGTTTTATCGATCCCAGATCAAAAATCACTGGTCTAATGTCATTGACCAAGCTATGCGCTCTGTATTATCTAAAACATATTTTTCCATATCTCAAACCAGCAAACACACGTAAAGAATACTCTATGTGGTCAATTGAGTTAAATGACCCACCCTCGCACTTCGGAATATTCTTGTTCCAAGATCCATGTGTGCAAGTCAATTCATGCTCATTGGTTTCGTCATTGATCGTGAAATTCTTTTTGCATTTGATGATGCATGAACTTGTGTCACAGGTTGCGGTAGTAGTAAAATTGTTCTTTTGTAGGAGTTTTTTAGTTTGTTGATCAGGTGGCGTTGGGCACACTGGACTATCTGTGTTACCACTGACGTTTGCAGACCCTGAAAAACATGGCGACTCGGATCACTTTTCAAAATCTGTCATATGGTCCATTTTCACAAACTATACACGGCTTCCAACAATCAGGGTCGGGCAACTAAATTATTTTTGACCGAAAACAATTGATGTGGCCATGAGGGTCTATGCATTGCACACAATGAACCAAAACATTGAAATAAATAAGATTAATATTTTTGTGACATTGGTGACCTCGCGAATAGGTTGTTGGGAAAACCCGAACGTCTATGGGATGGGGCTCACAACTCGTGCGTTGAGGGCTACTCAGATCATACACAGCGGTAAATTAGCGGAGGTGGCCACCACAATCCCGCAGCTTGTCTGTCAAATGGATACCCAGATTCATTCATTACGGTACCATTTAGTATAGTACCATAGTGTCTGGTCTACTTTCTTACCCACACCTTCTAGTGTGCTTTCAAACACGACGAATCCAGCAGTATCCCAAATACATCATCGGTGGATCGCAATATCCCAAGAATTAGCGCGAGTCTGACAGTGGGATAGCTGTGACGGTGACAGTGTTCAGTGGCAACACCGCCTAGGCCAGGGGTTCTCAAAGGGTGGGCCACAGAAGCATTTGAGGTCATCATCATCATCATCATTGGTTTATTAGCAATTTTATCAGTTCAATACACCACAAAAAAATGCGATACAATGAAAAGACAGGAAGGTGTCGAAGCGACAAGGAGCAGTCTATGGTGGTTACAAAGCTATTTAGAAAATTTTAGAATTAATGTAAGCTTAGTTATATATGTTATGTTAATCGCTAAAAATATATTCGTATTATCCATCTATACTTAGGCTATGTAAAGCTTTTCTTCGGACTCTGACGAGACGTAGTACGTATGGAGTCAGCATGTTCAGGTCGAAAACGGGCGGGTGAAAAGGCTGTTTTTTTCACTGACGATGACACCCACGGCTAACAGCAACTAACATAAGTTCGAGTATATATAATAACTGGAATATAATGCTCAAGTAACCAAGTATCACGGCAGGGTCATATGTCGTATGCCGTTGAAAGGGGTGTGCAATAAACTCGGAATGAAGTGTAATTGAGGTATAGGTTTACTGTACTTAGGCAAGTCATCGCATTATTGTAAGATAAAAATAACCATAATTGCAAATAATTATCAACTTCTAGTGGGGGTATACTGCACCACCACAACGAATCGTAATGGTTTGAGGATTTAGCGGAGCGCATTATATCGGTTTAGAACAGTCGTTCCCAACCTTTATCGACCCATCGCCCCCTTTTCAAGGTCAACACCGATCATCGCCCCGCAAATTTTGTGTACCGAAAATTGGGCATACAAACTGTAATTAAAAAAAAGGCAAATTTTCGGCTCAATGTCTAATTTGACACACTTTTGTAACTAAATTTCCATGAGTTGACTATAAAAAAAGTCAGCCGTTTTAACGCGTC
Source organism: Botryllus schlosseri (assembly GCF_051294905.1). Taxonomy (NCBI): domain Eukaryota; kingdom Metazoa; phylum Chordata; class Ascidiacea; order Stolidobranchia; family Styelidae; genus Botryllus; species Botryllus schlosseri. The sequence continues at coordinate 7,393,165 of NC_137243.1, read as the reverse complement.
ATCGCCCCCTATCGCCCCCTTCGCTATTTTCGCACCCCGTCACCCTATTTGTCTATTTTCACCCCCTTCGTCATTTTCGCCCCCTAACAGGCTTATTACTGCAAGATAAGAGGTGGGCCACAGCACATTTTCAAACTGGGAAATGGGCCACGGCCAAGAAAGGGCTGAGAACCCCTGGCCTAGACCCTAGACCAGTGGTCGGGAACCGATGGCTCGCGAGCCATATATGGCTCTTTTGGGTATAAGATATGGCTCTTTGCCAAATATTCATTTTTGCACTGAATTGATCAATCGTGCGGCGACTTGGTAAATTTTCATCACGGCCAGAATTTATTCTGCTGGCAGTAGAAACGGTAAAGACAATGCCGTCTTCAGGTTTCGGGACTCGGACCTCCTCTTTTCAAAATTATCAAATTTAATATGCTGCCACGCCGGTGGCCAACATTACTCACAAATTCTATGTACCCGACTGGAAATCTTGAATTGTGCGATACGTTGAATAATCAAAGAGCATAGAAGACATGGCGACGCCTATTTCAAGACTCGGTTTTCATATACGCATTGTCTTCCTGTTCTACGGCGCGAAATGCACCGTTGTGGATGTGACAATTACAAACTCAAATTACAAACAAGTCATATCTATCCGCGTTCTTGATTGGTAAGTATATAGCTCTGTGTAGTAGGCTACCGGCGATGAAATGTAGGCGTGTAGCGCCACGTTATGATACCGCCGAATTCTTTGAGGATTGAGAAGTCGATATGGATTTAGATTTTCGGAATCAGCGGGACAGTCACATTCGATTGATATCAGGCATAATAAATTCTAAGCTACTTACGATGAATTGCGTTATCAATGGTGAGACTTGGCCCGCCTGTGCCTTACCTCTCGTTTCGACAATTATTTTCGAACAATAAATACCAGTTCTTACAGAGAAATTATGGCGCACACGAGGAATCCCATGTAGTGAGCTCGAATTAGTGCTATCGGGCCGTCACGAATTTTCAATTATGACGTAACAATCGATTTACATGTAGGGCTCTTTGGGAGTTGAGTGAGATGGTATAAATCGTTGTCAGTAAATTCAGCCCTCGGTAAATCCGGCCGCTGAGATCGGCCATCACCTCGGTAAATTCGGCCCTCCGAGAATATTGTAATAAAATGTATTACCAACCGTTAACATGAATAAATTACATAATTATACTATTACCAAGTGGTTTGGAGGTCAGGGTATGCGTAGCTCGCGCAATCGCGGTAGATAGCGCGGATATTCACGGGGCCGAATTTACCGATGGCCGAATTTACCGATGGCCGAATTTACCCGGTAAATTAGGCCCCCGGAGAATTTTGTATAAAAATGTATTACCAACTATTAATGTGAATTAATTACATAATTATATTATTATCGAGTGATTTGGAGGTCAAGGTATGCGTATATCACACAGTCACGGGAGATAACGCGGATATTTACGGAGCCGAATTACCCGAGGGCCGAATTTACCCGGTAAATTCTAACCCTGACCTCCAAACCACTTGGTAATACCCGGTAAATTCGGCCCTCGGAGAATTTTGTGTAAAAATGTATTACCAACTATTAATGTGAATTAAGCAGAGGTGGCCAAAGTAGTCAAGAAAGCTACTCAAGTAGAAGTAGAAGTAGCGACGAAAAAATCTACTCAAGTACGAGTAGAAGTACTTCTTCCATGAGCAACCTAAAACTACTTGAAGTAGAAGTAGAATTGACTGACTTTAAAAGTACTCAAGTAAGTAAGTAGTTGTGAAAACGATCCTACTTCGTTCACATGGATTGTAAAAAGGTGCAAATTGAGCTATACGAAAGGTGCCTAGCTTGATTCATATTGATGCATATCAACAGGTCTCCAATTTTCGATAGCATGTAAGCATTCGTCCACATCATGGGATCAAAATGATAGTATTGATATGGAAATGCGATACTAATTCTCTGTTTACTCAAACAGCACGTTTTAGAAAATATCATGGTACTGCGCACTCCCCCATATTATAAGGCCTGTAGTTTAGTCGAAGAGCAATACGGAGATGATGTGTTGGATACGGTGTAAACGCTTTGTGCGATAAGTAAACGTTAATAAAAAATATGGTGGATCGTAAGCTATATTGTGTAGCTTTATTTCTGCAAATTGAAGACATTACTACACTTGTTTTTATCCTTCAACATGTACGTTATCCAGACAAAAGAAGTGATATAGGCCTAAATTAGAAATCAAAATATATGGTACTGGGAATTGAAAGTGAAATATAAATCTAAAAACGGAACATGTATGTCTTTAGTCCAGAAAGTTACAAAGGTTGGTATGCTAAAACAGCTCTAAAACTAAAAAATGTCAGAGTCCACTTTTCCAGATTAGGACACGCCATGGACAGCTTGATTACAATATGATAAGTAAATGCTAGATTGCGAAACATGAGTTTCAAACGTTATGATAAGCCATATATACTGTGATGAAATACTTGATATGGCGAAGGGCGACAATGCGGTGTGAACGGAACCATGCCAACCCGCTACCTAAATTATATTCACCGATACTTTCGTGAAATTATACTGGTTGCTCCGCATTCACTGCGCGCGAAGCGCGACGAAAATTCTGGGCTTAACTCAACTTTTATGAAAATTAAATGTCGATACTCCGTGAAAACAGCCCCGAAATTTATCAGGCTATCTTTTTGATCGGCGGATTAAACTACTTCTACTTGACAAACTGAAAATAGCGAGAAGTAAGTAAGTAGATCACAAAATATTATGAAGTAGAAGTAGAAGTCGCGAAAATCAGATCTACTTGAGTAAGTACCAGAAGTAGAGGAAAACTACTTGAGTACTTCGAAAAAGTAGAAGTACTTCGTTACTGACCACCTCTGGAATTAAGTACATAATTTTATTATTATCAAGTGATTTGGAGGTTAGGATTACGATTAGGGTTAGGATTAGGGTTAGGATTAGGGTTAGGATTAGGGTTAGGATAGGGTTACCATATTCTTGTGAAGCAAATTCCGGACACTCTTTAGCGCCCACTAGCGGATTTGAAAATGAGGTGACATATTGTCTGTCAATATGACGTCACACTAGCAAAGCATTGGTCATCGACTGTATACAGCAGTGGTAATGTTACGCGAAGGTCTTCGAGGTGGTACGCGAGTAGATTCTGTTTTTTTCGACCGAAGGGAGTTATTGGTTAAAGTCGGGTTGATTTTGAGTTTTCAAAGCCGCCGTCGTCGTGGTAAGGTCGTCGTCGTTGGTAGGGGCTATCGCGTAAGTGACGGCCTACGGCGAAGAGATCTAGTCGTAAAGCATTGGGTTTCTTACCTAACCAAATTTCGTTTTAGTATATTTGACCACAATAATTTGAAATGGATCCACTACAGAAATCATCTACTGCGCCTTAAAATGCACCTCAACACGGTGGAAACATTTTTACCACATTGGGCGCGCTTATCTTATGTAGGTGGTACGCGAGCACTGCATAAAAACTCGAAATGGTACTTGGTATACAGGAATGGAGAGGAACATTTTTCATGAATTGGGCCATCTGTAATGCGGGCTCTGGTGATTGCTACTGCTGATGGCTAGGGTCTGCAATAGATTTCTCCACGGTTCGGATGAAATCGTCTGGCGGGCCGCGTCTGGCCTTTCGGGATTGTGTTTGGCAGCCCTGCTATACTGTTAGGTCGGTGCCGCTATCTGGGTATGTGTTTTAATCAGGTCCGAAACAACATTTTTTCTGCCCCCTTACGCCGTAAAAAGAACACTGATCTTGGGCCCCACATACGGTAGTCGATGTAACTTCTTGGGCTCTTACAATATGCATTTTGCTGCTAAATTTTTTTAATGACTTCTATCAATATTATTGATTATTCCATATATTAGGCTACTATAAAATGCACTAGCACTCTAGCAGGTAGCACATCCGGTGATTTCCAACTTTTTATGGTCGCGACCTCATTTCCAACTTCAAAATGTTCCGTGGCCCAGCTCCAAACTTGATAAGCTGATTACTAAAAAAATCAGCTTGCCCAAAGTTACGGCATAGGAAGTTGATTACACGTCCAACATCATCGCGATCTCCAGATAAAGGAAAACGACCTCAAGATTCGGAACCACTGTCTGTGACTGAAGCATCCAATCGGCCTTGTAACCAACTCTAGTAATTTACCGTTAGCTTATAATTGCGATTACAATCAGATTTATTTCAGTATATGATGGTTATTTATATTTATTTTCATTGCTAATTTGGGAGGGTGGTGCCTGGTGTCCATACTAATATCAATATATGTTACATTAACTCGCGCGCTGCGCGAAGAAAGAATTTTGAATAGCATAAATCTGCTTAAAAATAATATTGTTTATGTTGAGCCTTCAAAATTCCGGACATTTAGGCATATTTTAGAAATTCCTCCCGGACGCAGATTTTTCAGTGAAATTCCGGACATGTCCGGGAAATTCCGGACGTATGGCAACCCTAGGTTAGGATTAGGGTTAGGATTAAGGTTATAAGGTTAAGGTTAGGTAATGTAGGGGTTAGGGGCAGAGGTGGTCAGTAACGAAGCACTTCTACTTTTTTGAAGTACTCAAGTAGTTTTCCTCTATTTCTGGTACTTACTCAAGTATATCTCTTTTTCGCTACTTCTACTTCGTAATATTTTGTGAACTACTTACTTAATTTTCGCTATTTTCAGTTTATCAAGTAGAAGTAGTTTAATCCCCCATAATTACAAAGATAGCCTAAGGAATTTCGGGGCTGTTTTCACGTAGTACCAACATTTAATTTTCATAAAAGTCATGAATTGTCCAAAATTTCCATTGCGCTTCGCGCACAGTAGATGTGTTGTGACAATATTGTTTTAACGAAAGTATCGCTAAATATAATTTAGATACCGGGTTGCGTGGTTCCGTTCACACCACATTTTATCCTATATCAAATATTCCACCACAGTAAGTATGGCCCCCATAACGTTTGAAACTACCGTTTCGCAATCTAGCAGCCCATAACGTGTCCTAATCTGGAAAAGTGGACTTTAACTTCTTTTAACGTTAGACCTGTTTTAGGAGACCACCTTTGAAACTGTCTGGAGAAAAGATATGAAATATATTTTCCGATTTTTAGAAGTAGTATTTGTATTTTTCTTGCAATTACGAGTATTATACGCTGAGTTCTAATTATAGTTTCAGTTCTTTTGTCTGGAGAATGCTTAATTGCTTATATTTTCCGAAAATAAAGCTATACACTATATGGCATTTTTACGATCTGCCTTGTTTTGAATTAGCGTATACTTATCGCGCAAATGGTAAAGCCGTATCCGACACAACTTCTCCGTATTGCTCTTCGACTGAACTAGGGGCCTTATAATATGGGGGAGGATTAGTATCGCATTTCCATATCAATACTATCATTTGCATCCCATGATGTGGACGACTGCTTTTTCTGTCAAAAATTGACGCCTCCTGGGGTGCTTCAATATGAATCAAGCTCTCTACACCTTCCACATAGCATCATTTGCAGCTTTTGACAGTCCATGCGAACAAATTACGATCGTTTTCAAATCCACTTACTTACTTGAGTAGATTTTTTCTTCGCTACTTCTACTTCTACTTCAAGTAGTTTTAGGTTGCTTATGTAAGAAGTACTTTTACTCGTACTTGAGTAGATTTTTCGTCGCTACTTCTACTTCTACTTGAGTAGCTTTCTTGACTACTTTGACCACCTCTGGTTAGGGGTACGGTTTGGGTTAGGATTAGAGTTCAAGTGAATAGGTTTGGTAATGTTATTGAAACTGTTATTGTTACCCTGGCCCCGGCCGAATGTACCGAGGGCCGAATGTACCGAGGGCCGAATTTACCTAGGGCCGAAGTGACCTGTGGCCGAATTCACCGGCCGAATTTACCGAGGGCCGAATTTACTGGATATCGGAAAAATAGGGCCATTATGACTCTTCGGACAAATAAGGTTCCCGACCACTGCCCTAGACACACATGAGCCTAGCCTCAAGTAGCTTACGCTGAAAATGTCCTAGAGGACACACGACACGTTAAGGAGGGAACAACAAGCCTTGGTGCCGCAGAACCGCACTCGTGTTTTGAGGTGTGATACTTCCGTCGCTGCGTGTCGCGCGTGTGGCCAATTGATTACAGATATGATCCGATCATATACTTCGTTTCCATTCTCGGCCGACGGTCGGCCGAAAGGCCGTGACGCATGCGTTGTACATGTCGGCCGTGTTTCCATGACCAGGCGTAATCCGACCGTGACTTGGCCGAACTAGGTGAGCGAAGCGATCGCAATGACGTTTTTGCTTACTTTATGTAATAATTTCATAATAATCACAAGGTTGCGATAAATGGCTCGGTAGGAATGAGCCGAGATGACTTGTAGCGGTCATTCAATCAAGCAACACATGCTTTGACCTTGAACACGTAGGCCTAAATCCATCCAACATGTAAAATGGTCATGATGAACTAATTGCTTAGCACTAACAGAAGATAAAATAAGATGGAAAAAATATCTAAATTGGTGGCATATCTTAGTATGTGGGGTATATAGATATGGGATATCGTGGCCCAATAATTTCGAGCGCAAAATAGTAGCTTGCCCAGTAGTCTACCGGTACTACTGTTTCGTTGTCATGATTCAGACATGAGCTTCCAGTGTCCTGTTGCTGATTTGCTTACAAGGGGAATGTGAATAAGTTTTCCTAGTTTGTGGTCAAACGGTATAGTTTGTATTGTACCCATGCACCAGAACACAAACCCCCGAATTGTGGCAGCAGCGTATGTGATCAGATCGCGAAGATTTCGATAGCCTACGGGTAATTCGTAGCAGTACCGGTCCGGTACTGCTAAATTCCATTGCAATCATAATTAAATTCCGGGTTTTTCAAGGCGTCCAAGATCCGTCCGTAGTGCAGTCATAGTTAATTTGATACGAAAAGTGTATTGTAAGTAGCGAATATCAATTCGCTTGATCCAAGACACAGCCCAAGCATGGCCGAAGGGCTAAGCCGAAGGATTCACTCGATGGCCGACGAGTCGGCCGACGTGGGTGTGCAATCTGTGCATGCGCAACAAAATTCTCTCGTTCGTCGGCCGAGTCTCTCGAAAATGGGCCCATCGGCCGAGCATGGAAACGCAGTAATAGTGTCCTATATGGTGTCGACACAGGCAAATCTAACGCCTCAGAGTGAAATTGTATCACGTCACAATTTCCATTTGGCTACAGGCAATTTGACGGTCATTTGTGACCGGCTTGCCGAGCATTAAATTTGGTAAAACGGGTATCAATCGAAAGCTGACTCTGCACTGATTACGAAAATATGAATTTTATTCCGCTCGTGGCCCTGGAACTCCCATAATCAGCCTCGAATTTTCCATTGTTATTGAGATTGGCATTGGGACGCAACAATGCTGTCTGGATCTTTTTCTCTTGAGCTAATCTCTCGTTTCGCCAGACAGCATTGTTGCGTCCCAATACCAATCTCCATAACAATGAAAAATTCGAGGCTGATTGTGGGAGTTTCAGAGCCACGAGCGGAATAAAATTTATGTTTTCGTAATCAGCGCAGAGTCAGCTTTCGATTGATACCCGTTTTGCCAAATTTAATGCTCGGCAAGCCGGTCAAAAATGACCGTCAAATTGCCTGTAGTCATATGAAAATTGTGACGTGATACAATTTCACTGAGCCGTGAGATTTGCCTGTGTCGACACCAGTTAGGACACTATGGTCTGATACTCAAATTTCGGAATCAAATCCATCGGGTTCCGACCACTGAGACTCGCAATTTCAAATTCAGAGCCCGAAAAACTCCGGCTGCTGATTTTCTGATTCAGAGCTCAAAATTTTCTACCAAAAACCATGCTAAAATCTCATATTTCAGTGAAAAGAAAAACTTAATATCCTACTTCCAAAGCAAATTCAAAATTTTCAGTTCACCCCATGAAAGTGTTAGGTTGTGTATAGAAACGATGTTCACCAAATTTGGTTCAATTCCAACCACTGAAAGCGGAGTTATGGCCGTCGAAAAATTTGAATTTCAATAAAATAGTATTTACGGTGGGCACCACTATAATAAATAATTAAAGAATTGGTCACCGTAAATACTATTTTATTCATAATCCAAATTTTTCGACGGCCATAACTCCGCTTCCGCTGGTTGGAATTGAACCAAATTTGGTGAACATTGTTTCTATACACAACCTAACACTTTCATGGGGTGAACAGAAAATTATCAAATTTTTTTATAGTTATTTTTGTATAATAAATAGAAACTTTCTTCTCCTGTAGCAATGCGGCTACTGGTTGAAATTGAACCAAATTTGGTGTGTAGGCTTAAATTAGGTAACCTAACAATTTTATCAAGTAGCCAGTACGATTTGAGAAAAAAGGTCATTTTTGAAGAGCCCTAGTGCGTATGCAGTAGTTATATCTCCTATTTTACCTGGAGATACATTGAGGTACGACGCGAAACCCCGGAATAATTTGAAAAAAAACGAACTTTTTGACCCTTGAGTAAATATTTTCTGGTCCGGAATAATTTGTTGAGACGAATAGTACCTCAAGTGGTTACAACGTAATATATGTAGCTGGAACAATGTTACCATAGCCTACCGTGATGATGGAAAGACTAGGGCTTGCATCGCCGGGAAGGTACCATACTGACACACTAATCATGGTCGAGCGCGTCAGGGGCAATCGTAACACTCTGTTACTTTTGCCCCGTTACAATATGTTACCAATTCTGAATGTCTTTGTTCCTATGTTGGTCTTACCATATATCTACTGCAGAATAATCTTGCAACAGCTAGAAGTTCACCAGAGCAGATACTACTGCAGGAATTAGAGCATATTGCGATACCAATTCTAACATGATCATCCGTCGAAACGGCCATACAAAAGTGGTGATGTGAATCTTACGGTTCGGTTATTTTCGTGATTCAACGACCCTTTATCATGTTGATCGACTTTTGATGTGCCGACCTTCAATGGTCATGAATGAATCCTCATCCCCTGACTTTGATCATGGCCCACTTACATTTTGATATTTGGTGTGAACAATATATTTTAATTTTGTACAGCACAGAAGAATGTCATTATAGCTTTGACGCAACACAATGATGTGACTTCGTTTTGCTGCACTATCATCGGCCCATTCAACCAAGATATGTTGGCCAGGTCGGTTCCGCACCTTCGCAGGTGACCGAAAGACCAACCCATTATGCACGCTGAACAACTGAACCTTGTTAGAAGAGGCCGAATATGTGTAGGGAGATGATGGAATGAATGTGATTTTTGTACAATTTAAGCTTTGAACAAGACAGGAAGGGTGATATTGTATTCAGATGCCATAAATGCGATGGGGCATAGCCTGGAAGCATTCAAACGCCTCTTTCTTTAGTTTATTGCAATATTACAATTCGTGCTTCCGTTTTCGTTGTTCAATTCGTTTGATTTTAGTTATAAATAACATTGTTATAATTGCCCCGCAAGGGTGGTACAATTGCCCCTGGATACGGGGCGATTGTAACATTTGAGCGGTGATTTTCGCGACTCAAAATTTCCATGATTGATTGTTGATTGAGTTCCATTTTAATTTTTGTATCAACTATCGAGTTGTTGGCTTCTTTATATAAAACTTTGGACATGAAATTTCCACGAGAAAAACACGTAATGTTGGAAAAAGAATTTTAGGTGGGGCAATGCCCCATTTGCCCTATAGGACGAGCCCCCGAGGCCCAGAAATAACGCTACACACCAAATTTAGTTAAATTCCGACCAGTAGAATCTGCCGCAGAGCCAATTTATCGTAAAAATTAAAAAGATAAATATAGAATTTTACTGTCAACCCAATGAAATCGTTAAGTTGCCTAAAATAACGATTCAAAAGAATTTCTGATCAATTCCAACCGGTAAAGGCGAAGTTATTGCAGTTTAAACCTGTGGATATCCAAACATAGCATTGCCGGTGGAAAATCCCCGAATTATTAATCAAAAACTGAAATATCTTCGCTTCTCCGGGTTGGAATTGCGTCAAATTTGTTTTCCATCGTTTTTGAGACAACTTAACAATTTCATGAAGTTGACAGAAAAAATGGATTTTTTTTCGTTTTTTTTTATAATATGTCAAAAATTTCAGTTAGCTTTGTGGCGGCTTTTACTGGTTGGAATTGAGCCAAACTTGGTGTGCAGCGTTTTTAAGGCAACCTAGCAATTTAATCTTTGAATCCCTCGAATCCAGTAAAAAGAGTTATTTTTGAACATCCCTGCTGAACAGAGATGGTCAGTAGCGAAGTCAATTTCTCGAAGCACTCAAGTAGATTGTATTTGCACTGCTTACTCAAGCGGTTATGTTTTAGGATACTACCAATTCTACTTTGAACATTTTGTTTCACGTTCACGTGGGAAAAGTCATAAGAACCGCCTGAAGTAGCCTCTGTATCATGGTAGATAAATAGCCTATATTTTCTCGAGCTTTACATACATTTATATACGATACACTCTTAGCGATAAGAGTGTGTATTCACACCCAAAGGCCAAAAAGGGTGGTACACGAAAAAAGAAATTTACTCTGAACTATATCGCGGTAATAAATTCTACGTTCCTATTTGCTTGCATGCATAATTTGGATAAAATGTTGCACTCAATGTATACCGTGGTATACGTCTGGGGTCGGTTCGGGTTTCTTGTGCCATGGGTGTATATTCACACCCGTATATCAGGGGTGTTACACGGGTGCAAATACACACTCTTTTCCCTAAGAGTGTGGTGTCATATGGTAATTTTGCGTTAGTCGTTACATCCTGTAATTTACATCCAGTAAAATACATCCAGTAATTTTGAAAGTATTATCCATATCCGATTAACTCTTAAAATTATGAGAACCCACGATTACTTCTACTTATCGAAACTACCTACTTATGTACTTTCCATACCTTACATTTTATACTTCCACTTGACGTAGCCTAGTTTGTACATGTCTTGTAAATTGCTACTTTTACTTATACTTTACTATAAACGATGACTAATTCTACCACTTCTGTGAATGAGTTGGCCCATACCTGTGGCCGGAGATTGATTTCAACAAATTGGTTTATCGCATGAAACATTTTTTAAAATGTTTAAAACAACTATATGCCACGTGTGAAACGTGCCCATTGGTCTGGACACAATATAATAATTTACGATTCAATATACAGAAATATTTAAAATGTGTTTTTGATATTACGTCACTCATGTTTTTCTATGATTTTTTGACAATTCTGAGAATTTTCTTCAATTATTATTATCTACTCAATACCAATTAAACAATGATATCAACTCGCTCTAACCAATAGCATTCAACTATAATAACTGAAACTCTGGCTCGTATAGGCTTTAAGAACAGTTATGACTGAAGTTAATACTCACCGCTCGCGCAGGTCGCATATTGGGAAACGTGTAGAATAAAAATAATAGTAAAGATTCTAGAAAAGATATCCCAATTGCTTTCGATGAACTTCATAGTCTCCCTCAATATGCTCGATCGGATATCCCATGCGTACCGAAATAAATATATTGAATGATATTCGCCTAGTTATAAATTAAATCTTGGAAGCTATCCTGCTATGAATGCATCATTAAGAATACCTGCAATGCAATGTTATATCATAGAAGAGTAGGCTATAAAGCTATATATTCTTTTGAAGAATTTGCGGAGAATAATTGAACGGATGCGGATTTGCGACTCTGTACTGTACATACCATACTCTCTCGCTTTACAATTCTCACTGCCAAGTTAACTCATGAATCGTTTGAATAATACCGTTCACTCTTTCGCCTATTTTGGCATGTGTACTTACAGCACTACTGGTTGTTCTTCGAACCTCTGCGTGCTTATCGAATATGACGTTATTGGGTCCGGTAATTACTAATATCACGATTACTAACGTTCGGAGATAGCTGAACGTTGAATGAGTGTGGCAGTTTCGTTTGGTAGTCATTCTAGGGACATGCCGAGTAGCAAAATCATTCTTATCGCCGTGCAGCGAACATATAGACAAGACAATTGTAAGGGGCCTAATAGCCAAGAAACCAACTGTCAGCATTTGACATGATCACATTTATCAGTGATGGATGATGGATGAATCACGGTATTAACCAATGTCTACTATACGCTTGAATCAAAATAATGAGATTCACTTCAGGCCTTCATCACCATATTTTGCCAGACTAGCGCCAATCGTTTCCTGACATCACTACAAGGTTACTTCAGCGATGAAAATGAATTATAGAGACGTTACCAGCCAAAGCATAATACAAATCATTTTAATATAGTGGGTTAGATTTTTGCCGTTGCTGCAGTGGTGGGAATGATCGATAATGGCGAACAATAATCTCTACCTTCTTTGAACTTGTTGTCAAATAATTGATTTCGAAAAGGAAAAGTGTCATCAACGAACATAAAGTCATTAACTATAAGCCATTCGAGTTATGTCATTTCAGAATCCATCGTTGAACGATAGCGTAACGAGCAGAATTGAACGATAGCGTGACTACTTCACAATGGTAATTTATTCACTAAAAGCTTACCGATTGACTCTTATCAGTAACAAAACGTCACCAATACGGTGAAAGTATTTTGTCATTGTAATGTAACATCATAACATTTGTGAAAATAATAATAAATATCTAGATCGTGCCCCAATCACGAGATCATGGTGGAAAACTCAAGATCGGGGTGGCAGTTTCGATCGTTACCAGACGACCCGCCTCCAGTCCTCATAGAAAACTGTAGGATTCGTGCGTATAAGCACGGATTTATTTCATACATACTTCTCGTTACGATTCTCATTACATCAATATACGAATGGCCTTATAATGTCCTCGTCAATAATTTGCAGAGGGCATTGGCGTCTTTTGCACCCTGGATATGCGTCGCCACATGGATTCCTGTCGACATTACGGTTACCATATTTTTGAATCCGGAAAGGCGGACACCTTTCACAAATCATAAAAATCAGTTTACCGGACTATAAAAACTGCTGATTCCAAATTTGTTCTAGAAATCATGTTGTGTTGATTAAAAAAGGTCAACTTACCGACTCGATTCCCGAATTACCTACTTTTTAACGATACCGCTGCGGTGTTGACCAGGACCCAAAATTATTTCGTGAATGAACATTAGTATTTTTTTAAATTTGTGCAACTTCTTTCAATTTTTCGCTGGACGCGATTTGGTGTTTATGGATTTGTAGAAATAGGCATTTCGGAGTCGGCCATTACCGAGCCATGCCGCACCAAGACATAAAAAAGTTTAGGCCAACATGGGACGCCGAGAAGTGTGCCAAGATGTTCTGCAGCGAGAAAACCTTGGCCGTAAAGGGCTGCCTCATGTTCTTATGTTGACCGAAAACTTCTATCTAGACGTTTAGTTGTCCATTGGCGCCTAAATGGCTGGTGCCGAATCTTCCTGATCTGGCAATCTGAACCCCACAGGACAAATGCCATCCCACTAAGAAAAATTGACTGTGAAGAAATACCAATTTGGAATTGTGTGCGTATTTAGTGTAGTACATATGGACGATTTCAATATCTTTTCACATAGCAGACAGGAGGTCATGAAATAGGGGAGATGTGGTACCGATGGATCAAAAATTGGAAAATGATCGCTGGCCCCAAAATGTTCAGCCGAAAACAGCAGATCTTTTGCTGGCTCAGCACTTTGATACAAGCTCTACCTATCGCGCACATATACATGAATATCCGTCTTTTCAAAAAATATTTATGGACGTTTAAAATTTGTTGCTCGAACGTGTCATCGGTCCCCTCCCGGTGGGTCCAATGGTACACGACCCGGGGACCTATGACACATATACCCTAAAAAACTCAGATGTGACAACTTTTCTTGCTCAGTATTATAATCTAAGCTACAGCAAGCCAAAGAAGAATTTTCGGTCGCAACCATCAAAAAATATATTAAATATTGACTCAAATGTTGTCACAAAATCACGTTTCGATTTAGGCTCGGACTTATAAATTTGAGGATACATACATATTGCCCGAAAATCGACAGTGTGGCTTCCAAAGAACTCGTTATAGCGATAAAACATCATATGGAATTATTACATAAAGATTTTCTATACGTAGTCATGTTTCATTTGTTTCATGATTAGTATGCTTGATTATTTTGCTTGATTTGGCTATTGTATCATCGGTCCCCACCCTACTAATTTTGTACATGAATCGAAAAAAATTCCACTCAAGGAAAGTACTGAAAAAAATAATAGGTTCCATTATATAGCCTGATGCAAACCCTAGACTTCACAATAAAAATGATTGCTGGTTTGTTCTTGTTGAAGGTTACAAAGAAAAATGTATATGTCGATCTAAATTTAGTTTACACCCCCCAAAACAAAAAACATCTGTGAGAGACCCCATAGTTCGCGCACGTCGAATTTTTTTGTATGTGAGGAAAGATGTTGCCAGCATGCAATTGTAGACAAGTTCACGGAGTGTAATCATGGAATTATCATAGAGAATTTTCAAAGTATTTTCGGTCCCAGTGATCCATCGGTACCACATCTCCCCTACCAGTTATTGAAGTTCTGTACCTCCAAGATACTCTACAACTATTATTCCATAATAAATTCAAGATGAACCGCTTTATAAAAATGACCAGATTGAACGTGATATGTTCATTAAAAACCTGCTTCTCAATTTTGGTGCCATATTTGTTGCGATCGTACTCAAATGTGTCGTCAGAAGCGTTACGCGTTATTATGACATTCACCGCCACCTGTCTTTATGAAAATGGATTTACGGAACTCGTTCATATCGAATCGAAGTGGCGAGATAGCTTAGTGGTATAATCCACATTGCACAGCTACAACACGAATGGGTTGTGGGTTCTTATACGACCGAGGCCGACTCCAGAATTCCCACATAAGTGTCGGAGGTTTATTTTCAAGAAAAGTAATTCTGTTTATGTTTATCGCTAGTCTGCTGTTAACATTTACACAAGACAGATGACCATTGCACGATAATTGAGCTAAATTTGAACTAGAAGGTAAGGGAGTCCGCGAGGGTCCGTGACGGCTCAAAAGGGGTCCGCGAAGACAAAAAGGTTGAGAACAACTGCTCTATCATTTTGCGCAAATGTTTCATCGCCAACGATCTCGCTGCGAGCGCACAAGCGAAGTCGCATGTTTGGACGACACGTTATCTCATAATTGCGAATATAGTTTGACTCAATTCTTTAAATTTATAGGCATATTTATGATTTTCAGGAGGGGCTCTAATACTAAATGCAAGAAATGGAGTGAAAATAAATCATGCGAACTGCTACGAAAACTAAATCTAATGCGAAATATTCTACGGATCTGCGGTAAATGTGGCTGGCCCCTGGTTACGCCAATGCGTCAGAACTGATGTTTTAGTCATCATCAAATTTCGCGATCAGGCTAATCAAATTTTTTGTTGACCTTGCAATTTTACGTGATGTTATAACTAATTTCGAGAAGCCTTCTCGAGGGCCACGGGTTGACCGCCACTGCAATAATATATGAATCGGTGTGTAGGTGAATGTGCGCAATAGGCCGCATACTGACCACATGACTGTTTCATCTCCTTAAATAGCTCTCAGCAGAACATTTCGAAATAAACAATCTACCATATTTTCCGTTGCCGCAAAATGGCAGTAGCATCTACGATAAAACTAATCCGTATCCGTCTCATACTGATACATTTTCTGAAAGAAATCACTGGGGTAAAAAAGGTCAAGACCCACTGTTCTATTGCAAAGATATCATCTTATGTATCCTAGGGTTACCATATTTTGGAAATCTAAAAATGGGGACACTCTTTTAGAATTTTCAGACTTGCAAAACCGGAGTAGAATTCTCAAAAAATGGTAAATTTTTCCTCTTTGTGGTCGGTTGACTAAAAAAAGGTCAACTTTCCACTCGGCTCCCGAAATACCGGCCGGAGCGTCACCTCGGTGCTAATTTACTGCATCTCAGTCGAATTTTTCTATAGATATGACCAAAATTCTCAAAAAAGAAGACAAAAGGGCGTCCTCTGAGGACACTTTCAAAAAAGTACAAATCCTCTGAAAAGAGGTCGTATGATAATCTTAATGTCTCCAACGATGCGGTCGAATCCTTATGCTGTCATCAAGAGATCGGTTTCGATAAAAATCACTGTATCTTGCATATGCTCGGATCGTTCGCGTAACGCTGGTGTAACCCGTGAGAGCTACCAATTCAATTATATTGCGTTCTACTGAGCCTCCATTGTTCTCTCACAAATAAATTTATCGCAAACAGAGTGATCGAAGCATATACCTTACGTTGTCGTAAGCTTAGTAATTTAATAACAAAATATCTATTTCTGCTCTCAACTTAACCAAACCTCTTGTTTTATTGAAATCGAATATAGTAGGCTATATATAGTCCTCAACCATCGGCGCAGGCTCGAATTTTATCATCTCAATTTGTAAACGGGTAATGTATTGCATCTTATCAATTCGTTTCTCTATTCTCGATTTTGGCTGGTAACTATAAACTGAGGCTATGCAATTACTTACGTAGTTTAGCAGTTATATGTGAGCGACACACCGCCTCCTTGCGTGTATATTTAACTCTATATTCGTTTATCGGTTCAAAATCAATAACCACTCAATCTGTATTCCAGACAGCTATAGTAAAATGCAATGACGCAATCATGCCTCATACTTCAAAAAGTCAACTTGACTAGACTCGAGTCAAAACGTGCGATGACTCGTGACTCGAAGGTAGTGACTGAGTCCCCACGCTGCATTGAAGTTGAAATACAAGCAATTACTACTAAATAAATACTAGTCCGTCCTCAAGATTACCGGACCACGACCTGACCTGTCGATCTCGCCTTCCGTGACATTCCACGCCATTTTGTCGCTTGCTTTTTTTCTATACTATCTTCCTTTACTATTCATTCATTGTGCATGTCTCCTCTTCACATCGCCTAAGCGAAGGTGAGTGTCTGATTCCATAGACTACTTCAAGTCGCTTCGAAACTCTCCTATCTCTTCATTGTATCGCATTTTGTGGTGTATTAAACTGATAAAACTTGCTAATAAACCAATGATGATGATGAAAAAAATAACAGCAAGATATGAAGCCACTACCATGATATGAATACCACAAAATAAGAACTAAAAAACGAGTGTTGCAGTCGAAACGAGTCGACACGAATAATATGGTAAGTAACAGGATGGTAATCTGATAAAAATAGTTCTCTTGTTGACAAACGTTAAACTAGAACAGAAAATGAGCAATGACCTTCATAGGAAGATGGCAATTGACATGACTTTGAAAATTACCGAAAAGTGTAAGTGTGCAGTGCAAGTACAAAAGTGCAACGGACATAATATACAACCAACACATGCAGCTTTGCAATCTTCTAAAACCGCGAGTATCATGGTTCTCTTGATATATTCCTGCTTCCTCAAAACCCTCTACCAAGCTGGAACCTCCTACATGGACGTCGCGGAAACGTTCACGGTTTCATACGTGGACGTTTCCTGTTCGTTGCTTGTTTCCGCATTTGTAAATGAGATCGGAAGATCTATCTTCGCGTATTTGTTCTCTTCAATCGGCAATTCGTACAGCCTGGAAGGATCCTCCGTAACGGTTGCAGACCTACGACGCGTTAGGTGCCTAAAACAAGATTGATGTCAAGACACAGACCTTTCGTCAGATATCCACGTTGGAAGGCATGAACGTTCATGTCAGGTTCATTCAGTAGTTTCCCATATTCGGGTCGTAGCGAAAAATATCTAATGTAGCAGTAGCATCAACGTTGCTGGTCAACAAGACGTAGAAGTAGCAACTTCAAATTCATATTCAAATTCAAGTCACTTCAAGTAGAATTAGAAAATGAAGATCTTAGAAGCACTCAAGACTCAAGCAGTATAAAACGAAGATTTGGTTGATAGGATGCACACTCCAAGCAGTTATTCTGTGGTGGCCATTTTGGAAATTGCTGGGTGCATCATCGCGACTGACGCAAAATCACCAATGACGCTACATATAGGAGAAATTTTCAAAAATATAGCCAGTTACTGGGATACAGATCCATGTTTAACCAGTTTCACGACAAATTCAATCATAAAAGTGACGCAAGCATACCCCAAAACTATTTTACACTTAATAAAATCCAAAGTCTAAAGAGTAAATAGTTTTACCTAAAAACTGTTAAGTTGAAGTGGAAGTAGTCTAAACGCATAGCAACTTAGTTAACTAGGCAAACCCAACTTGAGTACTCAGAAAAAGTAGAAGTACTTCGCTACTGACCACTTCTGAATACCATTCACATATGTATTTTCTGCATCCTTTCAAAACATGTAGAATTTATCGCAATCAGGGCTTTGGAACTGGCGTAAATTTTAAACTGCTCCTGTTCCGGAGTTCATTGATACCGTTGCTCCGGAGACTCCGTCAACTATCGAATGGGTCAGTGCTTCGGTCACTTAGTCAATAACGACCGTTGCAGCTATGAACGGTAGGGGTCTTCAAAAATGACTTTTTTCTTCTCAAATTGTACTGGCTACTTGATAAAACTGTTCGGTTACCTAATTTAAGCCTACACACCAAATTTGGATCAATTCCAGCCAGTAGCCGAATTGATACAGGAGAACAAAGTTTCTTTTTATTATATTAAAAGGAATCAACAAAAATTTCAAAAATTTCTGTTCAACCCATGAAAGTGTCAGGTTGTCTATAGAAACGATGTTCGCCAAATTTGGCTCAATTCAAACCAGTCGAAACGGAGTTATTGCCGTCGAAAAATTTGGATTATCAATAAAATAGGATTTACGGTGAGCAATTCCGTAAATACTATTTTATTCAAATCCAAATTTGGCAACAACTCCGCTTCCACTAGTTGGAATTGAGCCGCGACGATATTATCTAACTTCTATGAAAATTCAATGTTGGTACTCCGTCAAAACAGCCCCGAAACTCCTCAGGGTATCTTTCTGATTGGAAAATTAAACTACTTCTACTTGACAAACTGAAAATAGCGATAGGTAAGTAAGTCGATCACAAAATATTACGGAGTAGAAGTAGCCAAAATTTGATATACTCGAGTAAGTCCTAGAAGTAGCGGAAAACTACCTGAGTACTTTGAAAAAGTAGAAGAACTTCGGTACTGACCATCTCTGCGCAATATCCACACTTCCCGTGCGTATTGAGTCGTATTGCGGGCATGCATATTACAGCTCTCCCTTGAAATGAAACTACATACTACCAGATGGTATTCTTATCACTCACTTTTTTAAGCAGTACGCCATGGTGACCAAAATCAACATTCCAATGGCTGCTCCAATGCCAGTGAGTGCAAGAGTAACAGAGTCAGTTTGATAAAAAACACCCTTTATGTTGGTACGATCTTCAATTGTGCCTTCATGCCCTGCAAACATTGGGAAAGTTTCGTGTTAAAAATTGCATCGGTTAGATATACTATTTGAAAATAAATAGTCTTGTAGCAGCATTCTTTTTGCGCCTTTGTGGCAAGGAGCATAGTGGCAAAATTTGGACAACTGCAAACTGAAATTTAGGCTTGTTTTTAATTTGATAATGTCGTAAATGCTACTTTGGTGGTGGATGAGGAAATAAAGTGAACTCAAGATCAAGAAGTAGCTCACTGCTGCTGTGCATTTTTATTATTATTTTTTTTTATAGTGTAGTAGACTTAATATGATACATTGTTTTAAATAAACTACGTCCTTTCCTTTTCCTTTCCTATTCTCGTGGCCAGCAGGTTAGGAACCCTTGGTCTAGCGCAGTGCTTCCCAATCGGTGGGTCGCGACCCATCAGTGGGCCCGAAGCTATTTCTGGTGGTTCGCGAAGAATTTCTTAATGTTACAATTTTTATTCAATTTGCCATAAATGCCAAAAACCTAAACTTCTGCCGATTAAACGGGCTCATATCCTTTCTACTTCTCTGAATTAAAGCCACGTTCCCGTGCTTCTAATTAGTGAACCAGGTTTCGTGACAGTCATTTTGATGGGAATGCGAAATTGGACAGTGTGTTTTTATACGTGCCTTGAAATTGAGAACGTTGATTGGTAAATGCAATCCAGCCCGATTATAATCAGTCAACAATACTCGGCACGACGGCACCCTTTTCATGTTTGACGTAAACGACGAATCACCAATTGAATACCAACTTTCTCATTGTAATCTACTATTACAAGCATTTTTGTCAACTTTATACATGCGTATTCTCAAACTGACGCGCAAATTCACTTGTGGGCGTCTAATTTAACTCGTAACTCACACGACTCATTGCACGTTGAATTACGTTCTCATATGTTCAGTCATATCTCTCGTGGTGGGTCGCACAATGCGACATTGTGGTAAAAGTGGGTCGCGTACTGAAAAAAGGTTGGGAAGCCCTGGCTAGCGTAACTGGTATAGCTCATAAATGTCAAATTTCATGATTATAATATTTGAATATACACTAGATCAGACCTGGGCAAAGTGCGGCCCGCCCAGCTATTCTCTGCGGCCTGCGAAAGGTTGCTTGACATTCAAAACATAAAACTTGCTTTTCGAATGAATATAACCATAGGCTGTATCTACTTAACAGGAAATTCGTTTACTTTGAAGCCTGTTCATTAATATGACACGATTACGCTGCCTGCGTATCTCGCATGCGTAATCCAGATTCAAAATAAAGGCAATGTGGCAAAGTACGAGTAGCAATTAAAGTCACAAGAAATCACTCTTTCCATATAGTTTAGTTCAAACATTCTTTGTTGCCATTGTCCCATGACGCATTTTAAGGTACGTGTTTCAAATTGTTACGTGATACGTTTCCGAATCCATAATTCGTAAAACAAGTCAATCAGTACTCGCGATTATTATATGACTCATCATATTTATCAGTTTTATCACCCATAAAGGATTACCCTCAAACTGAAATTCGAAGAAGGTATAGACCGGGGGTCGACAACCCCGGTCTTTTTAGTTTTTGCCGAGCATGTCGCCGAGATTAAGCATTTTAATTAAAGTCGGTCTTATGACATAGAACACGAAACACTCGGTCAAGGGAGGTCGAAGCTGTACACTGCTCGGATGGCAGCGACCAAGAAAATAAGCTTTGTACTATTGCACATACATTTCACTTCCAGTGCAGTAGGGTTGTTCAAAAAAAACTTTTTTTTCCAAATCTCACTCGCCTGATGACTAAATCGTCAGGTTGTCCAAGTAAACGATGCACACCAAATTTGACTCAATTCCAACCAGTAAAGGCCGTGCAATCTTGAATTGAAATTTTTAATTTATTATTAAAAATGAAAAAATAAAAATTCTCAATTTTTTCTGTCAGCCCCATGAAAGTGTTGAGCTGTCTTCAAAGACGATGCAAATCAAATTTGAGTCAATTCCGACTTGTAGAAGCGGAGTTATTCGAGTTTGTCGTTGATAATTCTCGGATTATCCTTGATCCGGGGATTATCAATGAAAAACTCAAATAGTTCTGCTTCTACTAGTCAAAATTGACTCAAATTTGATTTGCATCGTCTTTGCAGAAATGACTTGACTCGAAACAGAATTTACAAGTCATCAAGTGATCAGTTTTAACTAAATCTCGTATGAGCCCCGATTGTTAATCGCTCAATGAGTGTGCGACACTGGGTTTTATCGAGTCTCCATTGTTACATCAAAAATTGATCGCAAACGCAATAATTGGAGCTTACGATGTTGTAACTAGTAGTGAAGTAATCTACTACCAATGTGTCTCTCTTCTATGAACTGCTCATATAACCAACCCTCTGGTATAATTTAAATAGAAAGTATATTTTTATACGTTTATATTACTCATCTGCAATTGGAACAGGCTTAAATTGTACGTCACGGAGGTGAAAGTTGGCAGTGCGTTGTATCAAATCAATTTTTCTGAGGTACTGTGTTTATGATGTTAATTGCCGACTGGGGCTATATGGTTACTTGCGTAGTCTAGCAGTTCTTCGTGAGCGATACGCCTTTTTGCGTGGATATTCGATACTACATTCAACTCGATTCAAAATAAATCTGGACTCAATCTGTATTTCAAACAGCTAGCAAAACGATGCAAAGAATATGAGAGAGAGATAATTCTTTTATTCGTCAACCATGAAATATCGTGTGAGAAATGTCCAAAAACATTAACGTCCAATAGTTACACATTTTTTTTTATATTCCTTACTATATTCTACACCAGGGGTGAGCAAACTTTTGAGCTCGCGGGCCGCATTCGACATCTGAATCCATTCGCGGGCCGTACTATATAAAATTGGGACTATACGCCAAAACGCAGTAGTGGTGTTTGATTATATCATATAGTGATGACATGGAGATAATATATATGCTTATTCAATGCAAACCAAATATTACTTTGATGATATCAGACAAGCGTGGGAAACAGTGGCGAGATTTCATAGGCTGGTCGACCGCAATAACCAATTTGTCGGTTGTCCCGATTCCTAGAACAGGATTGAAATTTAAATCTGTGAGCAGCGATCTGTTCATAGATTTACCCATTCCACCTTTGGTACAGTTCCAGGACACACAATGCTGATAGCATCATAATCATGTTTAGAGCCCGACCGATATTGGATTTTTGAGCCGATACCGATAAAACCGATATCCAGTACCTTCACCGATAACCCCGATATATTCAGCCGATATCCAAAAAATATGAAATCTAGCTCAAGGCGCATATTTAACACGTCAAGAGTATTTAATTGAATATGTTTACAGCCATTGCTATACTTAACATGAAATGAATGATCTCGGGGGCAATAAAAATATTCCAGTAGCACCATTCCAGCAGTTTCAGATTACAGTTCACGAAGCATAATTTCTCGGCGTTTTCTCCAGGGAGTGAACTTGTGTGGTATTCATAAATGATGTAGGCTATACAGTACTAAACACAGTGAACAGTCTTTCACTTGGTACTGTAGTTGGTAGCACAGCAAGAACTGGGAATTCTGTTTATTTTGGTTCCACGACTGTAGCTGATCTTTTCTTCATTGGTTCCACCAAATATTGATATTCTTCTGACAGTGCACCTGGAGCCTTCAGAACATCATTAACAGCGGAAGAGAATGTGCAAAACTACTCAAATTGTTCACGTCCGCTCTGCCCATCCCCTTGACTATGACCAGCATTTCAACAATCAGTTGATCAATCTTTTACACACTGTCAGAATTGGCCCATGTCATTATGGAATGAAAAATATTTGTATGAATTGTTGGCTCTACTCCCTTTTTGCTTGATTTTCTTTCACTCTATGCCCGCCTATTCCTTATCATGGTGGCCCCTCAGTCAGATGACCCCATACATTACTGGTATTTTTCGCTTTGTTGGTACCGGCCCTTGGCTTGTGAGCTTCCTGCACAGACACCAACAGCTATATCTACAGGTAAATGTTTACACGCGACCTTTTTCTCTTTAATCACGACGGCCAGTCAAGCTTGAATGAAGTTTTCATTTCTCAAATGAATCGATTGAAATCTTCTGCATACAACTTTCCATTCACTCGATGTCTGCTCTCTGTCTCTGGTGTTCGATCACCGCAGGGGGATTCCCACTGAAGTCACTGGGGCATAACGGTGAAGGTATATTTTTCACATAGGGCTACTGCAGTGGTTCCCAACCTTTTTCATCTCGTGCCTCCCTTGGCCGAAATTTGTGCAAAATTTCCCCCTTAGGAGAAATCTGCCCGATGATTAAAAAAGGTCATTTTTACTGCGCAAACACCTGTTGACCGAAGAATAAGACCGGAGGTACGGAGTGTCTGTTTCTAGCAGGGCTGTAACAATACTTTGTAGACCTCCAAAACAATGGTCTTGGTCTCAATCAAACAAATTCTGGAAGGGTTGACTCAACAGACCCCCATACTTCCATTTGTGTTTTCGGCTTATCATGCACCAATCACTAATATAACTGCTGTGAAAAATCAGTATGCATAAATTTGCTGGTCTCGCGATTTTTTTCTCAAGTGTGCGTATGCATTTGCCAATAATATTGTTATTTTCATATATAGCAGGATTGACCACACCCGAGTCGGACTCGAGTCAGCATTTTCTGATGACTCGACTTCACTCGAGTCATTTTCTCAAAATAGGGAAACGACTCGACTCGACTACAGACAATCTGTGTATTGACTCGACTTGGAGTCATTGTACATGACTCGAACCAAGCCATATGACTCGTGACTATAAGACGGCCAAGACCGACATTTCATTGTAATTTCGAAGAACAGTAAATCGATATGCGACAATAAACTGCTCAAAGTGAGGAAGATTAGTATATTATAAATCAAAATCATTCAATATCAACAAACAGAGTTATAAAAAATGAGTTTAACAAGACTTTAACTGGAAACTGAGTAGTCAACACAAGGAATTGGACTCGGACTCAAGTCATAATACCATAACTCGGACTCGACCCTATGCTCGGTGACTTGGACCGTCGGACTTGACTCAATGGTGAATTGAAGATGACTCGACTTGACTCGAGTCAAAAGTGAAATTGACTTGTGACTCGGAGCCTCGTGACTTGGTTACAGCCCTGATATATACCCTAATATATAACATACACGTGATCAGATTTCCAGCTTGAGCTCATGGAAATTTAGGACACTCATTCGGTTTCGGCAACACTGCACCAAGTTTAACATGCATTTTTTCGATCGAGTAGCTGTTCATTAAAAATAAAGCAAAGCTAGCGATCTCTTTGACTTGAATCGATGACGTTGGAATATTTTGTCACTTTATGAAAATGTTGACATGAAAATATAAGATAAATACTATAGAATCTAAACGTTTACATTCTATATAAATACTTTCGTTAGAGGCCTTGTTGTGATAGATTCGGCACGACATTTGCTTGCTTGGAATATATTTGATTGAGAGGCCGTCGCTGGCCTACAAAATTGACTTGCGAACTGCAGCACATCTGAACTAGTTCAAAAAAAAAAAAGGGCGAACTTGTATGGGAGAAAGAGATTTCAAATCGCATTTGAACATACTTTCAGCAAAAAAACAGCTATAAGGAGCATACGCTCTGATATAACTGGTTGCCAACATGACAGTTCGGGCATGAACATTATGGGAAATCCGCTACAATTCTAAAGTGGAATTCCTCCCTGAAAATTGCAAAATTCCCCCCAAGGGGGGAATTCCTCCCCGGTTGGAAACCACTGGGCTACTGGCCTGTGTGCGTTGCAGCTTGGCCATTCATCTTTATAATTTACTGACATTCAGTGAAGACTTCGCGTCTTCTCTGACTCCCTACGACCATGTTATGACGTCACAAAAATGGCCGATATTTTTTTACCTCCAATGGCCGATACCGATATTACTTTCCAAGTGTGATATCGACTCGATATTATCGGCGAGCCGCTGCGGTTCAAAAGATAATACGATTCTAAATTCTCTTGTCACTAGGTGGCGCTGCATGTAAAAATCTTCAAAATCGATATTTTTTGCTTAAATTGATGGTGGAGAACCAATTAAAATATCTAATTATACAATTTTGGGGCCAAGGAATTGGAAAAAATCAACTTTTTTGCTCTCGACTCAATAAAAAAAAGGTTACGGATGAAAAAAAAATTGGGGGGCCCGGACTTGAAAATCCATGTGGTGTTAAGTTTCCACAAAAAAAAATTGTTGCAAAATGTACTTCGAAGCAGTATGGTTGATATAAAATTGGATTTTCGAAGTGTAATCTATTCCTTCATAAAATCTCCAAAAATTTTTTTTTGCAATTGTTGATTGCTAAAAATAGTATTTACGCTGAGCAGCAGAGACCAGCTGTTCACCGCAAATACTATTTTAAGCCATGAATCATATCAAAGACCATATTTTTTCGAGATTTCATTAAGGAAAGATTGCACTTCGAAAATCCAATTTTATATCAACCATACTGCTTCAAAGTACATTTTGCAATAATTTTTTTTTTGTGGAAACGGAACACTGTATGGATTTTTAAGTCCGGGCCCCCCCATTTTTTTTCATCCGTAACTTTTTTTTCATTGAGTTGAGAGCAAAAACGTTGATTTTTTCCAATTCCTTGGCCTCAGAATTGTATAATTAGACATTTTAATTGGTTCTCCACCATCAATTTAGGCAAAAATAATAGATTTCAAAGATTTTACCATGCAGCGCCACCTAGTGACAAGAGAGTTTCGAATCGCATTATCTTTTAAACCGTTGAAAATTTTTTAATTTTGTTTCTTGTAATCCACTTAGAATTCATAAAAGAACAACATTTGTAAATATTGTACAATTCTGAGGGTATGCATTACAGCCCTTGCTAAATTATAATGGAATTAGCCTTTGGTTAAAGGCAATTTGACAGTATCAATCAAAAGTCACTGGGGTACTAATTACGATAATATAAATTTTATTGTGCTCGTGGTTCCAGAACCCGTAAAAATCCACCTGGAATTTTGATCGTAAAGGAGTTTGGTATTGTGACGCAGAAATGCCGTCTGGGAGCAAGTTAGGACCAGCGCTAACCACAAGCGTATTGGCCATTGTTGCGCAAGCAATTGAGCATTCACACTCTCACTCTCGCTTGCTCCGTGCTGCGGCTGCTTATTCCAGACGGGGTTGCGATGTCACAATGAAAAACTCCATTAAAATGCAAAATGAAAGGCTGATTTTGCGGAGCTTCAGGTACAAGGGCACCATAAAATTTATAGAATTGTAATCAGTAGAATGATAGCTTTCGATTGATTACCAATTTTATCAAATTATGGGCTCGGCAAGCCAGTTAATTACCGTCAAATTGCCTTTAGCCAAATGAAAGTTGTGACGTAGATCAATCGCAGCGAGCCGTTAGATTTGCTTGTGTCAACACCATTGTAAAACACTATGATTTATTCAACTACTACGAATTATTGTTGCTAAATATATATAGCAACGAGGCTACACGTTTGTGTGTCCGTCGAAGTGTTACTTTTTTTTCTGGGCTGTTCAATTATGTCCAGTAATTTTTTGCAATTCAACAATAAACGACAGGAGTCTTTTCACAATTACCGGTTTTCGTTATACATAACACCTTCTGTGCTTCGCATTATACAAATTCACTTAACATCAGTAGCAGAAGCTAAAATTCCCTATTCATGGCGATTAACATTTTGACGCCGTAATTTCACTAATATGCGAAATAAATCAAGCATTGCACTGACATAAGTTGGTAATATAGCAAACTGTGAAATACAGTTGATCTCTTTATCAGTTTAGTATATTATAGTATATTACCGTATATATATACAGAAATAAAACAGAAAATATTGCATATCTATCAGAAAATGATAAGAAAAAAAAATGCACTTACTAACGCACTCCAGTTTTGGCCATGATGCAGTTTTTGTGGATTCATCCAGAGTACATAAAATATCTTGTTTGACGGGCTTGCCTATAAATTTATATCCCTTGGAGCATTGTAGTCGACACCGTTCATTGATTGTTCCTTCCGGACAGAAAGTAGTTCTATAGTTGTCGGTCAATTCCTTGCGAGGACACTTGATTTCTTAAAACAAATCAAGTCAAGGCTGATTATATTTTGATAAAGGTCTATGATCAGATCACTACTTGCACATAATTTCAAAGTTTTAAGGAAGATGAAAATAACAAGATTTAGTATAAAATTTCTTTAGGAAACATTCAACATCACACTTGCTTGTGAAAAGGCCATGAGAAATGAACTGTCACAAAGAAATCAAAGGGTTTTATCGCACAACGTCAGTACAACGCTCTCCAACATGGGAGATGGGCATAGTTACTACAAACTAAATATATTTTATTGAAGAAGTAAAAATACAACAAAAATATCACGATCAACACTATTCATTTTATTTTGAACTACGAGCTGCGCACGATACACGGCAACACTCTTCAGCAACTATTTTGATTACTTCTGTATAGCCTCTGGCCGAATTTCAGTGCATAGACATAATGAAATAACTGGCGGCCAAATACCCTCGGTAAACTGTCCATGTCCACTTTTCCATCGCCAGTGACTAATCTATTTACTCACATCGGCTTACTATGCGCACGGAAATTGTGGGTAGTCATGTTATGAATAGCAATGGGAATTCACTTTCTATAGTGGCGCGAAGGGCGGAAAATTTTCATATTGATGTGTGAATTTTGTCGTCAATATTAGTATAGATTCACATATTATTATCAAATATTTGTCCTTTCTCAGCCAATGTGATCAGATTCATCGTCAGAGTTTGGGCTGGGGGTGTCTTCGAAATTTAGGGAAGCTTTCAGATTACGGTACTATAATGAAATAAAAAAATTAGCTTGCATTGAACTGCGCCTAGCGTTAAGAAAAATTCAAGAATAATTCAACCCCATTAATTAGAGAGTCAATTTGCATATTGACAGCCCCCAATACATCCTAGTCGAATCAAGTGTCGACAGCGGCATAATATTGTTTCTGCTGCCACAGATTGGCCACCCCTGAACTAAACAATCGATATCGGGGTTACCTATAGAGACGGTACTTGGAAAACTATCTCCTCGTAAAGCTTTGTCTTTTGGGGAGCT
Source organism: Botryllus schlosseri (assembly GCF_051294905.1). Classification (NCBI taxonomy): domain Eukaryota; kingdom Metazoa; phylum Chordata; class Ascidiacea; order Stolidobranchia; family Styelidae; genus Botryllus; species Botryllus schlosseri. Next base: position 7,364,571 of record NC_137243.1, on the reverse strand, counting down.
CGAAGTTGTTGTCTAAGCGTCTCCGTCTTGTCAGTGGTTGGCCATTGCACGTCAAGGCAATATGCCTATTCATATTAGCAAATTCTTCCTCTATAGAATGATATTATCATCGCTGTTTGCCGTATCAGCCGGTGAAAAATTGTGATATTGGGCAAAGTAGAATAGCTTACTTTGAACAACAACAACAACAATACATGTTTAAACTGAAATCATTTTCAGCATTTCAAAATGCTTTACTAAGCATTCTTCCTAAATTTCAAATCATGTAGCGGGCCGAAAAATATGAACTCGCAGGCCGCGTGTTAGCGACCCCAGGTATATAGCTATCTAATCAGGTCAGTATGGCAACCATTGACATTATGTGACCCCCAAGACGTATAGTTCGTTACATGCTGAGTGATGTTTGTTCTCTTTAGCCCCGTTATTATCAGTGGCGAGTAAGGTAGCAGTACGCTCCACAGCTGTAACACCAATCAATTCATCCGCGATTGGACATTTCTATTCCATTGGTTCTTAACTAGGGTCTGTAGACCCTTTCGGGGTATGAAGCACCACATCAGGGGGTTCGAGATGCAGTGTGTGTGGAATTGAGCCTATATGCTGTGGAATATTTTCTTGGCCAATTTATTCAACTGGAAAATGGTTTTCACACTACACGCGATTTTATGTGAATGGGCTTTCTCATTTTAATACAGGTACCATCAGAAATTGTGTTGAAAATGAACAGAGCTATGAAGAATCTTATTGAAAACACGAGGGTAAAGCATGATCGCTAAAGTTGAGAAACAATGCTATCACTATGGCTCAAAAATTGTTATATTCAAGTTGTTATTGATATGCTCCATTAATTATCAAAGGCAAACTTTTGCAATTACAGAACAATAGCCTACTTATCACGACTATATCAAAACCAGGATAAGCCTACTCCGTTCAAATGCTCTGACATCAGATCAATCTTCGGCAGATTTTAAGATATTCTACATAAAATTGTGGCACGTCCAAGGACATATAGCTGCAATATTATGACCCGACAGCTTGACAATGTCATGATGCATCCTCTGTAATGATGTCTATAATTCATTATTTTAACAGATTATGCCCGGCATAAAGCAATTTTATTCGAATATTTGAAAATGTAATTTTTTACATGTGTCAAGCGTGAATAGTACAATAGTAAATTACATTTTCACGGTGTTTGTTGAATGCCTGCAAGCTCCCGTCAAAGAAGACCTACTTGGAAATTATACATTGAATATCCCTATTATTGCTGCTGCGGCCCGTGGCGTCATCAAAAAGTAGGAAATTGGCCCGGGAGCACATTAGAGTTTGAGACCTCTGATTGAGACCGACTAACAATCAAATATTAATGAATAAAGCATGTCAGTTAGGTTTCCCTTGAAGCCAGATTTCTTATTATATGTTACAATTGTTACATTCTAATTTTGGTGAAGACGAAATTGCATCAGACGTATTTCAAATTAATTTTACACATTGCAGATTTTGAAAAATGACCACATTTGATTTAGGAATAAGTTTCCATTCAACTGCAAGAGTTGAATCTACTCTATAATTAAATACTATAACCCGGGTTTAACATAGCTGCTGTTACTGTCGCATTCAATGACAAAGTATTTGAACCGTATGGTTGGGTGAGAACACATTTGCTATTGATAAAAATGGGGTAACCTAAATACAGAAAATTTCTCACCCTCGCAAGTTGGAGCATCATTAAAGTTCCAGCTGGCAGTCGTACCAGTATTTGATATGACACATCTAGCAGGTCCCGTATTTGAAGATTTGGTTCTGTAACCATCCCTGCATGTCAGAGGGCACACCGTACCAACAGATTTTCTAAAGCATTTTTTCTCGTGATAGTTCTTCTGCTCAGGAATATGCACTTGAGGGCATTTCACCTCTGTCGAGATAATAATATGGGATTAAAGATGATAACCGTAAATCCAGCCTATCGCGCAGTGGTTTTCAACCTAGCGGTCGTTTGCTCATTTCCGGATGTCGCGAAAATCTTGAACGATTAACTATCTACCGACTTACTAAATAAGCCGTGGCAAGTCTTGGCAACCGCACTGACCTTATTTCAGTAATTGCATTACCAAATAGGCTTTGAGTTGATCTGGACAAAGGTAATGGCCTTATTTGTCTAGTAATCAGCCACCCAAACAGGCTGTAAGAAAGTCCTGACATAGTAATCAGGCATAGGCGCCGAACGCTAATTTTCCTTAGGCATACGGGTTCGATGACGTCACAAAGGGATGACGTCATAATGTGACAAAGCAAGTGATCTCCTGCTTAGTTGGTTTGCCATTTGCACTCGTTCCGCCTTGCGTATCAGGTTTTGATTTTCACACGCGCCCGCAAACCTCGCTAATTTATCGTGTCAACAACAGGCAATGTGCTCAAGATATAATCACTGGCCTAAACAGTCGCATCTCCAGCAGGGATGATGCGCGCGATATAATGGTTGACCTGAGTAATCACATCGGTAATAGACCTGGTGCGCAACACATCGTCACTGGCATGAACTATCGCATATCGGGCCTCGCAGGCTTTGGCGCCTATCTACAACATTCGACAATCGTTTAGAGATAATGCCGTTACGTGCATGATGATTAGCGATGGTCATTATTGTTTAACAGTGATATCACAAAATAAAAAATTGACATCGAATCGCCACGAGCCTAATTGGCAACATTGATACGAGTCTCGAAGAGATATATCCGCTGTTTATATAGCTCAGTGCCTGCGAAGCTTCCGACTTTCTTAGACCGATTGAGCCGACAGTATATTAGTGAATTAGTGATAGCGCAGGGTCGGCAGGAAGTACTATGCCACCGAAAAAGAAGCTTCGCCAGTCTGATTTGAAGTGATTTTTTCAACTGAAAACTCAGGACGATCATGTACAGGCGGTAAACATTAATAACACAGAATTAGAAGCAGAATCAGAAAGCGCAACTGCAGAATTCGATGGCTCAAATGGAGAGTTGCATTGTGCAACTATAGAATTTCTTGATACTTTCCGAGATTCAGAATTGGACGGTTCGACCACAGTAGCCAAAGATACTGAAAATGCCAGAGGCAGATCGTACCAGATACATTGGCAGGCGGATTTTCCGAGGCTTGTCTACAATGCCGATAGTGACTTTGTCACATGTTCCATCTGTTCATGGGCAATGGAAAATAATAAGGCACCTCCGTCAACCAGATCAGCCTTATGCGGAAACTCAAATGCCTGGATCTCGGGATTCAATCGTTGGCGTCGCGGAAAGGCTGCTATGAAAAAGCACGCGGATAGTCGGCCTCACAAGGATTGCATAGATGTGAAGAAACGCATCGACAGTGGTGCATGTGTCATTGCAAATCTTAAAGGGCCATCCGCATCGCGTGCAAAAGAAAATGCCAAGGCTTTGCGTGCTATATATGACTCCGTTATACTGTGTGGGCGACAGGGCCTTCCCATTCGCGGCCACAGTGATGAAAATTCTAATATCGTGCAAATAATGAAATGACTTGGTAAACATGTGAACTACGTACAAAAATGAATGGATGAAAGTAGAAGGAAGAAATGGCTAAGTCATGATATTCCTAACGAAATTTTGGACCTTGCCTCGCACACAATTCTGCGACAAATTGTTAAAGATATTGAAAAATCCGGTTCAGGATATTATTCTATAATCGCTGATGAAACATCAGACATCACAATGAAGGAGCAGGTTTCGCTCTGCGCTCGCTATGTGGATAGCGATTGGGTTACAAAAGAGGTGTTTTTAGGATTTTGTAACACACCGAAATGTGATTCTGAAACACCAAGTAACGCGATTCAGGATTGTTTGGCTTCTTTGGGATTGAGCTGAGAAAGATGTTGTGGCCAGGCTTATGACGGGGCAGCAAGTATGAAAGGACGCATTAATGGAGTACAAGCTAGAATTAAGCGAGTTGCTCCAAAAGCTACATACGTTTATTGTATGGGGCATCAAATCAATCTTGTTGTTCAAAATAGTATCTCAAGTTGCACAGAAGGTGCGAATGCGTTACGCATATTAAACGAGGTATCGAAATTTGTTAGAAACTCTCCAAAACGACTGGAATGCTTCAAGTCTTTTCATACCAATGATAGCGATGGATTGAAACAAGCGTTGCCGTCGCTCCGGCCGCTATGCCCGACTCGCTAGGTGATGCGAAAACGTCAATTGACAATTTCATTGCCAATTATGAAAAAATGTTGAACTGGTTGGAAGAATGCTGCGATAGTCAACAACAAGACGCAACCACCAAGGCACTTTGTCAATCTTACTTGCTGCAATTGGAAATGTTTTCTACCTACTTTCATCTGCGGTTACTTCAACGGCTGGTAAACACTTTCCACTCTGTTCACAAAGCAATACAAAGTTCCACGATTTCACCATTTTCGGCCAGGCAATTGATTTCTAATCTGTCTCGCGTCCTCATTGGTGACGGGGCATCAACGGAGAATGCCAGTGCATTTTTTACAAGGTATCTGGCTAAGCACGAAAATTAAAATTACAATTACCTTCCGTTCCGCGCGCACGGAGCCGAATACACTCACAAAACTCTGACCAACAACATTCTGTGGATGATTTCTTCAGTCATACTTACCATGATGTCTTTTCAAAGAGTAGTGAAATTCTTTTGAGAAGTTATGACTCTGAAGACATCGGAATAGCGATACAGCTTGAGTCGATTTTGAGTTTTCACGCTGACAAAACTGACATTAGCACTGTTTGCGAATTTTATGAAAGAGATCTTTGCCTGGAAGATTTGGAACGGGAACTTGATCAGTTCATTGTCACTCATGTGTACGCAAAGTGTCCAGTGGATTGTTTTGAAGTATTTGCGAACAATCGTACACTGGTTGATGTATTCCCGAATCTAGCTAGGCTTGCGCGCATTTATTTGTCACTTCCCTGTCCGACGTGTGAAGCTGAGCTGCATTTAGCGCATTGCGTCGATTGAAGACGTACCTGCGATCGACAATGTCACCGCGCCGTCTTAATTCATGCTCAATCTTCAATTCCATTCTGAGATGGTAGACAAGATTAATATGGAAACCATGATCGCCGAATGGATTGGCAGAAACAGAGCGCATCAATGCTTTTAGATATTAGGCACTCGTTATGCTATTTCCTGTCCGTATTCTTTTGTTCAGTCACGTCACAATTTCTTTCCGGTCACAAATACAATTTCATTTCGAGAGCGTGTATTTGTTTGTCAAACCGAGAGACACGATAGTGTTACAGCGCCTGTAGAAACCGACGTCTTCATTATAGAATCGCGTATGTATCATTCTGCGTCGCTCACGTTAGCGACAGCACGTAATGTCGTAAACGGAAATACATTGCGATTTGTTCTAAATAGCACAATCGACGTTTATGCCGATACATGCCAAACAGAATTCTAGGCATGCCGCATACCTAAATAAATGTCTAAGTATGCGTGGCATGCCTTGCATACCTAGGTTCAGCGCCTATGTAATCAGGTTACCACTTCAAAGAGCGGGTCGTGAAAAATCTTAAATCGGAAATCGTGTCACGATTGTAAAAATGTAGAAAACCACTGCTACTGGCTATAAAGACATCAGTATAGTGTTTAGTGATAAAATTTGTACATCTCTGTATTAGAAGAGCTTCTTGGAGGTACAGAACTTCAATATACAATCAAATAGTATATTCATATTGAAATGAACCCGAATATTTTCGGCTGACACTCGTCAGGGGTAATGTTTTGTGATACGATTGTTGATATACAATGTTCTTTACAATTCTCTACTAGTTGCTGACGACTACCCCTGACGAGTGTCAGCCGAAAATCTCTGTTTTAGTTGCTGAGTCGTACACAATAGTTACACTTCTGTTGTTTAAATCCACATTTTAATCATACAGGATGGGATATATATCATGTTTGGATGATTCATGCATATTAGAGTATCCGTGGCTTGACCATGTTATAAAAACTATAATAGAAATAACAGGAAGGAGATTTTGAAATGAATACTTCCATGTTAATTGCACCGTGAATATTGCGAGATGTGTACAACGATGTGACAATTATGAATGCCATCATGAATAATATGTTTGCATATGTTGAATGGTTATGTGAAAGTCATTCGACTGTCACCGTGGCGTATAAGTTTCGAAGTAAATTTGTAGTACTGTTGCAGTCGGAGTTCATGGAGGAAAATAGTCGGAGTCGGTACATTTAAAGACTCTGGAGTCGGAGTTGGAGTCGGTCTATTGAAAATGTCTGGAGTCGGAGTCAGAGTTGGTGGTAAAATTTACAGACTCCACAGCCCTGATTCAAATGCAGAAGTTTTCTCACCCTCGCAAGTTGGCGCATCGTCAAAGTTCCAACTGGCAGTCGTTCCTCTGTCTGATAAGACACATCTCGCCGGTCCAGTCTTTGAAGAATTGGTTCTGTAACCATCCCTGCATGTCAGAGGGCACACCGTACCAACAGATTTTTTAAAACATTTTTCCTCGCGATAGTTCTTCTGTTCAGGAATACGCACTTGAGCGCATGTCACCTCTGTCAAGATATTTATAAGGGATGAAAACTGACAACTAGGGTAAGTTTTTGCAACTTTTATAGAACTTCCGGGAGCTTCCTGAATGCTCAGAATTTATGTCGTATGATGTTTCAAGCTTTTTGAAGATCACTTGATTGATTCACTGCCGTTTAAATTTGAGGTCCTTCCCTATTTGAAGGACGCGCACTCGCGCAGGCAAGACTGCTGCAAATTATGTTATCGCTGGGTCACCTATTCGGGCTATTTATTTTGCTATAGTCGCCAATACATAGTTTTGCTGCTATGCCTTTGGTCAAGTTTGCAGATCTAAGTGGTTTTCGGAGTGGTATTTGCCTTGTTTTATTGATTATTCATTTGCAGTTCTTCTTTTTGCGGAAAATTATTCCCGAGTTGCGATTTTTCTTGCTGCGTACCAGCAAAAACTAATTTCAGCCGGTCTTGGTAGGCTTAGGCTAGTACTTAATTGGACAGCTCTGCAGGAGATGACAGCCAAATGCTGTCATGTATGTTTCAAACCTAGAGAGCATACAAATTCATGTATCATCGATTCAACATACTACAAAATAGTATCAGAGATATTGCGCAATTGACAAAGTATGAAATGTATTATCAGTATGGTATAGAACGAATGAGGCGAGCAATCAAACGTAATTTAGCTATCTGCCAGTCAGACATGGGGTGATTACTTCATGAATGTAATCGATTGAGATTACGATTACTTCTGAATCACGCGATTACGATTACGATTATGATTACAGTAAAATCAGGAAGTAGTCGATTACGATTACGATTACATTGGTAAAGTAATCACGATTACTCACGATTACATTTATTTTGCATCGTAGTAGTTGTATTGGAAGACAATACATGGGTTGCGCTGAAAAGGCCTAATGATATAACAACTGTCTTTACAAAACATGAGACATTTCCTTGTTACGTCATAATGTACCCATTGCCCATTTTATAGAGGAAGGTTCATCGCACACAACGTTTTGCATTCTTGCCAGGTCCATAAATGCCGCACCCCAAATTCCCCAATAGGTGGGGAGCGTGGCTGCAGGGTACTCAAAAGTACTTCGTAAACCAACATAAATTATATGAGTATTTTCGGTAGATTTCATTAACTTATAAATTCTCTTTGAACTTTGCGATTTAAATGTCTCTAGATAGCTTGATTTCGAAATGCATACGTCTCCTCCTCAAGAAATAAAGCATGTATAATTCATAGTAATAGGCATTTAGGTGCCAGTCAATACCGCTCGTCGACACATCAAAATACATATGCAGTTTCGGCCAACATGAGACTCCACGAAGTGTGCTACTATAGAAAGACATTGGCCGAAACTTAGGGTATGTGTCCATTGTCAATAGCCGCGCTGGGTGAGCGTGACTAACAGTCCATTCCTTTCAATCTGAGCCCACGATGCAAATGCCACCTGGGCACCCACAGAGCATTAGACATAATTTGTGTGTGCGTCTCACGCAGGTTTTTCTTTTAGTCTGCTATGTTTGGGCCACTACAATCAATATTTTTTGGCTATATAACAGACCGGAGGTCACGAATTAACAACATACAATAAAGGAATTCTTCCAAGATACCAGATGTTATAATTATGAATTACGCGCCCCCTGCTCTTCAGGTAAATCTGGCCATCGGGCGCTGAGATAGGATTAAAAACGCAATATAATGCAATTGCCAATATTGTTGATTAAATTAAATCTTCAACTTCAAAATTGACTACTCTATGGGGGCCCAAGACCAATGTCTGGGTGGGGGGAACTTTTGCTGTTTTGATCCTGATTCTAGCTACAACCCACGCTAACATGGTAGCCTATATAAGCTGATGACTATGGCGGCAGGTCCAAATGTTCAATAAAGAATTGTGAAATAGTGATTGGCGCCCGTTTTGAGTAGAATAATATGAGAATACGAGAAAGCTAACATAAAATTCTGTCTTCAACTTAATGCAGATAATGTAATGCAAGCTGCCATCACGAAAACGGCAAAACAACGGCTCGGTTATGATATATATCAGCAGCTGTTTATTTTAATGCTTCGTTGTGGAAACCGTAGTGTGACGATGTAATGTAATGTAATGTAATGTGAAACCGTAATTTGACTAGTACAAAATTTCAAACCTTTGTCTGGTGTACGTTCGTACCATATAGGCCTACTGCTCGCCAAGCAGCAACGGTGGAACTGCATTTAACTATAGAATTAGAACTATTACATTCTATAGTTTAACTAAGCAGAACCAAACATCAATACAAAAGTTGCTATTTTAACTTAGGCAGAGAGGTGATTAATTATCCTGTTGCGAGGTAGTGGTGTCTGAAATGTATTGATAACCCGATATACAGCACGGTGGGTTTTCTTACCATCACATTAATGTACATCGAATATCTATTTACTATGTGTGGCCACTTCTTACGTAAAGACGAGCAAAGCTAATAGGCTACCTCTGACGTAATAATGAGCAGTGGCATTTGAAAATTAGACGTTTGCGCTCTCAATAACTGGTATAATATCTCTTCCTTGTTCACGAGTGTTCAGTTTATGTCACAGTCCTTGTACAAATAAAAAGTAATCGTTCTTTCACAAAGAAATCGATTAAATATGGGGAGTAGTCGATTACGATTACGATTACTTGAAAATGCTGTAATCGTCGTAATCGATTACGATTACTAATCGCGATTACCCCATGTCTGCTGCCAGTTATTCCAAAAATGTATATTGTCATGTAGTTAGCAAACAGGAACAAACAGGAAAACGATAACTCTCCAAAATAAAACTTGGCATTGTTCCAAATAATTGTACTGCTGTGAAACAAGACATTGACTCTTAGTTTATATTATTCGACAACAATGTGAATGAACAAAGTTTACCACTTGCTAAGACGATATGAAATTGGTAAATGCCACTCTCACATAATTTTTGCAATGAAGTCTGCTGCTTTTATTTGTTTTATATCCGATCATGGTTGCGAGAAATATATTTCAAATTGTTATTACACATCGCTGATATTGAAAACTAGTGGGCACTAAATTTGGTTTTTACCAATGACTCCATTTGATTGGGGAAAAGTTTCAATTCAGCTCCAGAATTTTCTTCTACTCTACAATTAGACAATATAATTTGGTTTTAACATAGCTGCCGTTACTGTCGCAATCAATGTCACAGTACTTGAACTGTATGGTTGGGTAAACTAAGAGCACAATTGCAATTGGTAAAAATGCGATGACCCAGATACAGAAAATCTATCACCTTCGCAAGTTGGAGCGTCATCAAAGTTCCAACTGGCAGCTGTTCCTCCATCTGATATGACACATTTAGCAGGTCCTGTCCTGTCTGAATTGGGTCTGTAACCATGCTTGCATGTCAGAGAGCAATTTCCACCAACAATTTTTTGAGAGCATTCTTCCTCGCGATAGTTCTTCCGTGCAGGAATACGCATTTGAGCACAGCTCACCCCTGTCAAGATATTTATATGGGATGAAAACTGATGATTCTCTGTCGCCAGAAGAAACGCCTCTACACCCTTGGAATATTTCATTAATGTTGTGTGCTGTGTTCTCGGTTATTTATAACCAAATATGTGCTCGTTAACGTTTGTTTTCTATCGTTACAACCGTATCTTGCCCGTCTACTAGTTGTTTGTTTTTTGTTATTATGACGTCATAGACACAAAATTGTTCTTACATTTTGAATTTGATCCACCCTATCACTGACGTTCGCTACTGATGCGGATCAGTCGAAAAGCTTTTAGCGAATAAATTACCAGTATGAAGTTATTCCTTCGCGTTAAACTGATAACCGTTTATCTAGCCTATCGTACAGTGGTTTTAAAACTGTCTGTCCTTTGTCTATTTTCTGGCAGTAGCGAAGATGCTGACCGATTAGCTATCTACTACCAACTTAATGAATGGGCCGTTCAAGTCTGGGCGATGGTGCCAACCATATTTTGTAATTACATCACCACATTGACCTTGATTTGGTCTGGCAAAGGTAATTCCCTTATTTGTATTCAAGTGATCACTTTCAGAAGTCAGTCGTGAAACATCTTTAATCGGAAATTGTGTCACAATCTACAAATGTTGAAAACCACTGCTACTGTCTATAACGACATCACAAGAAGAAATGTCTAAAATTGCAATATTTTATTAGCATACTATAAAATAGTACCTGAGATATTAAGCAATAGAGGAAGAATGAAAATGTATCAAATAAGGTATGGAAGAATGTGGCTGTGGAGTGGAAAATTGTAAATAAGGTATGGAACGTGTGAGGCGGGTAATCAGTTGTAATTTATGCTATCTGCCACCACGATTCCAAAAATGTGTATTGTGTATGGTGATGTAGTTTGCCAAAAGGAACAAACCAGATAACCCTAAAAAATGTTCATTGTTCCTAATTATTGTGAGACAACAAAGCATTTACTCCGAGTTTATATTGTCCGTTAGCAAAGCGAATGAACAAAGTTAACCACTTGCGGGGATTTCAAATTGGTTGATGCCACTCTCATATCATTATTGCAACGAAGTATGCTGCTTTCTTCTTAAAAGCTAAACTGCTACTAGCTAAGATAATCATATTAGAAAGTACACTATACCTCAGGGGTGGGCAAACTACGGCCCACAACGCCGTTCTGTGCGGCCCGCGAGAGTCTAATGAAATTTAATAAAAATATTGATAAAATGCGTACTAAAATCGAATTAATGCAGGGACTTGATGAAACTGATGATTCTAAGGCAGTGGTTGTCAAACTGGGAACGCACCCCCCTTGGGGGCGTGAAAGCATCTGAAAGACGGCGCGAATCTGAGTCAAACTACAATTTTACATCCAATTCTCAATGGTTGCTCTGTATTTAGTATAAATTTCATATTTACAAATCTATCATCCCCAGTCTTAACCTTCCATGCCATGAAACTATCCATTAGGTTTGCTAGCATTCTGGTTTCGTTTGGTGACATGACGATCAGACATGGGGTGATTACTTCATGAATGTAATCGATTGCGATTACGATTACTTCCGAATCACGCGATTACGATTACAGCAAAATCAGGAAGTAGTCGAATACGATTACGATTACATTGGAAAAGTAATCACGATTACTCACGATTGCATTTATTTTGCATTTTAGAAGTTATATTGGGAGACAATATATGGATTGCGCTGAAAAGGCCTAATGAGATAACAAACTTCTTTTTAAAAAAGATACGTTATTTGCTTGTTACGTCATGATGTACCCAATGCCGATTTTTATAGAGGACGATTTATCGCACCCAACTATTTGCATTCTTGCCAGGTCCATGACTGCCGCACCCCAAATTTTCCATTAGGGTGGGGAGCTAGCTCGAAGGGGACTCAAAAGTATTTCGTAAACAAACATAAATTATAGAGCAGTGTCTCCCAAACTTTTTTGAGCCACCGCCCCCCTGGACGTCGAATAAAATGCCAGCCCCCCCCCCCCCCCCCTTCACCACCACGCCTAAATCATACCAATATTGGTTTGCATTTACTACAGCTAATAACAAGACGGATCAAGCTGGTGTATTATTATTATTATTATCATCATTCTCGTCACCTTGGGTTTGAGTATTGATAAGAGCAATCTCATTCGGAAATCTCAAGTCCCCACGCCCCGTACTGCCAAGTCGGTTTCTGCTGTGAATCAAAAACCTTGTCAGGGTACCTAAGATACATTATATCAAATGTGAGCGCGGACGGGCGACGACAAAAAAGTCAAACCGACTCCAGAGAGAGTCTTTTTATTTGATTTAATTGCGTATCCAGGACGATTGATTTGAGATATTGAACTTTAGTTTGAAGTCAAAATTGTTCTACCTACACTACTATGTAATCAGCTCCTCAATCATTTCATGCTCGGAAACTTTAAAGAATGTACAATATGTACAACATTATCTTTTGATTATAGGCCTATAACAGACCTGAAGTCACGAATGAACAACATACGCTAAAGTAATTATAACAAGATAACAGGCGTTATAATTATGAATTACGTGCCCCAGCTCTACAGGTAAATCTGACCATTGGGGCAGAGAGAAAGAGAGGATTAAAAATTAATAATAATATAATCAACAGCTTCTTGGAGGTACAGAACTTCAATATACATTTGCATAGTATATTACTATTGAAATGAATATACTATTCAAATGAATAATATAATGCAATAACCGATATTATTGACGAAATTCAGTCTTCAACTTGAAAATATCACCCTATGGCGGCCAAAGACCAACGTTTGGACTGGGGGACGAATTGCTGTTTTGGTCCTGATTCTAGCTAAAACCCACGTTAAGATGATATATAAGATTATGGCTATGGCGGCAGGTACCAATGTCGAGTAAAACATCATGACATGACCATTGGCGACTGTTTCGAGTAGAGTCATTCGAGAACCAGATGAAAAAAACATAAAATTCTGCCTTCAACTTGATACATATAATGTACTGCAAGCTGCCGCTACGAGAAATGGCAAAAGACGGCTCGGTTATGATATATATCAGCAGCTGTTGATTTTATTGCTTCGTTGTGGAACCGTAATGTTTTATTTGAGGAGTACAAAATTTAAAATCTCTATCCGCTGTAAAAACGTATGCGTACTACATATAGGCCTAATGCTCGCTAAGCAGCAACGGTCAAACTGTGTTTGCATAACCAAACATTAATACAAAAGTTACTCCGTAGAGTCAAGAGTTGTGATTAATTATCCTGCTGCGGGGTACTGGCGTGTGGAACGTGTTGATAACCTGATATACAGCACGACGGGTGTTCTTACAATCACATCGAATATCTATTTACTGTGGATACTTCTTACGCAATGACTAGCAAAGCTGATAGGCTACTTCTGACGTAATAATAAGCAATGGCATTTAAAAATCGGACGTTTGTGATATCATGAACCTGGTATAATAGATCTTCCTTGTTCACGAATGTTCAGTTCATGTCATAGTACTTGTACAAATAAAAAGTAATCGTTCTTTCACAAAGAAATCGATTAGATATGGGAAGTAGTCGATTACGATTACGATTACTTGAAAATGCTGTAATCGTCGTAATCGACGTAATCGTTATATTCTAATTTTAGTGAAGACGAAATTGTACCAGACTTATTTGAAATTAATTTTTACACATTGGTGGTTTTGAAAAATATTGGGTGAAAAACCTGGTTTTGATCAATGACCTCATTTGATTAGGGAAAGGGTTTCAATTCAGTCGCAAGAGCATCTTCCCCTCTGTAATTTAACACTTTAAGTCGGTTTTAACATTGCTGCCATTACTGTTGCAATCAATGTCAAAGTATTTGAACTGTATTGTTGGGTAAGAACACATTGGCATGATAAATATGCCTTGACCTAAATAAAGAAAATTTCTCACCCTCGCAAGTTGGAGCATCATCAAAGTTCCAGCTGGCAGCCGTACCACTATTTGATAAGACACATCTTGCGTGCCCCGTCGTTGGAGAATTGGTTCTGTACCCATCCATGCATATCAGAGGGCAGTTGGTACCAACAGATCTTTCAGAGCATTTTTCATCGCGATAGTTTCTCAATGTAGGAACACGCAGTTGAGCGCATTTCACCTCTGTCAAGATATTTATATAGGATGAAAACTGATAACCGTATATCTAGCCTATTGCCAGTGGTTTTCAAACTGTCGGTTATTTGACTATTTGCTGGGGGTAGCAAAGATCCTGGCCGATTAGCTATTTACCAATTCACTACACCGTGGCAAGTCTGAGTGGCGGTGATGATCTTTTTTGGAATAGCATTACCAATTAAGGCTTGATCGAGTTGGTATGGGCAGAGGCGATGAGCTGATTTTTCTAGTACTCGGCTATTCAAATAGGTTGTAACAAGGTCCCGATATAGTCATCAGATTATCATTTACAGGGGTGGGCTGTGAATCATTTTAAATCTGAAATTGGGTCGCAACAGTAAAAATGGCAAAAACCACTGCTATTGCCTGAAGCCATCACAAAAGGGAATCGTAATGTCTAAAATTGCAATATATTATTAGCATACTATTAAATACTATCACAGATATTGAGCAATTAGGAAAGTATGAAAATCAAATGTGGTATGGGAGAATATGGCTATGGTGTTGAAAATTGTAAATATGGTATGGAACGAGCAAGACGGGTGCTCAGTCATACCGTAATTTACGCACTCTGCCACCATGATTCAAAATATGTGTATCGTGATATATTTAGCGAACAGTAACAAACAAGATAAGAACCCTCAAAAATAAGAATTGGCATTGTTCCAAATGATTGTGAAACAACAAGGCATTGAATCTGAGTTTATATTGCTGGTTAGCAATGCGAATGAACAAGGTTTACCACTTGCTAGAGCCGATTTCAAATTGGTAAATACCACTCTCATATCATTTTTGCAACAAAGTCTACATATTTTCTTTGTTTTTCTATCCGATCATGACCACCATGGTATATTGGAAAAACGGTACAAGTAGCCTAACTCAAAGGCAACTTGCAAAGACAATCATGTCAGAAAGACATTATACCTATATAGAAATAAAACAAAAAACAAAAATATCCACCACAAAATCGGAACAACTACACATACCAATGCACTCCGGTACCGACCATGACGCAGTTTTCGTGGATTCCTCCAGAGTACACGAAATTACTGGATTTACGGGCTGCCCGCCTCTAAATCTATACCCATTGGAGCATTGTAGTTGACACTGGTCATTAATTGATCCTTCCGGACAGAAGGTAGGTTGATAGTTGCTGGTCAATTCCTTGCGAAGACACTTGATTTCTTAAAATAAAAAAGACAAATCTGATGGTATTTTATGAAAATAACAAGACTTAGTAGGAAATCGAATTAAGAAACATTTGTCATCACATTGGCTTGTGGAAAAGCCTTGAAAATTGGATCGTCGCCCTGAAATCAAAGCAATACCCAACTGGGAGTGATCAAAGATTCACACATCCACATAAAGGCATTTTCAATGTCAGTATGCTATGTTTCTAATGGCAGTCGGATAAATAAACACGATAGGTCGGTTTCAACATAGCTGCCGTTACTGTTGCAATCAATGTCAAAATATTTGAACTGTATGGTTGGGTAAGAACACATTTGAGTGGTAAATATGCCTTGACCCAAATAAATAAAATTTCTCACCCTCGCAAGTTGGAGCATCATCAAAGTTCCAGCTGGCAGTCGTACCACTATTTGATAAGACACATCTAGCGTGCCCCTTTGTTGGAGAATTGGTTCTGTATCCATCCCTGCATGTCAGAGGGCAGTTGGTACCAACAGATCTTTCAGAACATTTATCGTCGCGATAGTTTCTCCATGCAGCAGAACGCAGTTGAGCGCATTTCACCTCTGTCAAGATATTTATATAGGATGAAAACTGATAACTAGGGCAAATTTTTGTTGCAGTTAAATCCGTGGAAAGTTGCATTTATTTTTGACAGAAGATGCAGTAAAAGAACATATTTTGCTCGATTGACTAAAAAAAGGTCAACTTCCCAGTTCCACTCCCGAAATACAGTTTTCCATCCGCATTCTTTTTAGTTTAAATTGACTAAAAAAGGTCAACTTTCCGGCTCAGCTCTCGAAATACCCGTAAGAGCATTACTTCAGTGCCGATTTATGGTCTTTCGGTCGAATTTGGCCGTATTTTTCACCGAAATGAAAAATACTTTCATGAAAAACAGAAAAAGTTGCAAATTGTTGCAAAAAGTTCCATGAAAAAAAATAGACAAAAGTTGCAAAAAGTTGCACTATAAGATTCCTTCAAACAGCTTGAAACAGCATTACGGCAGTGTTGGGATCAAGTCACTACCTTCGAGTCACGAGTCATCTCGAGTCAAGTCAAGTCACTCGTTTTTTGGAGGTGACTCGAATCAAGTCGAGTCAAGTCAAGTCAAGTCACGAGTCAAGTCACGATTCGAGTCAAATTGAATTTTCGAAGTATATGTGATGATCCAAAGTCATTACATTTTGCTAACTGTGTGAAGGATAGATTAATTGGCCATTTATCTTGAATCAAATGACGATTATAAAGTTAAATATTCATGCAAAAAGGTGTCGTATCGTTCACGCACACGTAGAACTGATAATAAAATACGTGAGTAACTGTATAGCTACATGCTACAGTCTGATTTTATCAGTCAATATAAAGGATCGAATACGAAGCCTCGAAGAGTTGAACAAATTGATGTGGTACAATAGGCACTACCCACCTACACCTCTGTGAGAATATAAAGGCATAATGAAAGAACATTACCTGACTATTTCGACAACTTTTTTCAATGCCCCAATTCAATTCACCATTATAACACAAGATTCTCACAAAATCAGTCCCTATTTGTTAAATTGAATTCATCAAGACTGTCAAGAAATTCCCTATCTCATATAGGTGTGAAATTTTGGAACAACGTACCAACTATCCACCGTACTCTTCCTTATCATACGTTTAAAGCTCGCTATTGCAAATTTATATTATCCAAGTACTAAGAAGAACATATCTCATGACCACAGTGATGTTGTTTGTTGTTTTGTTTCATTTTATATGTTACAATAATATTACCACTGTGTACATGGGTCAAATTGTCTGATCACACTGTTAACTATGATAACCGTCCTTCACTAGTGTTGCTGTCTTTTATTTACTTTTGTTTATTTCGTTACTCTTTGCGGTGCTACTCGACTGAGAGAAGAAATTGATTCATAATATTATTAATACTGCCAATATGCTTGGGTGACTCCGGCCTAGAAGACTTCGGTCATATCGGGTCTCCCAGTCTATACCATGTAAAATATAGTAGGAAAAAATGTATACTATTGGACGTGAATTGTTTGTGGACATTGCCTTTACTGCATTTCATGGTTGACGAATAAAAGAATTCTCTCTCTCTCTTCTCTCGCATAAACTATATTCGTTCGATTTAAATCATACAAGAGTGTTGGTAAAGGTGAGCACTGCGCAATGTAAGCACTAGGCTGCCTAAGAAACAGAGATACGATGCGATTAGATAAATCTACTGCTACTACGACAACGTAGGTGTGATGGTTTCGTAAGTGATCAATTTATTTGTGATGTAACAATGGATGATCAGTGAAACTTACAATTATTGAAGACTGGTTGCTCTCGCAAGTGACACCGGCGTATCGCTAACAACCAAAACATACATAATATCGTGTGATTTAATAGACACCGTTTACTTAATGACTTGAAATTGACTCGTGAATTTTGCTCCGAGTCACGAGTCAATCCGCATTTCTGAGGCGTCGAGTCAAGTCAAGTCAAGTCATTTTTGCAAAGTGACTCGAGTCAAGTCAAGTCATACGAAAATGGTGACTCGAGTCAAGTCATGACTCGAGTCATCCCAACACTGCATTACGGTACACATATCTTGCGAGTATTTAGGAAGCTGCCGGAAGCTGTAAAAAAAGTTGCAAAAACTTGCCCTACTGATAACCGCATATCTAGCCTATTGGCCAGTGGTTTTGAAACTGTCAGTTATGTGCCTATTTGTTGGGGGTAGCAAAGATCCTGGCCGATTAGCTAGTTACCAATTTACTAAATAGATTGCGGCAAGTCTGAGTGACGGTGCTGACCTTTTTTGAAATTGCATTACCAAATAGGCCTTGATCGAGTTGGTTTGGACAGAGGCGATGAGCTTATTTGTCTAGTATTCAGCTATATAAATAGGTTGTAAGAAAGTCCTGATGTAGTAATCAGGTCATCATTTTCAGAGGTGGGTTGTGAATCATTTTAAATCAGAAACAGTGTCACAACCGTAAAAATGGTGAAAACCACTGCTATTGCCAAAAGACATCGCAAAAGGGAATCGTCATGTCTAAAATTGCAATATATTATCAGAATACTATAAAATAGTATCACAGATATTGAGCAATTAAGACAGTATGAAAATCAAATGTGGTATGGAAAAATGTGGCTATGGTGTGGAAAATTGTAAATATGGTATGGAACGAGCGAGGCGGGTAATCAGTCGTACCGTAATTTACGCACTCTGCCACCGTGATTCAAAAAATGTGTATCGTGATATATTTAGTGACCAGCAACAAAAAAGATAAAAACTCTCAAAAATAAAAATTGGCATTGTTCCAAATAATTGTGAAACAACAAGGCATTGAATCTGAGTTTATATTACTGGTTAGCAATGCGAATGAACAAAGTTTACCACTTGCGAGGATTTCAAATTGGTTGATGCCACTCTCATATCATTATTGCAACGAAGTCTGCTGATTTCTTCTCAAAGGCTAAACCGCTACTGGCCAAGATAATCATATCAGAAAGTAGCCTACATTATACCTATATGGAAATCAAAAAGAAAATTAAATAACCACAATAAAGTCGGAAAAACTACACTTACTAATGCATTCTGGTACCGACCATGACGCAGTTTTTGTGGATTCCTCCAGAGTACATGAAATTACTCGTGTGACGGGGTTATCTTTAAATTTATACCCCTTGGAGCATTGCAGTCGGCACTGTTCGTTAATTGATCCTTCCGAACAGAAGGAAGGTTTATACTTGCTGGTCAATTCCTTGTGAGGACACTTGATTTCTTGAAATAAAAAAGACAAATCTGATGGTATTTTATTATATGATTATGATGATCACAACTTGCGCATAATTCCAAAATCTCTGGTAAATGAAAATAACAAGATTTAGTAGGAAATCAAATTAAGAAACATTTATCATCACATTTGCTTGTGGAAAAGCCTTGAAAATTGGATCGTCACCCTGAAATCAAAGAAAGACCCAACTGGGAGTGATGAAAGATTCTAACATCCACAGAAAGGCATTTTCAATGTCAGTATGATGTGTTTCTAATGGCAGCCAGACAAAGATGAAAAAGAGATCGTGTCGACAACGGCATGCGCTATAAAGTCACAGAAGCGTGGAACAAATAAGCGATTGCTGTGATGCAGTTATGCCCTTTGTTACACACACTTTGATAACCATTGCTGTATATTGTACGCCCATTAGCTGTTTTCAAGAAGTAACTGATACTTCTAACCTCGTCTGGCTGCAGAATTTGGGTGATAACTCAGAGTGGACAGTTCAATAGTTTCGGTGAGTCACTCAAGAGTTTCAATTGCTAATTTTACTTGAACATGTCCGGGAGCATACTAGCACTTCATTAACAAAGAGTTTGTGACCAGTAGGAAAATTCCACACCACATAGTCATTATTCGGTTACTTCAGGAGTTAAGAATTGAACTGACGGTACCGGTATAGGTTAGATCAGACAAGGGAAGGGATTGATTCTGTTTTATTAGGTAAGGGTTACATATGTTAAGGTCCAGGTTAGGGATAGTTGAGGCTTGGTTATAATCTCGGCTGGTTGCAGAATTTGGTTAATAACTCAGAGTTGACGGTTAGGAAATTGAATTACATAGACCGAGGGTGAAGAAAGACTAACCTAACCTTGGCCAACCTAACCCCAAGCTTCATCTTTACAATCCACGCATTACACCGACGTGGATTTGAAGCTAGTGAAGGACAGGCTCACAATAGAAGCAAAAATGATAGTTATCAAAACCGTGTCGACACGATAAGATGTCAACCTGAAGACAAATTTATGTAGTGTCGTATTTCTCAAATATCGCAAGTTTATGTCGAAATTGTAGGAATGTACAGTAAGAGAGACAATTCGGTGTAATGAACATTTGAATTAAATGCAACCGACTTCCTTGAAATTAGCATTAATTTACCTTCACATGAAGGAATTGGCAACCTTTGGTTTGATTGTCCAGAAAGGTCACTTTTCCACACAGCCGAGAGGTTGTCTGATGATAGCAAACAGATTGCTGTAACATCGTTTTGCATCGACCAAGGGGATGCGAATTTGAATCCAGGCTTACAGGAGACAGGGCACAGTCCATTCAATGAAACGTTGCACGATGCATCCACAACGTAGGATTTGGCAGTAACCGGCTTGCAAGTTATTGCTGAAGTAATTAAAGTAATATTAACCGATAAACAAGAGCAGGTAATAGATAAAGTAGGGATACCATATTTTGTAAAGAGGACACTTTTCAAGTTTTAAAAGTTATAATACCGGAGGCGAAAAGGGTCATTTGGAAATTTTTTCGAGAAGTAGTGTTGGGTTGACTAAAATAGGCCATTTTTCCAATCTCGTTCCCGAAATACCCGTCGGCCGTATCTTCATTTCATTTTTAGCCAAACCTGCCCTTCAGTATGTTGGAGTTCAATTTTTCCAAGTATTTCAACCCTTTTTCTAGAAAAGAGGGCATTCGGGCGTCCTTAGAGGTCACTTTCGATTTGTTGAAGAGAGCAGACAAATCATTTCAAAAGAGGACATATGGTTACCCTACAATATCCTATTTTTACTATAGACCCGTTGTTGACTGTTCCTTACCATGACTCTGCTCTGAATATAACTTTTTGTGCGAAGTGTTATCTAAAAGCACAGTAGTGTGATTGTGATTGCACATAAAATTATGAAGCTGTTTTATATTAATCGCAATTGAGACATCAAACCAATAGCCATTCAGTTATGAATGGTTACATCCAACTTCACACTATATTTGGCTTTGTAGAGATGTCTGCAAATATTTGGAGTTTTCTAAGGACCTTCAACAGAAAACGAGAACAAGTGCTACCAATTAAAATCAGCAATGACATATTTTAGCTAATTTAACCTTTATGCCACTCAAAATAAAAAAGTATACACTGATTGCAAATACCCTATTTTCGAAATTCCAATCAAAGTAGTAGTTCAGCGTGACACAACACCGCAAAACAGTTTATTTGGCGCATACCGGAAATATATTCGATGATGAAAGATATTACAATTGCATCGAGACTTCAAACCTACTTGGTGCTAGGAACGGTTGGTGAATCAGTAAGTTTCTTACGTTGGCAAGCTAGGGCATTGGCAACGTTCCATTCTGCAGTGTAATTGCTATTTGAGGCACACGAAGCAACCCACATATTTGATGTAGCATCAATCTGGTAGCCTCTAGTGCAATTGAGTCAGCATCTTTTTCCAATAATCCTTTCAGGACATCGTCTTGGCATGTAGTTTTTGGACAGACGCACATATTTTTGGACACATTTTATAGCTGTTAAAATACTGCCATTTAATGAAACATTTACACTCAGATATGAAAGCTATTTAACTCATATCTGTACAAGAGAGAACTGTTTGATTCCAAGAAACAGCAGGAGAATAGGTATATAACCCCCAATCTGATCTAGCATGAATGTTGTCATCCAAAAATCTGATTTTTTCCCGCATTTCATACGACTCATGGAGTCTAATGACTGTTGCAATGTTCTTCGCTTTCTATGCAGGGAACAATCTCAAATTAAAGGAAGAAACAATATAAAATTGTCACGTAATGTTAGTTTTCTGCATGCAGTTTTTTTTAATCCACGTACAATGTACCGTAATTTTCCATGTATAGTACGTCCTCATGTATAATATGCACCCTGAAAATCGCATGTAAATTCTGGGAAAAAGCCTGTAGACATGTATAGTACGCTCCCTGCATTCACAGTACAAAGTACAATTACATACATACATTTACATGCGTAAATGCCGATTATAAAAGCTTCTCGTGTTACCAGTGATGGTGATGTTTTAGTATTCGATGTCATTCATTCTGTTTTGCGATGTCAATATTGAACAATCATGACATAACGATCGCTAATCATTATACACTTAACGGTATTGTTACTAAACGATTATAGATAGCATCCTAAGCCTGACAGGCCCGCGACGCGATAGTTGAGGCCAGCAACGTTAGCAAGTCTGATGTAGCTTTCAAGAAGTTACACAGTGGAGAAACTTTTCAAAGTGTTGATGGTTTTCCTTCTGGAATTCTCCCAACTAAAAGACAGTTGAAGACAGTTTTTTGATCACAACTAATGTGATCAAAGTTGAGCATACCCTCATTCTCTTGTTTTTTAGGGGGGAGTATTCCAGAAGGAAATCCATCAACACTTGGAAAAGTTTCTCCAAAGTGCAACTTCTTACAAGCAACAACAGACGTGGATTTTTTCCTTGTTAACATTTGTCAATTACATGTACATATTATTAACCACAATCTGCTATCAGTAGAACATGGTGAACTTCTGTACTGAATCTGTACTTATACACGCATAACAGAGTATATTACAGAGACCTGCTCCTGTTCATACAGCCAGTGCCCTATGACACTGCTCATGGAGGATTCAGTTTTAAAAACCAATATACCAGACTATTGAATGATCAACTCCAAGACAAACCAGAACACTTTCAAAATGAATTATCATCCCTTCTACTGGCTGACTTGAGGTTGATCATCAAAGTTCTACCATATTCCAACGTGAATAAAGCAGCTTGTACAATATGCATAATATATAAAACAGTTTAACAATGTCTCAAGTGATATGAAAATCATTATTTTCAACAAAACATACAGGTATATATTAATTATATAGCCGATTTACTGTAACTGATTCGGTTGCCGGTGAACCCAGCCATACAAACTCAGCCCTCGGTGAACTCGGACCTCGGTGAACTCGGCCGTCGGGAAATTTTGTATTCACGGATTGAGTAAGCGGGGGAGATAACGCGACGCTCACATACTCTACTTGTTTGTTTTGTGGTATTCATGGTGTTTCTCGAATACTATGGACCTCGGTGAATTCCGCCCCCGAACAATTTTGAATTAAAGCTGGGAGCTGGGATATTAGGGTTGGCGGAGGTAGGATATTAGGGTTGGTGGAGGTGGGATATTAGAGTTGGGGGAGGGGGGATATTAGGGTTGCCGGTGAATACAAAATTTCCCGAGGGCGGAATTCGCCGAGGGCCGGGTTTGTAAGGCTGGGTTCACTAGTAATCACTGATTCACTTATTGAAGAATCTAGGCGTATTGTTTGTTGCGGAGTTAAACAGGAAGATACCTGTTCCACCAAGTTCATGACATAAAGTTTTGTGATGATGTAATATGAAGAAAGTTATATCATTCTCTCTTCCTCATCAAAATTATGCTAGATTGATATAAAATTAATTTATAGGTCCTGCCAAACAAGATTTTGTTGTTAAAGCAGAAATGTAACAAAGTGTTACATGCAAATTGGCATTGCAAACTTGGTAATGCCAACCGACATTTTTAATGGCGATCTAAAAATCAATAAATTGCTTGTCATTTTTTTTTTTTGTTCATTTTCAACACAAAGTGCTATGGAAGTGAGATAGAAACATGTTGCTTCCGAAACTTTCAAGCCAAAACTAGCTTTCTAGCATAAGCGGTTATTTAAGATATGGAAAAATTAGCTATTATCGGCTCCTTCGTGAAATTGCACGGCCACTAAAGGGTGCAGAAACCTGGCATCCAGCCTCTGGTATCCAGCCCTGACTGCAACAAAATTAATTTTGTGAAAATTGGTCCACTCTAATAAGTCTCGTCCTCTGATGCTGATGAGAGATTTCAGACAGACTATTTCAGCAGAAGATTTATTAGATTAAAGCTAATAATCCTAACTACATCTGAGGAAAGAAACAATGCGAGAAAGCAACATTACTGCACTACTGTGAGCGCAGGCGGCAGCATACATGAGCAGTCTTCACAACACATGTTGTGAGGCAAAACTTGTGAATTCGCTGTAGCGAGAATCAGGATATAACAACAATCCCCCCTTTTGGGATTTCGAAAAGTTCACAGGCCGAGTTCGGAGTAGCCAGGTGAGTTATAGTCCGCTAGGCGACTCAACATTCTCGGTAGCGTGTTGGAGGCATTCTCCTGTACGTGAGGCGTGTCGTCCTCCTCGTGTTGTAGAGGTTCGGCTGCAGGATAGTCCGTATTGTCAATGGTTTGTGTCATTTCGAAGTCCCAGTCATCATTGTATAAATTCCTTTGCTTGACCAATTGTTCATGACTTCTGTCACTTGGGTACGTTACAACTTTGACGTCGTTCATGTGACGGGTGGTGTGTCTCCCATCAATTAATTTTCGCAGTTTCACACCATCATCAAGCACAGCAACTACCTCGTACTCTTCTGGTCCAAAAATCGGTTCAAATTTCCTCTTGTTGTAGTTTCTGATTATGACGTAGTCACCTTTTTCAATGCTTGATGGTTGCCGACGGACTGAGCTATTTACGAATGTTTGACGGGTGATCTTAGTTTCTGTGTCTAGTTCTCTGGCCGCCATAACATCCTGCGTTGTCAAGATTTTCTCAGGGAATTCTTGTCGGTAGCCCCCGTGAAACATCAGGTTACCCGGGGATTGGCCGGTTGCGGCTTGTGGTGATGACCGGTAGCTGCTGAGTAGTTGATTTAAGGCTTCCTGTTTGTTTTGCCCCTGTTCATGACAGATCTTCATCGATTTTCCGAGAATTTTCATGAAGGTTTCAACTGGATTGGCTTGCGGATGGCGGGGGTAGGCAGTCTTGTGTTTAATACCGTACGACTCTGAGAATTCCTTGAATTCGAGTCCATTGAACGGTGGGCCGTTGTCAGTTTTATGCGATTCTGGCCGTCCATATTGTCTGTAGATGTCAATCATTGCGGGAATGACATATCTCGCTGCAGTACTTTTCAGTATTTTGGCATCGGGAAACCGAGTCATCATATCTTGAACCACCACAATGTGTCTGCCATCTGGCATTGGGCCAAAAAGATCGACACTGACTTGTTCCCAGGGGCGCTCGGGTGGTGTCAGGATCTTTTGCGGTTGTTTCGACCCTGGGTTGGTGAAGAGCTGGCACATCTTACATTGTTTCACCTTATTTTCAGCCATTTTGTTGAGGTTTGGCATCCAAAAATGTTCTCGGATACGGGCTTTCAGTATCGTTATACCCGGGTGATGGCCTTGGTGGGCCTTATCTATGGCTTTGCTCCACAGTGATTCAGGCAGTATGATTTTGTCCTGTTTCAGGACAAAGCCTTTTGACAGGGTGAGCTGATCCTGGAATTTGCGATAGGGCTGGAGAGTCGGCTCTGATTTGGGTATGTAACCCTTTCTGATGTATTTAGTGAGCTTGCGGAGCACTCGGTCATTTCTGGTTTCCTCCCGAATATTGTCCAAAGATATAGCTTCTGTGTATGGGCTATGGCGGAGCCAGAACACTGTGCGCTCGAGTTCATTAGCTTCATCCTGCCACGACGAGGGAACTTGATCCAGTGGCTGCGCATTAGGGTTGTCCAAAATTTAGAAAATCTTACAAATCCTCCGTTGTAATGTCTTATTCTATAGATTATTGATGAAAAACGACATTAGACCTAAAAGAAGCTCACAAGGAGGCCGTTAAGATTTCGTGCAAAGCGTTTGAAAGTAGCTGCTGAAGAATGGGCGTGCCACCGACCATAGAACGGCGAGAAGACTAGTAATCACGAAACCACGGCTCTTGATTGGCTAATTTGCTATGCTTCAATGACCACGACAGCTGCAGCTTGCTGATTAGGTGATCAAGGAGTCTGTGACCGGCGGCGATTCTGAAAGCGCATTGTATGTAGGTTGACAGATTATGATTTAGGATTGATTCAGGGTATGTTGAGGTACGAAATACATGATGAACAAACCAAACACATGATGAACAAACCACAGCTGCTTCACAAAAACGTCTAAAGCATGACCGCTTTACTGTGAAGGAACCGCCGTAGCCTATATGCCTTGTTTTCAACGAGGGAAAGCATAGGTGCTTATGGAAGTGGCGATGGATTCCTAGTTTCAGAACGGATATATCATTATTGAATACAAATATAAAGAATAACAACGACACTATAATTTGTGTGATCTTATTGGGCTCAGGTTGTAGTACATAGTTGAAGTTGTGAATGCTCTAGGGATCGGCTGAATCAGACGGTTAGGCCTGGCACTTATCAGATGTTTACAGCAAATTGAATTCACTTGTAAGTGTTTTCAAAGTCCCAAATGATGCCGCAGAAACGAGGTGTAAATGTAAGCACACACATACTGTGCTTGATATGATATACAAACTATGCTGGATACTATGCACTATGCAGTATTTTCTGTGCTTACCTTTACATTCCTTTTCTGCGCGTTTATTAAGGACTTTGCCATATCATTGACATATCATATCCAGCATAGTATGTGCTTACTATTACACCGCTTTCCTGCGTCATCATTAAGGACTTTGACAACACTTGCAAGTGAATACAATTTGATGTAAGCATCTGATAAGTGCCAAGCATAACCCGCCGATTCTTAGAGCATTCAAAACTTCAACTATGTACTACAACCTGAGCCCAATAAGATCACACAACTAATAGTGTCGTTGTTAAGCTTTATATTTGTATTCAATAATGATAAATCCTTTCTAAAACTAGGAATCCATCGCCACTTGCATAAGCGCCTATGCTTTCCCTCGTTGAAAACAAGGCATATAGGCTGCGGCGGTTTCCTTCACAATAAAGCGGTCATGCTTTGGACGTTTTTGTGAAGCAGCTGTTGTTTGTTCTTCATGTATTTCGTACCTCAACATACCCTGAATCAATCCTAAACCATTATCTGCCAACCTACATGCAATGCGCTTTCACAATCGCCGCCGGTAGCAGACTTCTTGATCACCTAATCAACAAGCTGCTGCTCTCGTGGCCATTGAAGCATAGCCGATTAGCAAATCAAGAGCCGTGATTTCGTGATTACTAGTCTTCATGCCGTTCTATGGTCGGTGGCACGCCCATTCTTAGGCAGCTACTTTCAAACGCTTTGCACGAAATCTTAACGGCCTTCCTGTGAGTTTCTTTTAGGCCCGTTGTCGTTTTTTATCAATAATCTATAGAATAAGACATTACAACGGAGGATTTGTAAGATTTTCCAAATTTTGGACAACCCTACTGCGCATGGCGGGAGAGGTAGTCGGCTGGGTTATGCTTTCCTGCCTCCCATATGACCTCAAATGGGATATCTTGATGACGGAGTCTGATTCTATCCGTCCGGATCGATCCTTTTCGCGTGTTACTGAAGATGCTGACAAGAGGCTTATGGTCCGTTATGACATGTACTTGAGGACCGCCCACAATGAAATTGCGGAAGCGTCTGAGGCCGAAATCGATGGCGGTGGCCTCCAGGTCTAGCTGTGGGTAACGTTGTTCCTCTTGTCTTGTGGCTCGACTAGCAAACGTGATTGGTTTGCAGTCAGAAGAGCTGTTGCCTTGGGCAAGAATTGCTGATATTCCTGATACATGAGCATCCACAAAAATATACGTGCTCAGATGTGTGTCAAAGTAGCGTAGGAGAGCGTCTTCCTGCAGGCACTGTCGGAGGTCGTTGAATTCCTTCTTGCATTTGTCTGACCATCTGAACTCTTTGTGCTTCTTTGTGAGCTGGCGTAGGGCTGATGTCTTGCGAGATAACAGGGGTATGAATTCCCCAAATGATTGCACAAAGCACAAGAAAGACATGACTTCATCCTTTGATTTTGGTGGCGATGCGTGTCTGAGAGCGTCAATCTTGGCTGGATCGGGTTTCACCCCGTGCTTTGTTACAATCATCCCCCAGAATGGGATTTCTTTCTGCCTGAAGATGCATTTGTCAGGATTTAGAGTCATACCAGCGGCTTCGATTTTCCGGAGAGCTGCATAGAGGGATTCATCATGCTCTTCCTTGCTTTTCCCAGCAATTATGATGTCGTCATGGATGACATGGATACCTGACATGTTATTGAAGATAGGGATGAGAGCTTTGGTAAGCTCGCCGGAGGCGGGTTTCGCACCCATTGTAAGCCTTCGGTAACGCATCAGGCGGTGCCCTGCGTGGAACACTGTGAGTGTGCGGGATTCTTCGTCTAGTTCGAGCTGGTGGAAGGCAGACTTGAAGTCCAGCTTGCTGAAGGTTTTGCAACCTGAAAGTTTGGCTTTGATGTCTTCGACACGTGGGATGGGTATGTTGGTTGGCTTGATGCACTTGTTTACTTCTCGCATGTCAACAGTGACCCGAATGTTGCCGTCATCCTTTGGAGTGAGGACTACGTTTGAGACCCATGGAGCCGGGCCGTGATGCTCCTCAATAATTCCGTCATTTTCCATTTGATTAATGGCATTGTCGAATTTTGAGCGCAGGTGATGCGGAATCGGGCGTGAGCTTTGTGCAACAGGCGCAACTTTCTTATCGGTGTAAAAGTGTACCTTGTGGCCCTTGAGAGTGCCTATCCCTCTGAAGATGCTGGGATACCGATCGACAATATCCGACGTGAACTGATTCTTAGAAAGGGCGCGAATTGCCTTCTCGTTAGAGGATTGTTTCGGAGGATGGAACTTGATGATTCCGAGTTCCTCGCAGAGTTTCCCACTTAGTAACGTCTCGACTTCCAGTGGTACTATGTAGAAGCGTGTCAAGCAACTGTGTTCGTTGTAGGTGACGAACCCTTTGTAGTAGCCAACGCATTTTATGGGCTTAGAACCAAATGGCCGAATCCTCGTTTTGGTTTTGCGTAGCGTCAGTCCTAGCTTCTCGGCTTTCCTTTCTGACATGACATTCAGGTCGGCGCCTGTGTCGGCAAAGCCAGTCAGTCGTTTTTCAGTCACGATGACCTTGACTGTGTATTTTGGTTTTGAGATGCGCCGAATAACAGCCCAGTTGTGCGGATTTGCTGGCTGGAAGGCTGACTGTTTTCTACGCGCTTTGTGACGAGAGTCTCTTGGAGGCATTCTCTTTTTATTCTGCACTTTGTGAACCCGTTTTGATTTGGGTGGTTTGCTGCGAAGATATTGATCAGGCTTCTTTAACATTTTCTTGTGTTCCGGTTGAGGCTGATGGTGCAATCTCCGGACACGTCTTTGCCTGGGTGGTGCTTGTGACTCTGAGTCACTGCTAGAGGCGGAACTTTCTCTCGATGAGATCGATTTGCGTCTAGGCTCGATAGAGCTTCGATGGCTCTCTTCGGGGTCATGCTGTACGCGTTTCGTAGATCTGCAGGCCTTGGACCCCTTGAAATGGCCCTTGCGCCCGCATGCGAAGCATTCACGATCGGTTGCTCGACAATCTTGTTCCCCGTGGCATGATGGATCTGAGCATGTTCTGCATGATCCGGATGTGCGTGCCGGTTTCTTCCGGCTTTTGCTGTAC
Organism: Botryllus schlosseri; assembly: GCF_051294905.1. NCBI lineage: Eukaryota > Metazoa > Chordata > Ascidiacea > Stolidobranchia > Styelidae > Botryllus > Botryllus schlosseri. Next base: position 7,334,934 of record NC_137243.1, on the reverse strand, counting down.
TTCTTGGGCTTGACCCGCGAGATTTTCTCGCTGTCGTCGCTGTGCTCTGACTGAATTTTCTGCGCTGTGTGGGCTGCTGCTTCCATTCTACGCCCATTTTCTACGAGTTCCCGCAGTTTCCATTGGCTTTTGAGGGCGCTTTTACGGATATCATTGTGTACGGTACCCACGATTATTTGATCACGAATCATGACATCTATGACATCGCAATTGGCATTAGCACAGCTAAATTTGCATGACATCGCCTCTTTGCGGAGACGATGGACGAAATTGTCAAAGCTCTCACCTTGTTCCTGGTGAAGTCGATGAAACTGATAGTTTGCTAAGGTATAGTTGCGAGTTGTCTCATACCTTTCTTGCATTCTTATTACAAAGTCCTTGAATTGAAGATTGGCCCGTTCATTTGCAGGGACCGTGGATTCATAGTCCTTTTGAAAGCTTCGAGATGAGAATATGCCGAGGAAAAGCTTGCGCATGTTGATTTCAACCCACTTAGCCTTGTCCTCTGCGTCGGTAGGTGGGTCGGCGGCGATGGCATCGTATTCATAACGGAACCTACTCACGAAGTCGCAGAAGGCGTCATGAGCGTTATTACGATGTAATTCAGGGTCGAATTCGCCAATGGACCCTTTCATTACGTAATTGGCTTGCATTTTTCGTAGTCAGGATTATAGGAGCGAGGATTAGAGTAGATACACGCGGCTGCTTCTGATCGATGATAATCCGTGTTTTCACTCGTCGCCAATAATAAGTCTCGTCCTCTGATGCTGATGAGAGATTTCAGACAGACTATTTCAGCAGAAGATTTATTAGATTAAAGCTAATAATCCTAACTACATCTGAGGAAAGAAACAATGCGAGAAAGCAACATTACTGCACTACTGTGAGCGCAGGCGGCAGCATACATGAGCAGTCTTCACAACACATGTTGTGAGGCAAAACTTGTGAATTCGCTGTAGCGAGAATCAGGATATAACACACTCATCGCAAAGTTATCGCATTTAAAAAAAAACGATTTTGTGCTCACCCAACCATGAAGTTCAATTACTTTTACATTCCCTGTTAAAGTAACGGTTATAAAACTGCATACAGTAGGCAAGCAGTTGAGAGTGGAATATGGTGTCTAATGATAGAATAGAAGAAACTCTTGCTATTGAAGCGAACATTTTCCCTTAATCAAATGGAGTCAGGGGTTGAAACTCGCCTCAGAAACTGACACTTTTCAAAATCGTTCATTCATAGCATGAACTTCAAATATATCTAGCGTAATTCTGTCTGCAGGAAAATTGGAAAGTAACATGTCATATGAAAGCTTGTTTTTACAGAGGAACATGGCTGACATGTTTTACTAATATTTGATGGATAGTACCTGTAAATTAACTTTACATATATACTTCTGGATCCATGGGGTAATTCAATTAGAGAGTGATCAAAAGAGAGATTGGGTACATCTTATAAGTTTCAGATTTTGCTGGACTTCGGCTTAAAACATCATGAAGTACAGCCTATCTGAGTAAATATCAAATCATTTTAAATGAATTTCATGAGTAGTTTTCAAGTTATCGCATGATAAAAAAACAAGCTTTTTATGCTCACGATACATGAGGCTGTAATATACATGGAAAATTACAGTAGGCTATAGGCAGCAAACAAATTTCTCAATAAATTGAAGTTACTAACATTTATTTTGAGCCGCACATATGTGCGTAACATGTATATATTGAAAATCATATATACTGTTAATTTTCATGTTCATATTCTATTCCCCTGCTGCCACTAGTTTGCTACGTGCAAAAGTGCAGTGCATGCTGCTCAAGTGCTCATTTGTGTCTTTCTGTCTTGACTTTTACTTGACTCGCATTAAATATCATGTCATATCTCTTTAAAATGAAAATGTGAGTCATTTGGTCCACAGTCAGATTGCAGCTAACACAGATCACTTCACAGCAGCCTAGATATATCACCCCTATTTTCCTCACTGTGAAATAGTAATAAACTTAGCTAGGGGCAGGCAACTACTCCGGTTGGCTGGCCGGACATGGAAAAATAAACTACTTTATTACAGATTACAGAATTGATACATTATTCGCGTATTTATCCACCTATACAAGAAATAAATTGTATTTAATGTAAAGTATGAGTTTAAAGCATGGAGACCAATAACATAATTTAATGAATTTACGAACAATAGCTGTTGAAGGCAATCAGTCACTCATCTGTGGTCGATCAAACTTGTCAACAAGTTTTTTGAACTCTGGCTGCCTGTCGTATGTAGAATGATCCTTACATACTTCTACGCATTCACAAACTACCCTTTGAGACATAGATGACGGTCAACTAACTGACGGTTTCATGGAGTAGTTCTAGTTCTGAATTTTGAAAAGTTAGTAGTTCTCGTTCTAGTTGAGAGTTTTACACATTTAGTAGTACTAGTTCTAGCTCTAGTTGCGCTTTTGAAAATGCAATAGTTTGTACAATTCTGAACCCTTAGTAAAGACTGCACTGCACATCAGTTGTATTGGAACAATTCATCGTCGAAAATGTTTGATCGCAAATGTATGTAGACCCAAACGTATCAAGTAGTTTCATGACCATTTTAATTATTGATTCTATTGAAACGACATCTTTTTTGACTGATCTGCGCTTGTACCACGCCTAATTATATAGATTACTAAATCAGGTCGTTACATTGCCATCATGGCTTGCCCGTATTAATGAATAGTGAGCCTATTTGGTCAGCGTATCTGAATTCTTAAAAGAGTGATACTGGCACAAGTGAAGGTGACAGTAATGGTCCGCTGTAGCCTGAAGGGTTATTTGGCCAACATGCTGATACAAAGGGTATGACCTTCCACTCCCCTAGTCCCTAGCTCTTGATTAATATTGTAAATGGCTTATTGTGTAGGTAGATCATTTTCGCTTGATCATTTTGGTAGATCGCAGGCTATAGAAGTGCCAGCACTTCGGTCATGACAGATCCCATGTCAGATCAGACAAAACGATAACCTGGAAAATGAAAATTCCTAGTTTCTAAAAATGGATTAGGCCTACGTTGAATGTAATGGATTTCATTCTTTCGGAAGGTACCCAACCCCGCATCATTTATTGAATTGCTGCAATTGGAAAAATAAGATGTACGGTAATAACTTTACAGTTGGCTGCCCACAAAGAAAATGAATAAAATCGGTCTTAATTGAGGCGATCTGTGTCACACTAATTCTAAATAATTTGTATATTGTGATCTATAGTCAACAAACTGGAACCCCAGCAAGCTCAGCGTCAAAGACGGGAATTGGCATAGATGCCAATAATCGCAGCACTGCGAAACAATGAGTTGACATTGTTGGATATAACAATGCTAATGAACGGAGTTCACCAGTCGCCAGAGACGATTCAAAATTAGTAAAATCCCCTCTCGTAATTTTTGCTATGAAGTCTGCGTCTTTCCTTTGTTTTTATATCTAACAAACTAATATAGGAGTTTTCATTATCACCCAGATATACTGTAACAATCAGTTTTAACGGCTTGAGCTCCACCGAACTCCTGGGGTTTTATCGATCCCAGATCAAGAATCATTGGTCTAATGTCATTGACCAAGTTATGCGCTCTATCTAATCTAAAACATATTTTTCCATATCTCAAACCAGCAAACACACGTAAAGAATACCAGTACGCTATGTGGTCAATTGAGTTAAATGACCCACCCTTGCACTTCGGAATATTCTTGTTCCAAGATCCATCTGTGCAAGTCAATTCATGCTCATTGGTTTCGTCATTGATCGTGAAATTCTTTTTGCATTTGATGATGCATGAACTTGTGTCACAGGTTGCAGTAGTAGTAAAATTGTTCTTTTGTAGGAGTTCTTTAGTTTGTTGATCAGGTGGCGTTGGGCACACTGGACTATCTGTGTTACCACTGACTCTTGTAGACCCTGAAAAACATTGCGACAAGGATCACTTTTCAAAATCTGTCATATGGTCCATTTTCACAAACTATACACGGCTTTCAGCAATCAGGGTCGGGCAACTAAATTATTTTTGACCGAAAACAATTGATGTGACCATGAGGGTCTATGCATTGCACACAATGAACCAAAACATTGAAATAAATAAGATTAATATTTTTGTGACATCGGTGACCTCGCGAATAGGTTGTTGGGAAAACCCGAACGTCTATGGGATGGGGCTCACAACTCGTGTGTTGCGGGCTACTCAGATCATACACAGCGGTAAATTAGCGGAGGTGGCCACCACAATCCCGCAGCTTGTTTGTCAAAGGGATACCCAGATTCATTCATTACGGTACCATTTAGTATAGTACCATAGTGTCTGGTCTACTTTCTTACCCACACCTTATAGTGTGCTTTCAAACACGACGAATCCAGCAGTATCCCACATACATCATCGATGGATCGCAATATCCCAAGAGTCTGACGCGCGAGTCTGACAGTGGGATAGCTGTGACGGTGACAGTGTTCAGTGGCAACACCGCCTAGGCCAGGGGTTCTTAAAGGGTGGGCTACAGAAGCATTTGAGGTGGGTTACAAAGCTATTTAGAAAATTTTAGAATTAATGTAAGTTTAGTTATATATGTTATGTTAATCGCTAAAAATATATTCGTATTATCCATCCATACTTAGGCTATGTAAAGCTTTTCTTCCGACTCTGACGAGACGTAGTACGTATGGAGTCAGCATGTTCAAGTCGAAAACGGGAGAGAGAAAAGGCTTGTTTTTTCACTGACTATGACACCCACGGCTAACAGCAACTAAAATAATTTCGAGTATATATAATAACCGGAATATAATGCTCAAGTAACCAAGTATTCCGTCAGGGTCATATGTCGTATGCCGTTGAAAGGGGTGTGCAATCATAGACACAATCATACACACAATCATCAACATATATGTTGAAATTTATTTTTGCAAATCCATTTACCAAGAGGAATTATCATGATAGTAGCCTTTCAACATACATGTAATACAAATTGCATTTGAGCTCACTGGTGAAGATAGTGATATCTATCTTGCAGTTCTGTTCTTGAAATTCTCACCCACTATCCACTAAAGTTTATTCAAAGGTTGATTGGTGATTCCAAAAATGTGATTTGAGCTTTCACGTTTTGGTTCACAGTTCAAACTAGCCTTGAGCAAGTTGTTTTCAGATGCGGATACTGAGCAAATCCCTTAAGTGTAGATGTAGAAGATTGTCACATTCATTCGACTGTATTTCCGTTAGTATTTCATTAATTGTGTCTTTCATTAATTCTAATGAGTATTGATATTTGGAAATTGCTTTAGAGATTAGAAGTAGAAAATGAAGATGGTTATCATTATGTTCATCAGTATCTATTAGATATTACGAATGCTCCAAGGTATAGCTGGCTTTGCTCTTGCTGAGTAAAAAGCCACAGTTTTGTGCCAGACCATAGTAATGCATCAACATTTCGACATTTTGTAGTCCAAACGACTTCCATTCACGGTGTTGAGATGAACCCTGACATCCATAAAAGAAATTCGCCTTCATTACTTCTGGCATAGATATTTTTCCACGATGAATGCATCCGCTAAAATGTCTTCATCGAGCATCAGTAATTCAGGGGTAATGGGCCTTTCTATTGATAAAATCCATTCATTTCCTCTCATAAGCGATCAATGGCATGGAATTCTTGTAACCGATACGCATCTTGAACCACAGCTTCTAGCTCTTCAATAAATTTCTTACAGCTCACAGCTCGCATTTTGAAAAATTATAGAATCATCGGATATATTACTTGCCTGATATGATACAAAAGACATGTTGGCGTACATATAGCACATATGATAACATCAACAAGGAAGCTATGACAGGTTACTCCACTTGCAATGTAATACGATAGCATGCCGCTTACACTGCCAGAAAAACTTTACCGGAAGCAAAATTTGACATCTTAATTTATAAATTGATATCTCATCATCAAGAATGGCGCACAGAAAACATGCCGCGCTAACCAATTAACTTCCTACATCTGATTAGAACGCAACTTTTCCCTATGCTCATGCGGCAGAGAATGCATCTTGGCGACAGCTTTCCCAAACTGCCGAAGCGGAACGATCGCTAGGGTCTACATAACCTACAACCACTGAGCTATATGCTTACAACATATACTGCGTTTCCATGCACGGCCGATTGGCCCATTTTCTAGAGCAGTGGTTCCCAACCTTTTTCGGTGGCAGGGCCAACTTTAGAATTTCAGAGCACGGTAGGGGCCGCACGAATAAAAGGGCAATGAAAGGAACCCAACATAGTCACCAAAATATGAAAATTGGCATGGTTCCGATCATTCGCTTGACGCCATTGGCCATTGTGTTGCCGCGCTCCCGTTGTTCAGAAGAATCAACCTTTGCTGGCTATTTCGGAGTAGTTTTATTGCCCTGGCGAGATTTCAATTCGTATTTTTGGAATCAGTGCTACACTTGCTTTCTATAAACACCGACATATAAAATTATTCGGACGCTTGGGTCGCAAGCTATAGGACTACCAATTATGCTGCTTTTTGCCGGCTAAGCAGTACACATCACGGCGTATTCAATCGTGAGTCACTTGTTGCACATCTATCCGCAAATTAGTTATCAATATCCAGGGCCGTAACACCGTAACAGCACTTCGTCAGCCCCCCCCCCCCCCAAAAAAAAAAAAAAAACGTTGCTCTTGGGCCCCCCATAGGGTGATAAACCGAACTTCGAAGCCCTCCAGACCCCCCTCAGGCTAGATGGCTGTTTACCGCTATTTATCATCTAAATCGGGTGTCCGTTTGAAGCAGCGTCTCTCGACTAATCGCGCGAAGCGCGAAAAGTTTCAATAATTCAGTATTGAATCGGTCAATATAATCGGGAATTGCATATATATTGGTATCAATTTTTATCCTCTCTCTGCTCACGTAGTCGGATTGACCGGTTGAGCCGAGTGAGTTGTGTTTGAAAAGGTAGGACCACTCAATAATAATTAAACATGTTCGGGCGCATACCCGTTGGCAGGAACGAAACAGCACTTCGTCAGCCCCCCAAAACACTTAGGTCTTGAGCTCACATAGGTTGATAAACCGACTGCCGCCCCGTTGTTCGCTTCTGCCACGAAATCAGGATCACCGTTTAGTGAGTCGGCGTGGAGCGCGAAAATTTTCGATAATTCAAAATAAAATAGGCCAATAAGATCGCGAATTGCATATATATCGCTATCAATTACTTGTCCTCTCTGATCACGTAATCAGATTTACCGGTAGAGCTGAGTGAGGTGTCTTGGAAACTGTAGGGCCCGTAAATAAGAATTAAACATATTCGGACGGGCGGACCCGTCGGTACGACTTCGTTACATTATGGTATTTCGTGACCTCCAGTATGCTATATCAAAAAATATAGAATCGCCCAAACGTACTAAACTAAAAGATGCACACGATTTCAAATTGTTAGTTCTTCACCGGCATATAATTCTTCCCTGCGGGATGGTAGCCTATTTGTCTCGTGAGATTCAGATTGCCAAGACAGGAACTTTCGGCGCCAGTCATTTAGACGCCTATGGTCAATTATACCTATATGTATTTTGTATATACATAACGAAGTTTTCGGTCAGCGTAAGGGCAGCCCTTTTCGGCCAAGGTTTTCTCGCTGCCGATCGTTCTTGCACACTTCTTGGAGTCGCATATGTTACATGGCCTAAAACTTAATATGTCTTCGTGCATCGTGGCGCGGTAATGGCCAACGCCGATATGCCCACTTCTATGAATCTTGCGTATTTTATCTTGGAGAAAGCATACCCAATAATGAAGGTACTTGAAAACTTGAAATCGCGCACAGCGCGAAAAAAATTTCAAAAAGTTGCATGAAATTTCATAAAATACTCTATCATTTATGCTAATTCACTAAATAATTTTGGGGCCCCTTCGAGCTCGCTCCCCCCATTTGGGGGGCTTGGGGTGCGGCAGTTACGGTCCTGTCAATACCTATATAGACCTATATATATAGGTACTGCTCGTTCAACTGGAAAGTTAGAGCACATTGCATTGAAACATCAGTGACGTAATCTTACCAGTCCACTCACAACTTTCCTACAATGCTAATTGAAAACCCCAGACTCCAAGCCAAACAAGAGTATTTTATAAATATAATTTTTTTTCATAAATCGATTTCTCAATATTTTTGTGGGGGCCGCAAGAAGGCTAGCTGGGGGCCGCGGTTGGGAATCACTGTTCTAGAGGCTCGGCCGACGAATGAGAGAATTTTGTTGCGCATGCACAGTGCACACCCACGTCGGCCGACTCGTCGGCCATCGAGTGAATCCTTCGGCTTAGCCCTTCGGCCATGCTTGCGCTGTGTCTTCGATTAGCGAATTGGTATTCGCTACTTACAATACACTTTTCGTATCTAATTAACTATGGCTGCACTCCGGACGGATCTTGGACGCCTTGAAAAACCCGGTATTTAATTATGATTGCAATGGAATTTAGTAGTACCGGTTCTGCTACGAATTACCCGTAGGCTACCGAAATCTTCGCGATCTGATCACATACGCTGCTGCCACAATCCGAGGGTCTGTGTTCTGGTCCATGGGTACAATACAAACTATACCGTTTGACCACAAACTAGGTGAAATTATTCGCATTCCCCTTATAAGCAAATCATCAACAGGACACTGGAAGTTCCTGTCTGAATCATGGCGACGAAAGAGTAGTACCGGTAGACTACTGGACAAGTTACAATTGGGCAATTCCATACACAGACAAACGATGTTCACATCACTACCTCTTCAAATCTCCTGAAATTTGGTACACGCAGAGATGAGCTTATTCGAAACAGGATGAACTTTATTTTATGAAAATTGGACTTTGGGGTCAAAAGTTACGTCACTTTGAAAATTGACAATTTTCTGCTCATTTCGGATCTGCACATCTCAGGTTTTATCATTGAAATATTCAAGAAGGTGTAGCTAGATGTTGAACGAGAGTTGAGATACGGCACTTGGATTTATCTGAAGCTTGTCTGATCGTCTATATTTCCAAGTGAAATTTAATACCCTGGAGGTTAGGGTCAAAGGTTAAATTGAGGGGGAAATCTAAATTCAGTCAGGCGTTACACGATTTAGACAGCGGATTGCTCCAAAACATATTAAAATATTTTGGAAAAAACGATCTTAAATGAAAGTTTGCTTCAAGGAGAATTCGTTCACAGCTGTTTGATTTTGGTTTTGTAACTATAAAGTGATGAAATTGCAGTTTTAAGAGCACACTTCATTTGTACATGGAAATGCAGTACTAGTAGGGCGTGTTCGGACATCGAGTCTGGGGTGTGTGCGGGCAACATGTCTGGGGTGTGTTCGGACTGTGTTGCCATTAGGACATCGTATCTGGGGTGAGTTCGGATTGTTTTGCCCCTCGGACATCGTGTCTGGGGTGTGTTCGGGACATCATGTATTGGGTGCGTTCGGACAGTTTTGCAACTCGGACATCGTGCCTAGGGTGTGTTCGGAATGTGTTGCCATTTGAACATCGTGTCTAGGGCGTGTTCGTACATCATGTCTGCGGTGTTAGGACTGTGCTGTCACTGGGACATCGCGTCTGGAGGGAGTTGTTCGGACATAATGCCTGGGGTGTGTTCGGACTGTGTTTTCACTCGGACATCGTGTCTGGAATATGTTCGTGCTGCGCCAGACATGCCTCAGACCTGATATTTGCGCGCTATTTTTATCCGGACATGCTCCGATGCTGATACCTGTGCACTAAATACCCCCAGGCATGGTCCGAACCGGATATATGCGTGCTTAATGGACACAGACATGCGTCAGACGGGATACCTGCGTCCTAAACGACGCATGACTTATATATGACCTATGTCTGCAGTTTTTGCTGATATCTGCGATAGCTGGGTATATCCACAGTAGTGATAGATGAGTATTTTAATCTGGACATGCTTCGGAGCTGATAACTGCGCACCAAATACTCCCAGGCATGGTCCGGACCTGATATCTGCGCGCTGAATGGACACAGACATGCTTCAGACGTGATACCCGCGTCCTAAATGACGCGTGACCTATATATGACCTCTATGTTTGCGGTTTTTGGTGATATCTGCGATAGCCGAGTATATGCACTGTAGCGATAGCTGAGTATATCCACAATTCCACATCCACAGTAGTGGTATCTGTGATAGCTGAGCATATCCACAGTAGTGATAGCTGTGGATATACTCAGCTATCACTACTGTGGGTATACCCAGCGATCGCAGATATCAGCAAAACCGCAGACATATATGCAGGGTTGCTATCGACATGGACCCAAAAATAAGGACAGTCGAAAAATTAGATTGGCATTTAAAAGCGTTTTCGTGCATACTGTGTATTTATACGAGGCGTGGCATATATCATTTTCCATACTTTCGCCAGAAACAATCTGCTCCAGCAACTCCTTGTTATCAGAAAGTGCTTCATTGATCTCACGACCGCTCAGGTCTAGGTTTACCTTTACTCAGGGCCGAAACAGCACTTCGTCACCCCCCCCCCCCCCAAAAAAAAAAAAAGCAATACGATGGTCTTGGGCCCCCATAGGGTGATAAACCAAACTTCTGCACCTCGCTGTGATTGGAGGCGTCAACGAATATGGAAAAGGCTGTACACCAAGTTCAGACAAAATCATTTTTGACTGTATGGAGCAAGACCTTCAGTAACAAAGCTTGTAGCCTTGGTCCTAGCCGAAGCAAACTCCTTGCGATGTTATAATCGGGGAATATTGCGATGTGCAATCGTTGGGGAGGAATGATTGCTGGTTTTTGTCAGCATGGAATGCCCCAGGTATCCTCAGCAGCAGTTGATACACTTCTTGTATTTTGGGGTATCAATATAAGTTGAAATAGGGGTCTTTTTCATATGGCTTCCAGGTCAATGTCACAATTGCAAATATTGCAACACAGATACCAGAGGAAAATGATCGAAGTTCTGTAGTTATTGAAGATAAGACAAAATAAGGACGCAAGTCGAAAACCAGGACATTTCTTAGAAATAAGGACAGTTGAGTTTTCTAAGACGTGGCTCTTCAAAATAAGGACAAATCTTAGAAATAAGGACGGTATGGCAACCCTGCAGATAGGTCATGCGTCGTTTAGGACGCAGGTATCACGACTGACGCATGTCTGTCGTCCATTAAGCGCGCAGATATCCGGTCCGGACCATGCCTGGAGGTATTTAGTGCGCAGATATCAGCACCGAAGCATATGTCCGGATAAAAATAGTGCGCAGATATCAGGTCTGAGGCATGTCTGGCGCAGCACGAACATATCACAGACACGATGTCCAAATGGCAACACAGTCCGAACACATCCCAGGCATGATGTCTGAACACACTGGCGTAGCCAGGGGGGGCGAAAGGGGCGGTCGCCCCCCCCAAATTTATTGAAAATTTTCGTAAAATCAATAGATATTAGAGTATTATGGGGCAAATGTATGCAACCTAAAATTTTTCTTCGCGCGTCCGTTCATGTCTTGATTTTGTTATCGGTATCACGAAAAAAATTTATTCCGCAAATACCCATTATTGAATTTAGCTGCATTCTCAATAATGAGAATACAACAGTACCAGTAGATACACTAGTGTAGCCTGAGGTCGTTGGGTTGATTGAGTCTGTAGGAGTGTCAGTTCGGTATGGGGGTTGGGAACTGTTAGCTCCGGCAACTTCCGTTCCGGGACACACGAAGATATATAAAGTATGCCACATGCTACTCCGCAAAGTGCGCTCCCGAAATGATTGACCACCATAAATCCGACCCATGTATTCCGAAGCCTTCGATATAGATAAGCTATATATAGTTGGCAACTGGAAGCTTCCATAGGGTATGTGTGTGTGTGCGTCTAAGAATCGTATGTATAAAGGGTAGTGATGAAATTGCCTATGGCAGGATGTACGGTTCTGCGAGATGTTCCCACGGGAGAGCTCCCCTAAAGTCATAATCCACCCCCCCCCCCAAACAAAATAAAAATAAATTGTTTTTCTGGCTACGATCTTGCGTGTGCTCGATCTCTTGAGTGGTGACAGCTTTCTACGCAAGTCATGAAGTAACAGCAATAAATGACAACTGTCCCGCCCGGCGTCCACCCTCTAGAACAGGGGCGGCCAACCCGTGGCTGCGAGAAGGTTTAGAGAGGCCCGCGGGTTAATTCTCGAAATTACTAGTATTATCAAAAAATAAATAACCAAAACCGAATAACTAAAATTTGATTAGCATGACCACGAAATTTGGGGTTTTGCCGACTAAAATATCAGTTCTGAGTTCCGACGCATTGGCGTAGCCAGGGGCCAGCCACATTTTTCGTAGATCGTCGTAGGCCTATATGACTAAATAATGTACAATATTTCGCCAGTGTTGGGATCAAGTCACTACCTTCGAGTCACGAGTCATTTCGAGTCATTGCACATTTTGACTCGAGTCAAGTCAAGTCAATCGATTTTCGAAGGTGACTCGAGTCAAGTCAAGTCACTCGATTTTTGGAAGTGACTCGAGTCAAGTCAAGTCAAGTCACGAGTCAAGTCACATTTCAAGTCAAGTTGCCTTTTCCAAGTATGATAGGCTTACCATACTTTGGAAATCTAAAAAGAGGACACTTTTTTAGAAATTTGGAACTTGCAAAACCGGACTAGAATTCCCAAAAACCGGTAAATTTTTCCCACTTTGTGATCGGTTGACTAAAAAAAAATAAAAAAAAAGGTCATCTTTCGCGCTCAGAGCTCGAAATACCGTTTTTCACTCCACATTGCCAGATTGATGACAAAAAAAAAGGTCATCTTTACCGCTCAGAGCTCAAAATACCGTTTTTCTCTCCACATTGCCAGGTGGATGACTAAAAAAAAAAAAAAAGGTCATCATTTCGCTCAGACCTAAAATCACCGTTTTTCACTCCGAAATACACGCCAGGGCTTCACTTCTGTGCTAATTTGCGGCATATCACTCGCAATTTGCTCTAAATCTGACCTAAATTTTCAAAAAAGAGGACAAAATCTCAAAAAAGAGGACAAAAGGGCGTCCTCCTCCGACACTTTCAAAAAAGCCGAAAAAGAGGACAAATCCTCTTAAAAGAGGACGTATGGTAAGCCTAAAGTATGAGGCATATGCCTATATACGCCATTGCATTTTGCTAGTTGTCCGAAACACAGATTGACTGGTCATTGATTTTGAACCGATGAACGAGTATGAAGTTAAATATACACGTAAGACGGCGCTGTATCGCTTACATATACGTAGAAATGCTAAATTACGCAAGTATAATTGCATAGCATCAGTTTATAGTTTCCAGCCAAAATAGAGAATAGAGAAACGAATTGATAAGATGCAATTTATTACCCATTTACAAATGAATATGATACAATTCGAGCCTGCGCCAATGGTCGAGGACTATGTAAACTATCTTCGAATTTAATTTGAATAAAACAAGAGGTTTGGTTCAGGTACAGAGAACAGTAATATACCTTTTTCTAATAAAATACTTTACTATACTAGTTTACTACAGCGTAAGCTGTAAGCTTCGATCGCTTCGTAAGCGGTCAATTTATTTGTGAGAGAACAATTAGGCTCAGTAAAACGCACGATCATTGAATAATTGGTCGCTCTCACGGGTTACACTAGCGTTTCGCGAACAATTCGATTGCAAGATACAGTGATTTTTATCGACATCGATTGCTTGATGACTTGAAATTGACTCGTGAATTTTGCTTCGAGTCACGAGTCAATCCACATTTCTGATACGACGAGTCAAGTCAAGTCAAGTCATTTTCACAAAGTGACTCGAGTCAAGTCAAGTCATACGAAAAAAGTGACTCGAGTCTGACTCGAGTCAAGTCATGACTCGAGTCATCCCAACACTGTATTTCGCGCGGCTAGGTTGGGGATCCACACCAAGTCTTCATATCATAATTGTCATTGATTTTGATGCGTATTAATATAAGTATTGTTTTCAACGTTACCTATTATCCGGTACGCTCCTATCGGAAGACTAAAAAAGGTCATCAACATTCAAGTAGCCCGCGCAATGGTTCGTAAGTCTCATGTGGCCCTTTGGCCACCCTGCTCTAGAAACTCTAAATAGTATTGCCGTGTGGTATGAACATATAGCTCAAGATGTATAATTAATTGCCCCTTGAATGTTTGATGACAACACTTCTATCAGCCCTGCCGGCAAATCTGATAATGAGAACATATTTACAATATGTAAAGACCAATATAATGAACCAATTTCATTCATTAACCGTGAAAAATTTTCGCGCTTCGCGCGAAAGTCTTGTCGTTCTGGTTTTCCACAATTATCATTTGATCACATCCGTCAGTGAGTGGAATATATATAACGATCGCCCCAGATGTTGTGTTAATCATCCAATAAGCGCCCAAGTCTATCGATTTTACCTATTTTTTCCTTATCTTTAAGGGGGGGGGGGGGGTTATTTACGTCATCGAATTTTTCGCCCCCTCAAATATTTTTTCTGGCTACGCCCTTGTCTGAACATCCCCCAGACACGATGTCCGAGTCACAATACAATCCGTACGCACCCCAGGCATGATGTCCGAACACCCTCAGACACGATGTCCGAGTGGCAGCACAGTCCTAACACCCCAGACATGATGTCCGAACACGCCCTAGACACGATGTCCGAATGGCAACACATTACGCACACAGCCTAGGCACGATATCCGAGTTTCAAAACTGTCAAAACGCACCCCAGACATGATGTCCCGAACACACCCCAGACACGATGTCCGAGGGGCAAAACAGTCCGAACTCATCCCAGATACGATGTCCGAATGGCAACACTGTCCGAACACACCCCAGACGTGTTGCTCGCACACACCTCAGACTCGATGTCCGAAAACGTCCTACTAGTACTGCATTTCCGTGTACAATGAAGTGTGCTGTTAAAACTGCAATTTCATCCCTTCACAGTTTCAAAACCAAAATCAAACAGCTATGAACGAATTCTCCTTGAAGCAAACTTTCATTTAAGATCGTTTTTTCCAAAATATTTTAATATGTTTTGGAGCAATCCGCTGTCTAAATCGTGTAACGCCTGACTGAATTTAGATTTCCCCCTCAATTTAACCTTTGACCCTAACCTCCAGGGTATTAAATTTCACTTGGAAATATAGACGATCACACAAGCTCCAGATAAATCCAAGTGCCGTATCTCAACTCTCGTTCAACATCTAGCTACATCTTCTGGAATAATTCATTGATAAAACCTGAGATGTGCAGACCCGAAATGAGCAGAAAATTGTCAATTTTCAAAGTGACGTAACTTTTGACCCCAAAGTCCAATTTTCATAAAATAAAGTTCATCCTGTTTGGAATAAGCTCATCTCTGCGTGTACCAAATTTCAGGAGATTTGAAGAGGTAGTGATGTGAACATCGTTTGTCTGTGTATGGAATTGCCCAATTCTGCGCTCGAAATTATTGGACCACGATACTACATACTAAGATATGCCACCAATTTTCATCTTTTTTCCATTTTATTTTGTCTTCTGTTAGTTTCAAGCAGTTGGCTCATCATGTTTAATGGGATGGATAACAGGCATTATATTGTTTGTGTTAGCATAAACGGCACATATTTGAGCTTTGACGTATTACATTTTGTTATGACGTCATAATGAGTGATACTCGATTACTCGACTCGACTCGAAGCATATTACGTGATTCAGATTCGAATCACTCAGGTACTCGATTTTGCCCAGCCCTACCTACATGTTCAAGGTCAAAGCGTGTTGTTTGATTGAATGACCGCTGCAAGTCATCTCGGCTCATTCCTACCGAGTCATTTATCGCAATCTTGTGATTATTATGAAATTATTACATCAAGTAAGCCAAAAACGTCATCGCGATCGCTTCGCCCACCGAGTTCGGCCAAGTCACGGTCGGATCACCCCTGGTCATGGAAACACGGCCGACATGTAGGCCTACAACGCATGCGTCATGGTCTTTCGGCCGACCGTCGGCCGAGCATGGAAACGAAGTATTAGTGTCCTATATGGTGTCGACCAGAGATGGGATGATTCCCAAATTTCGGGATCCGAATCTATCCGAATCCGGCTGGCAATTGGAAATTCAGAGCCCGAAAAAATCCGGCTGGTGAATGTCCAGTTCGGAATCCGAAAAAATCCTGCCAGAACAGTGGTAATTAATGATATTGCAGCAAAAAAAATCCGGCTAAAATCCGACCGTCACCCCAAATTCAAAATCCGGATCCAGTCCGGCCAGGTAAAAAATCATTGAAATCCTGCTCCGGTTCCGGACTGTGGCGCACAAGTACAACACACGCGCGTCCACGTCGTCCAAATATCATATGATCGACCGAAAAGATCATCGCTCTATCAAATATGCCGGACCTGATGTGTGGAACAGTATCCCGCCGGCCATCCGGCAGTCGACGAGCATGTCCACATTCAAGTCGAAATACAAGCAAATACTACTAAATAGATACAGTCCATCCTCAAGAATACCGGACCACGACTGACCTATCGATCTCGCTTCTCATGACATGCCGCCCTATTTCTTGTCGCTTCCTTTTTCTATACTATCTTCTTTACTTTCATTCAGTGTGCATTAGGGTGGAGTGAAAATGACTTTTTTTTTCAAATCGAAAAAAGGGCTTCCTCAATCCTGACAAATGACCTAAAACTTTAATAAAAAGTGACTTCATGGTATTGCCCCCATTTTCCAGCCGGCAACCCCCCAATTTCTGCGCGTGGAGGGGTGTAAAATAGCCCATCTCGGCAACCGCTGGTCGTAGAGTCATGATATATAGCTCAAAATCTGCGGAAGCATCATGTTTCTATCTGTCTTAAGAAGAAAGTTTTCTCTATTGTGAACACAAAATGAGTTATAGCCAAAAAACAATATATACGCTCATTTTTGATGAAATTCAGCATTTATTCTGACGAATTGTGATCTGTCATCAGTTTTTTTGAATCTAAAAGTAACACACTGACAATACCGAATATTGGGCCCATAATACAAATATATCCACAACACAGTCCTTATAAAATCGGTTCAAAACATCATAATGAAACACTCACATTTAACGACTTATTGAAAATGCATTTTTGTGCCAAATTTTTTCATCAGTTTACGAGACTTAATTTTTTGGCAATTGAGAGGCCATCTCGTCTTTAAAATCCCGAAACTTGTGCTGATGCTTCTGTTACGAGCTTTACATGTCGTTCCACTGTTTGATTGTGGCATGGACGAAACAAAATCAGAGGCTTCTCGCGGCATTCTTCCAACTCTGCGTCAGATAAGTGCTCAATCGCTGGAGGAAGTTGTTGATAAGGTTCAATATCAACCAACTCGTGGTATGCCTTTGCTTCCAAGTTGAACTTTGGGACACAGAATAAACGAATAGGACCGCAGTTCAATTGGTTGGAACTGCTATGACTCTCAATGTCCATAAGTGAATTTTGTTCAGTGGCATGTTTTCGAATCGCCAGCACCTTGGTCACGCCCAATTGAAAAAAAAACTACATGGAAGTGTATCTTGTTGGCCAGTTACTCAATTCAAAAAGCTCTCGCCACCACTTATGGCCTTTCCAAAGCTCCCATCGGAAATTGTGAATGACTTAAGTAAGGACCAGTTATATGCTTATAAATGTGCTGGGCAATTATTCAAGGAAATGCTGATGATGAACTGGCTTAGGCCTATTTGGAGGTTGGACCAGTTGTGCATTCAAGATGGCTAACTTTAGGATGCAGTGAAGAGTTTTACGGTATTATGTGACAGTTGATGAACCGCCTTTGAACCTGGAGATTCTGGTTCGTTTTTGCCTTGAAGTATATAATCCGACTTGGTTTGAGATCAAGCGAAAGAGACATATAACACATGGATCCAGAAACTTCTTCAACTTGATTCAACAGGTTTTGAATTTCTCTGACCGAAACGTTCGACAAATTGCTTTGAATGTGATAATAAGAAACGGTTATTTCGCACACCCCGAAAATATTATGATTGCAATGCTGGTAGATGATAATGAAGACATACGAAATAAGGGTGTGACCAAGGTGCTTGGGCTTCGAAAACATGCCGCTGAATAAAATTCAATTGTGGACATTGAAAGTCATAGCAGTTCCAACCGATTGAACTGGGGTCCTATTCGTTTATTCTGTGTCACAAAGTGGAACTTGGAAGCAAAGGCATACAACGAGTTGGTTGATATTGAACCTTATCAACAACTTCCTCCAGCGATTGAGCACTTAACTGATGCAGAGTTGGAAGAGTGCCGCGAGAAGCCTCTGATTTTGTTTCATCCATGCCACAATCAAACAGTGGAACGATATGTAAAGCTCGTAACAGAAGCATCAGCACAAGTTTCGGGATTTGAAAGACGAGATGGCCTCTCAATTGCCAAAAAATTAAGTCTCGTAAACTGATGAAAAAATTTGACACAAAAATGCATTTTCAATAAGTCGTGAAATGTGAGTGTTTCATTATGGTGTTTTGAACCGATTTTAAAAGGACTGTGTTGTGAATATATTTGTATTATGGGCCCAATATTCGGTATTGTCAGTGTGTTACTTTTAGATTAAAAAAAAACTGATGACAGATCACAATTCGTCAGAATAAATGCTGAATTTCAACAAAAATGTGCGTATATGTTGTTTTTTGGCTATAACTCATTTTGTGTTCACAATAGAGAAAACTTTCTTCTTAAGACAGATAGAAACATGATGCTTCCGCAGATTTTGAGCTATATATCATGACTCTACGACCAGCGGTTGCCGAGACGGGCCATTTTACCCCCCACGCGCAGAAATTGGGGGGTTGCCGGCTTGAAAATGGGGGTAATACCCTGAAGTCACTTTTTATTAAAGTTTTAGGTCATTTGTCAGGATTGAGGAAGCCCTTTTTTCGATTTGAAAAAAAAAGTCATTTTCACTCCACCCTAGTGTGCATGCCTCCTCTTTACATCGCCTAGGCCAAGGTGGGTGTCCGATTCCATAGACAACTCCTAATCGCTTCGACATCTTCCTTTCTTTTCATTGTATCGCATTTTTTGTGGTGTATTGAACTGATAAAATTGCTAATAAACCAATGATGATGCTGGTGTCGACGCTAGCAAATCTCACGCCTCAGTGAAATTGTAACACGTCACAATTTCCATTTGGCTACAGGCAATTTGACGGTCATTTTTAACCGGCTTGCCGCGCATTAAATTTGGTAAAACGGGTATCAATCGAAAGCTGACTCTGCACTGATTACGAAAATATAAATTTTATTCCGCTTGCGGCCCTGGAACCCCCACAATCAGCCTCGAATTTTTCATTGTTATGGAGGTTGGCATTGGGACGCAACAATGCTTTTTGGACCTTTTTCTCTTGAGCTACTCTCTCGTTTCGCCAGACAGCATTGTTGCGTCATGAGCTACTATCTCGTTTCGCCTGACAGCATTGCGAAAAGCATTAAAATGCGATCAAAAACTCGACTCCGACGCAGCGAACGCCAGAGTCAGCAAGACAATGAGCGAAAAATACGACGCGACGGTTATTTCAGGAGTGGAGATGGGAAAGATGGCCTTTTTTAGTAAACACCACTAAATTAACTTTTAAAAACGGGTAATTCGGGAGCCGAGACAAAGAGAGAGAGAGAGAGAGAGAGAGAATCTTTATTCGTATACATTACACATCCACATTACACCACAAAAATGCAACAGTGAAATGCGACATGCAAGGTAGACGGGGGGGATCGATATGACAAAGTCTTCAGAGCTGAGCCACCCATGACAGGAGCAATATTCAGTCGATAACTAACAATTAAAAAATAAATAAAAAACTAACTAAGGAACGAAAAGAAAAACAAGACACAGTATCATGCAACAATTCAAAATTCAATGCAAATACAATTTAGCGGTAGTTAGAGATTAGAAAATGAAGACATGATAAGTTTTTTTTAGTCAACACCACAGAAGTATCGTGGGTAATGCGTCAAAGTCATTTCAGGTACTAGACTAACTAATAAAGCTTTCAGAATTTTTGGAAAGTGTCCTCCTCGTATCTTAAAATATGGTAACCCTATATCATAATGTCATATAGTAATTTTGTGTTAGCCGCCACGTCCTGTAATTCACATCCTGTTACCAGATGTGATCAAAGTAGCCGAGAAAGTCACTCAAGTAGAAGTTCCAGTGGAATTCCATGTGCTCGAGTGCGAGTAAAGCAGTAGTGCTTTTTATAGCGACCTATAACTGCTTAGGGCAGGGCCGGCCAACCCGTGGTCCGCGAGAAGGTTTTGAGTGGCCCGCGACGTAATTTCCGAAATTTCTAATATCATCAAAAATGGATTGCACAGATTGTGAACTTGCAAGGCCAACCAAAAATTTGATTAGTCTGGCCGCAACACTTGAGAAGTGATGATGACAAAAATATCAGTCTCGACTCATTGACGGATCCATCAACCATTCACATATTGGTAGCCTATATCTTCGTACACTACAATAGAGCAGAATAATTTGCGATAGATCTATCAAAGGTAAAAAATTTCTACAAGCTTGCGCAATATGTTGTCACTTGATTTCTTGTTTTTAAAATTGTTGCCCTTTTGTGAAAATTGAAGAACACCCAATGTATCAGATTGAGTCTAACTATATTCGCGATTACGAGACAAAGTGTTGTTCAACATATGCGACCTTGCGTTTGCGCTCGCAGTAAGACCGTCGACTATGAAACCTAGGCACGAAAAGATTGACGCATGTTGGTCGCAGCTTTCGATATCGATATGTCCATGCGCCGAATAGCCCAGCCCTCGCAAACTTAGCCCAACGATACACAGCAGGCCGCAATATAGTAAAGTGACAATATTATTGACCTATGAACTTCAAAAAATTTTCGCGCTTAGCGCAGATAGTGGCTCGTGCAAACGTTCGTCAATCGAATGTGGCCCTTTGGCTGAAAAGGTTGGCCAGCCCTGGCTTAGGGTAAAGCAAAATGTCTGATTTTGAATGTTAACCAAATAAATAAGTAGTTACGGAAAGACAGTCGCAAATAGGCTCTCATGGACTGGCAAAACCTGGAAACTGATATATGCGAACGGTGCAGAGAGCGGGGGATTTATGAACTGAAGCTCTTTGAATTCCGATCGCGGCTGTTCAGTAATTGCACAATGCACATACAATTTTTACCACCACCACCGATGTATAATAACATAGATATTGTATCTGCATTGCTTCTTTTATTGTCATATAACGACGTTACGTAACAATTGGGAAACTTACTCGAGTGCAGGAGGGCAGCTGTACAGGCAAGAACTGCGAACTCCATAATTACGTTCACATGAACGTTTCATACACTACAATGCTATACTGATCAACAATGAACTGGATATTTTAACCCCGTTAGCGCAGTTCACGTTCATCATCCGGCGGACAGTGGTGCAAGATCTCATATTTTTAATTCTAGCTCGAACAGCAAGGAAACCTTGTCCCGACTAGATCGTGGATATGCTTTTCTAGATTATCCGAGAGGTTTCACCCCGAGATGTTAAATGCTTTTTTGTGTTATGGTGAACAAAACCACTTGCGTTATAATCGCTGGATGCCAGTAAATTCGGACCTCGGTAAATTCGGCCAGTGAATTCGGCCCATGACCTCGGAAAAATTCGGCCCTCCGAGAATATTGTATTAAAATGTATTTCCAACCGTTAACATGAATTAATTACATAATTATACTATTATTATGTGATATGGATGTCAGGGTATGCGTAGATCGCATAATCCTCGGAGATAGCGCGGATATTCGCGGGGCCGAATTTACCGATGGCCGAATTTTTTCGGTAATTCGTCCCCCGGAGAATTTTGTATAAAAATGTACTACCAACTATTAATGTGAATGAATTACATAATTATTTTATTATCGAGTGATTGGAAGGTCAGGGTATGCGTATATCGTACAGTCACGGGAGATAACGCGGATATTTACGGGGCCGAATTTACTGACCACCGAATTCAATCGGTAAATTCGGCCCTCGGAGAATTTTGTGTAAAATTGTATTACCAACTATTAATGTGAATTATATTACATAATTATATTATTATCAAGTGATTAGGAGCTTAGGATTAGGATTAGGGTTAGGTTAGGGTTATTTGGGTTAGGTTAGGGTTATGATTAGGGTTAGGTTAGGATTAGGGTTAGCTTAGGGTTAGGATTAGGGTTAGGTTAGGGTTATGATTAGGGTTAGGTTAGGATTAGGGTTAGGATTAGGTTAGGGTTAAGGTTAGGTAATGTTATTGTAACTGTTATTGTTACCCTGGCCCTGGCCGAATTTACCAGGGGCCGAATTTACCGAAGGCCGCTAATCAAATACTAATTATTAACAACAACAACAACAACAACAACTTACTGACTGAGTACCACGATATTGAAAAACCCGCATCATTTCTTGATCCATCGCTTTTGAAACGTACATTCAACGAATTGTCCCGAGTTTGAAAGCCCGTGAATGATTTGCCGCAGTATTTCTGAAATAATTTCATTGATTCAAATTATGGAATACGTATTCTTTTCAACATTTCTTACCCCATAACCATCGAATGTAAGGGAATCGTATCCGCAATTATTATGCGATTCCAAGCGGAAATCTCCGTCTGACTCGACACGGATTACCTGCATGATTGTAAATCAAGATTGAAAGCGTCCGCAATAGTATAGTTCAAGTAGTGCAAGTATTAGATGTCTCCCGACATTACTACTTTGCAACAGTCGCTGAATGATCTAGACTCTCCGTCTCTTTCGATTAAAAGTTCTAAAAATTCTAAACCCGACGAAACTGCAGACTGCGACAGACGCTAGTTCAATGGTTTCCAAATGGGGTAGATTTCAGGTAATCTTCATTTCGTCTTGCCGGGGTCACGATAGGGCTATATTTCGGCCTGTTGTGATGACAATTTCACTAATAAAGATGATGTAAACATATCTACAAACTACTTTAATTGAACAGTTTCTTGGAGGTACAGAACTTCAATATACAATTCAATAGTATATTATACTACTTTATACTTTACAAAATTTAAATTGTAAAAAGCAGATAGTTTAGCCAAAAAAATTCATGAATAGAAGTGGAAGTATTCTAAAACATAACCATTCGAGTAAGTAGTAAAAGTAGACAAAATCTACTTGAGTGCTCCAAAAAAAGTAGAAGTTCTTTGTTACGTACAACCTCTGGATATCACACTCTTACTGTATAGAAAGTAGGATAAGCCCAATATTCCCAAGTTTGTGGTGAACGTCTCTAATTCGATTGCTTACGGTTTCAAGAGACAACTATGTGACTTACCATTGTTCTCGGAACTGTAATGTTCCACAAATAGCATGTGTTGTGGGGATACTTGCTGGGATAGTTTGGTGACTCTATGACGCCAGCAATTTTGTTGTTGATGATTGTGGACACACATCCTTCTGAAAAGAACAAGAAATTAATGCTCTCGTAGATGTTTATAGGAATTATAACGTAAATTAATGGCTCATTGCGACGATAATTCTTTTAGCACTTTGGTACAAGCAATTTATAGACTACCTTCAACATGTCCAGTAATCTCTGCCTTCTCAAAAATCATGAATGAACGTTTGAAAATTGATGCTGAAACGAATCATCGTTCCTCACGCGGTGATTTCTCAGATATCGTAATTTCATTTTTACTGCATTCAATAATATCTGTATAGGCACACACGCAACCATATAGCCTACAAACCAGAAAGAGTTTAATTTGTGATGAGTGTCGCCATAGAAAACCAGCGGCAAGCGTGAAATTCCAATAGTTGTCCCAAATGTCACGTAAATGCGTAGATTAGCGCCATGACGGGCTGTTAGACACGTAGCATCTATCTGAACTTTTTACTTTTAGTTGACACCGGTGTCTTCGATATCACACAAGAGTTAAACACAAGTGAGATCCTGAATGAGTATAAGCATGCGCAGTGAGCAGTGACCACCATGACTTATACTAGGATTCGAGTCTCAACACTATGACTCGACTCGACCGCTGCTCGCTGACGTGGACTCGGACTTGAATCGCCAAATGATTCGACAAGAGCAGTGGTTCCCAACGTGGGCGATTTGGCGGTCCACGGGGGCGAAAATGACGAAGGGGACGATAGGGGGCGAAATCAGCCAAGGGGGCGATAGGGGGGCGATGACGCGCCAAAACGGCTGACCTTTTTTTTTTATTTTTTATTTTTAGTCATACACCTAGCAATACGGAGAGAAAAACGTTATTTTGAGCTCTGAGCGGAGAAAAATGGCCTTTTTTTATTTTTTTAGTCAACCCGCCGGTGATTACAGTTTGTATGCCCATTTTAGAAACGACGCTCACCATATTTGGTTCAATTCCAACCAGTGGAAGCGGAGTTATTGCCGTCGAAAAATTTGGATTTTAATAAAATAGTATTTACGGTGAGCACAACTATAATAAATAAACAAAGAATCGTTCACCGTAAATACTATTCTATTCAAATCCAAATTTTTCGACGGCAATAACTCCGCTTCCACTGGTTGGAATTGAACCAAATTTGGTGAGCGTCGTTTCTATAGACAGCCTAACACTTTCATGGGGTGAACAGAAAATTTTCAAATTTTTCATTATTTATTTTTATATAATAAATAGAAACTTTATTCTCCTGTAGCAAAGCGGTTACTGGCTGGAATTGAACCAAATTTTGTGTGTAGGCTTAAATTAGGTAACCTAACAATTTTATCAAGTAGCCAGTACGATTTGTGAAAAAAAGTCATTTTTGAAGAGCCCTTTGTACAGTCTGTGTGAGTGTGATATTTCGGTACTCATACTTTCTGTACCTTGTTGATTTTCGAAGTCAAGCAATTGACATAGGTATAACTAGGGATGCATTTAAGACAAAAATCAATTTGAATAAAAGATGGTCCTTGTTTGAAACATGTTTTTATTGTTTGTTTGCTTGCTTGTTTGTTTGTAAGTTTCTTTAGAAATAACGGCACAGACCTTTAATTGTGACTTCATATGGGATTGACATAGTTATATAGTTCCATAATAATTACAATTGAAAATATAGGGTCAATATGGCTCTTGAACGAAAATATCAGGACTAATAAAATGATGTTGATGATGATGATCGATATCCAGCATTTTTATTGTCAGCGCTCAGCGGTCATTATCATCAGAACAACCATTCCGTTCCAGTGATATATAACTATGTGTTATAAGAGAGACAGAGAGCGAGTTATTTCGTCAACCGATGGTGCGTGATGCCAGACAAACAGAACACGTATAAAGACGCGGTGTAAAACAAAAACACGTCCTACAACTGTTGAACAGGCGACGATTGTACCAACACAATCCTTTATCGGCATATCGTATACATCGACCATATATAGTGCAAGTCATTCTAAGGCTCATACTTCGTAGTTTCGGACATTATCTACATAATTATGTCGTGATTATACAACTTTAACAAAAAACTTTTTTTTAAAATGGCATTTGTTTAAAACTTATTTAAACCTCTTGTTTGGAATGCAAAACTATATAAGTATAACTAGGGTTACCTTTAAAACAAATGGTGTTATAAACCATGTTGTAACAGTGTTTTTAAAAAATGACAGTTTATAAAAAACAAAATTTTTATTTTCAAAAAACAATTTATTATGCCATAATTGTGTAAATACTTCCGAAAGACATGTAGTATGAGCCTACGGACGATTAGCACCTGATATAGTCGACATATACGATATGGAATGGTTGGGACCCTCTAAATCGTCGTCAGAATTATAGAACGTAGATACAGATCATTTGTCATTTCGGCAAAAATCAGTGACCACAACCATATTGGTTTCCTATCACAAGAACAACAAAGGACACACCATGAAACATATCACCTCTGCAGACGACGAGAGTTAGTGGACGAAGAAGCGCTCGATGATGCCGCATTCAATCAATTTAAAACATCAGCCATCCCCCACATCTCCGTAAACAACTTTGACGAAAAATTTGTAGAGTTTATGTCTGTTATCAAATCACTGCTGGAACAATTTGCACCTCTACAGCGCCTTTCGAGAAGTCAAAGAAAATTGAAGCGAAATCCGTGGATGACCACAAAGCTGATTCAACTTATCCGTAAACGTAACCGGTGGCATAACCGAATAGACACCAAGAACTGCCAAGAACATGAACGAGAAAGATTTCGACGTTTCAGGAATCGCACCGTGCATCTCATTTCCAAGGCGAAAGCAAAGTACAATGAGAGATTTTTCAACAGACACATAAAGGACACTCGAAAAACATGGTCAGGACTTAACTCTCTCCTACATCGAAAACAAGGCCATAAGTCTGTTTCGGAAATTGTGAATTCGGATACCGGAAACAAACTTTCAGACCCGGCGGCCATCGCGAATCACTTCAATGAATATTTTTGTAACGTAGGCCCAAATATTGCTTCTTCTATTACAAAACCTGTGTCGGCCAGGTCAGAGGTGAGATCGATATCCTAGTCAATTGTGCTTGAACCTACGACCAAATACGAAGTAGAAGTAGCCGCATCCACAAACTGAAATCGCACAAGGCCGACGGCTATGACCAAATCCCATCATGGTTTTTAAAAATGATAAGCCTGCATATCGGTCAATATATGGCCCATTTTTTCAACTTCATGATAGAAAATGGAGTCTACCCAAGCTATCCAAAAAAAAGCCAGAGTAGTCCCTGTACACAAAGCTGGGGATAGAACTAATGTCACCAACTACCGTCCGATATCCGTTCTCCCATGCATCGGGATTGTATTCGAAAAGTTGCTCCTCTCCCGCCTGTCCTCATTCCTCGCCAAAATGTCTGTCATTTCCCCTCAACAATTTGGCTTCCGAAACAAACACCAAACCGCTCATGCCCTCCTAACAGTGGCCGAACAGTACTGATATCTCAGAGAAGCGAAATGTGGGATGTAGCATTTTTCTCGACCTAAAAAAAGCGTTTGACTGCGTAGATCATAAAATTCTCATCTCGAAATTGGCGCGTTACGGACTTCGGGGCCCACAACTTGAGCTCATGAAAAGTTACCTCACTGGACGCCAACAAATGGTTGCGATCTCAGACACCTTGTCCTCTCCTCACCCGGTGACCTGTGGTGTGCCCCAGGGCTCAGTACTTGGACCGGTCCTTTTCACCTTATATGTCAACGACATTTTTGAAACCTCCTCATTGAACACCACACTGTTCGCTGATGATACTCACCTCCTCTCTTCCGAATCTTCGACGGCAGAGCTGGATGCCCTGACTGGTGACGAAATGCCCAAAGTCCATGAGTGGACGGCCCAGAACAACCTTTGCATAAACGCCTCGAAATCGCAATTGCTGACAATAAATTCAAAAAATAACCTAACCGTTAATATCGCTGGTCAGCCCGTTTCCAACACAGATAATGCCAAATATCTCGGAGTTTTACTGGACTCGAACATGTCCTGGAAGAGTCATATTCAGTCCCTAGAAACTAAATTATCACCGAAGTGCGGCCTGTTCTACAGCCTTGGGCGCTTCATGCCAGCATGGGTTCTTCTGATACTCTTTAAATCCTTAATCCAATCGAAGTTACATTATGGCATCCTCTGTTGGGGGGCTGCCAGTAAAACTGCACTCAAGCCACTGCAGAAACTACAGCATAAAGTACTCCGAATCATAGCTAGGGCTCCAAAGGGGCCTGGCTGCCCATCCAATAAGTCGCTGCTGAAGAGATTTGGCGTCCTAAACATAGAAGATATGCGGAAACTAGAAATCGCCAAGTTTATGTATCAGTTTCACTGCGGTCGTTGCCCCGAATATTTCAATGACTTCTTTACCTCTGAATCAAAAGCGCACAAGTACAACACACGCGCGTCCACGTCGTCCAAATATCATATGATCGACCGAAAAGATCATCGCTCCATCAAATATGCCGGACCTGATGTGTGGAACAGTATCCCGCCGGCCATCAGACAGTCGACGAGCATGTCCACATTCAAGTCAAAATACAAGCAATTACTACTAAATAAATACAGTCCATCCTCAAGATTACCGGACCACGACTGACCTATCGATCTCGCTTCCCATGACATGCCGCCCTATTTCTTGTCGCATTCTTTTTCTACACTATCTTCTTTACTTTCATTCAGTGTACATGCCTCCTCTTTACATCGCCTAGGCCAAGGTGGGTGTCAGATTCCATAGACCACTCCTTGTCGCTTCGACATCTTCCTGTCTTTTCATTGTATCGCATTTTTTGTGGTGTATTGAACTGATAAAATTGCTAATAAACCAATGATGATGATGATGATGGTTCTGATGAAGACTGCCGACCATAAAAATGCTGCATAACGATGAAGTCCTGGTCAAAGATATTTTAGGTCCGTTTATGACAGGGTCGGAAGCCTTTTTCGTCAGAGGAGTTATATTTACCTTATATTTTCGATTGTCAATGTCAATCCACTACGATGTCACAATTAAATATTCATGACGTCATGGCTAAAAAACACTAAAAAAAAACAATAAAAACATGTTTTATAAAATGACCCTGTTTTAAATGCAACGGTAAGTATAACTCACTGTTCGCATAGGTCTCATACTGAGAAACGTGTTGAATAAAAAGAACAGCAGTGATTCTGGAGACGATATCCCAATTCCCTTTGATGAGCTTCATAGTCTTCAGAATACAGGGATGACGAATCTCCCATAGAAGCGTCACTTTTGATAGAGTATCTAATCTGTGAATAAACTCGAAAAGATATCCGACCGAGTGCGTCGTAATGATCGAATTGAATAATCTATCCCTATTTATTAACGAAATCCTGGAAACCGCCCGGCTCTGCTGCATGCGTAATTTCAGATACCTACAATGAAACGCGTTATCGTAGGGTATATTTCTGTCTGAAGAATTTGCGTAGACCAATTGAACAGGGGGGATTTGCGACTCTGCATTCGAACATTACAGTTCTGACTGGTAAAGTGATTCCATGGCTAGTGTTATTCCGAGCTAAACTACCTATTTTTCAGATTAAAGTTAGTTGCAAGAACAGAATACTAAAAAGCAGTAATCGTCTCAAGACTTGCAGCGAAATTCCATTTTGCGACAAAAAAATCGTAAAAGGTAAATTACTTTAATTATAAATATTAACACCATGTATAACTGTGGCCTGCAAACTTGACCCTGACACATTTTGAAAATGTAACACGTGAGCTGCATGGATCTGAAAATTCGGTGTATTCGGTGCATTCGGAGCCAACATCCACTTTGTCATCCTAACAGCGAGAGTCACACCGAACTGCTACATGGCATTTATACACGAATATTACTGGAACAGTCATAACAAAAGACTTGATCGATATAATCAAATACTAGTAGACTGACAGTATATCGTGCAAGTACAAGAGTCGCCTTTGATTTCCTTGTTGCGATACGTGATTCCCAGTCATGATATAATTCACGACAAATGTCTTGAATTAACTTTCACAAAATTATACTTCGTCGCGATGTACTTTCAATACCTCTTTCATATGTAATGACTCATACGGTGGATGAATGGTTATTGGTTAATGGTTATTTGTCTGCATAAAATATTCCGGTTTAGATTTTGTTGACTGATTCTCCTACTAATTTGCGGTCGCGGAATGCAAATATAAACTCAATTTTGTTCTATCACATCTGTTTTTTTTACCATATTAGTAACGATCACTTAATTTAGCAACCTGACATTACAGTTTGACTATTTAAATTGATTTACGTACGTGTACAATGCAGCATGCCACACATTTAAAACTATTCATAAGGTTTATGTCACAGTTGTTCTCAGACTTTTCAGAAAAATTCACGAAACGGTCCCTTAGCAATTTTTTTGAATGACTCATGGTCCTTTACAAAATCAACACAAGACAACACGTTTGATTTGATCGTGTCAATGTGACAGGTGATCACTCGAAGGAGGAATCCTTCAGACACATCTTATCCCTATACACGTAATTTCGCCACTATCCTCTATACATGCGATTCACAAACGGTACTACGCGATTCAAGAACGAGCCGAAATTGCTAACGGCAAACGCAAGACTTATTTTGTTTCTATCGACTTAGTAAGCTCTGACCAGTGTTATGGCATTTATTTTCTTGTCGCGTGAAGCGCGTAGTATTTTAGAGTTGAGGAATCAATTTTGTCAATATTAACAATTACTTTGTTGAAGCATGTTGCAATTTCGTGAACTCAGGTAATAATTGTCGATATAGCCTACTCGACAGATATTGGAATCGCTCACACAGGCTACCCGTTGACACAAAGGAAAAAATCCTTTTCAATTCGCATTTCAACACGGGGAGCATTATTTCATCCGGGGGTCGCATTTGTTTCGCAAGGGGATTAGATTAAAACTATCCGGTGCTTGAAAATATCAATATCGAAGGTTCCGGCCAACATGCCGTGTTAATTTTGGGCCACACGGCTTTATCGTCAGAGATCTTCTTGGCAGTGCACTCATCGTGAAGTCTAATGTTGGCCAAACCTTCATATCTCTGGGTGTGTCCTCTGACGCGGAAATGGTCAGCGAGAAAATGCCGATTATGCACCAGCAGGTTGCGCACCTCTTGACTCAAGTATTTCAACGGCCTCAAGCGATGCTCTCACAATTGCGCATACTGCGGTAATGACTGATTTTTCTAGTAAAATTATGCGTATTTTGTTCGGGAGGGAGTAAATAAAGTCTAAAAATGCATAGTGACCCTAAAGTGGGCGAAGCGTGACTCAAACTTAAAATTGACTAATTTTGCACGTTTCGCCAGACAGTATTGTTGCGTCCCCATGCCAATTTCTCGTTCCGCCAGACAGCATTGTTGCGTCAGTAGTAGGTATGATCGCTCGCGAATCGCCATGGGGTTCTTATGGGTGCGGCGGCGATTCGCCTGGAAACTCGTGGTGGCATGCGGCTTTTTAGACCCCCCCTCTCGGTCGCATGCGGCTATTGCGTCTTATGGGTGCGGTGGCATGCGGCTCTTATTTCTTATGGCGGGGGTCGCAAGCGGCTGGGAAACCCGGGGTGGCAAGCGGCTCTTTTGTCTTATGGCGGGGGTGGCATGCGGCTATTTGTGTCTTGTGGTCGCACGGTAACCCTTTCAGGTAGAGATGATTTGACTAACGTTGTGGGTATAGGCGCGGCGGCACGGTGTTGAATATGTACCAGATGAATAGTCATGTGAATGTACCTTTGTTAATGTGTATATCGTAAATTATTATATATGATGTAGTTTAGTCGTGACAAATGACCGATCGTGTTCTAAGTCTTTCCTCGCTATTGATCCCTACGTAACCTGAATAGCACGCTGACTTTCAGATCGGATTATTCGCACCTTCCGTACCGCTGTTTCGCACCTACAGAATAGTCTGCTGTTCACAGTCGCAACAAGAATCACAAGTATACACATTTATACATTCATTCATTACTGCCAAATCAAACTCTTCACAAAAGCACGCACAATCGTATCATTCACTTTTTTACCATCACCCAAAATAATTCAAGTATTCCTTGGCTGAAAATCCTTGAGTCCTTATTATCAAAAATGGTATGGTGCGGTGTCGGAATCCATTCGCAGGATGTACTAAAGGTAAATTCAGATAATCCACCCGCGATCGCTCGCAAGATAATACCTAAGACATAACCATCGCTCGCGACTCGCTGTTACATACATGCCGATCGTTAACAATGTAATATTTTGGTAATTAGTTTACCATAGAGCCGGCGTAGACGGTGATTCGAATACCGGCAAATTTTCACTTATTTCTGGCCCAACCCTAATCCTCTATGAAGTTGACGCTTATTCAAAAAGGTGTGAAATAATTGTAAAATCCTACGTCGGTGACGCGATAATGCATCAGACATAGCGATCTAGTTATAGTACGGTGTCGGAATCCATTCGCGAGATGTTCTATAGGTAAATTGAGATAATCCGAACCGAATATTTGGACTTTGACATAGTCTGAATTGAAATAAATTGACAAACAGGACTACCATCTTTCCAAGTACCATTTCGATATTATACACACATTGATTTGAAACAAGTAATGAAACATTACAACTCTATTCACGGTCTGGCTTTCCGTTTGTCAAAGAGACATTCTAACATCTTACCATACTCAAAAGAACTATTCATAATATTAACCGGTGTTAAAAATATAGTTTTCACTTACTTGATTATATCACTACAACTCGCAAACTTGAATTAATTCATCCTGGTTGTATTCGTATGATCGGTCTTTTTTATTCAATTGTAAAGGTTGTTACTATTCTGAAGTCAAAGTATTTACTAATCGGTGCATATACGATTTGACTTGGACATATTATATTTTGACTATACGAGATTTGAATGTCTGAACAATAACTGAGAATTAAATGATCGCAAGTGAATCCGTATATTACAGCGTAAAAGATATTGGAATGTCAGCAACTCTGTAAGGTCATAGTTACTACCACATTACCTAATTTACCCGACCAACTCGTCATGATCATTCCTGAAATCAACACAAACATGACCACTGACTTGAGTTAACCACAAAACAGCATCAAGTTTTAAATCCACTTGTAGCTTACGACTTATTTGAATGCGGGTTATGTTTTGTTGTAATTGAGTGTACGGAAATAGTGTTACGTCTCGACATCTCACCATCTTACCATATTCAAAGAGTCAACCACGAAAACATTGTCAAGTAAATCCGTTTGTAACTTACCCGACCAACTCAAGCAGTCAGCCAAGCATACACGAGTCCATACAATCACTACAACCTAAAATCCATAACAAGCTCGGTTGTACTCATATCCCTACGATGCATCATTTTTATTCAACTTTAAAAGTCGTTACTATTCTGTAAGATAGAGGAATTACTACGCGGTATATTTTGCAAGACAAAGTAATTATTACTCGATATATTTTGTAAGACAAAAGTAATTACTACCCGGTGCAGGTGACTTGAGATTAACATAATATGTTTGAGTATACGAGATTTGAAAGTCTGATCAACGTATAGTTGCGACTTCATTTCTTACAATCGAACGCTGGTGTTATACCGAAAGTTACCATTCTGTAAACATAAGGATTGATACATAGATGTGTCATATCTAATAGTTGATCATGACTTGATTATTAAATTATTCGTGTTAATTAGACCCGGCGTTGTGGTAAAGGTTATGACAACAACAATCTTTTCAGTACCGTTGTTATTAACATATCGAGTTGTAAAACTATGCGTGTCCGAAATGTTCATGATCGAAAAAAATTATTCCACCTTGATACATATGACTCTGCGTATCGCGGATATCAGAAAATATTTTACAAATGTAATTGTTTCCAGTAACCAAGACTAAAGATGAAACAACAATTTCGTTTGCTGATTAGCAACCGGTGCAATACTTTATTGTCGGAATCTGCGACATCGAATTGAAACATACGCACATTACGCAGTACGAAAATATCACTTTGGGCTCCGGGGCGGTGTCATTTAATCTGTGTTAAACTCTGTTCACACTCTCTGTCGAAAATGCGTGAAATGTAAAAACATTACGAGGTCACACTCTAAGACTTTGATCATCAAAAAAGTAAATAGAGGTATCTTTATTGGATAGATTCTATTCAACTGGTCTTGGTTAATACAAAACCCATAACAGCAATATCGAAGTATGTGCTACACTGAAATCTACAAAAATGTGTTTGTATTGCTGTTCATAGTAGCGATATCGATTTGAACCTCCAGAATAATTGTCATCATGTAAGGGAAGTTGTTGTCAATTAGTACGATGTTCACTGAATGCGTACTAGAACAAATTGTGTAACACACACGATCAGAGAAATTGGAAATTTCCCCATTGTCATTCGTCACAATACTCGGCCACTAAAATACGTTACTTGGATGTGATTGAATCGCTGGCAGTTAACTCGATAAATCAAACCCCTAAGAAATTTCACTCACTCATTGGATATTAAACAGTGTCGCCTAATCGGTGTGGGTCGCTTTTTATAAATACAAATCATACCTGGTCATCGCTGATAATTAACTCGGTAAATCAAAACCCTAAGAAATTTCACTCACTCGCTGGATATTAAACGGTGTCACCTAATCGGTGTAGATCGTTTTTCTAAATGTAAATCATATAGGTCCAACAGAAAAAATGTTCACCAACTCGGAAATGAAACCAATGTGTTGGTCTCCATTCGATATTTTGTTGGGGTCAAATACTTTGCAATGAACACATTTGAGTGGTTGAGCTTTACATCATCAAGCTATCGTTTGTAAATCAAGATTTCGGTAAACTTGTAAATGTATCGTTTAACTAACCGACATTTAGTGATTGGTGAACATACCAAACGATACACATCAACCTCGAAATACTCCGTTGATCGTAATTTCCATCATCGTAATAATCGAAGTACATTTGTGTCGAATTCGTAACAACCGACTTTTCATGGCATGATAAATTTTTGACAAGTTATACTTAGAAGGTTGGTACATATCGCAAAAAATAATATACCATTCATATTGATACTGTTACTCCGTTTATCGATATTTTCAAACGAACCGATTTTCAAACGAGTAAAATTTATTACTTGAGTTGTTCCGCTTACTATATTTAAATGTTAACTCATCCATCTTTCAAAACCACAACGAACAACGATAAAAAGTATGCAATCAAACACAACATATGTTTTACTTTTGTAGGACACTAATTATTATCTCATTTCATACTAAGTGTATAAGAAAGATATTCATGACACACGAAAATATTCGATATTCCCATGCTACGAACCTGTACAATGATTGGTGGGGCTTTCAAACTGTTTCGATGTCACAAGAACTTTATTGTCTGAATGGTTGTTCATGTATCTTAATAATCAAATAGTTCAACACAGAACTAGTACGAACAGAAACATCATAGTTGTTTACACAAAAGTTTGTATGCGTGCAGTATGCGAATACCATGTGTAAGTCGAGCACAGTTGCGGTATCCATCCAAGTTTAGTTAACACAAATTCATTACAACGGAGCCGTGTAAACTTTCGTGAAAGAAAAGCATACCCACTTCCCGAGGGTTCTGTCAATGTCATAACAATAAACCAGATACTCCAACAACAGAGTACATATGTTTTCTAGTCACGGCCCCTACATCTTTCACAGAGATCAATCTACTTTGCTACCGAAAAGTGCCGAGTCATCGCATGATTGTCCTCACAACAAAACAACCAGTAGATGGAGCTGTATTAAAATTTTCCTAACCCTTTGCACACCAGTGACAAATTGTTTAGTGTATCGAGTGGTTGTTCAGCGTCAAGTCTCCGTGTTGAAGCATACATTAAAACAGTGCAATCACAATCCAATTAGAACCACGAATCTATTTTCATTTCCTCACAAACTACCACATACAGAAAAATAAATTTTATTTTCCCAAAACATACTTGTAACCAATCGCTTTCATTAAACACACAACACCATAATAGTATTTACTTTCTACAACATAGACATTCCGATGTAGTCAAGAAATATTTTTATTAATCAAAATCATCGACTTCTGTTTACGGCGTTAGTGTGTGCATGTCATACATGTGGGGTCCGTATTAAAATGCAAACGACACGGCTGAATGTAAGGAGATAGAAGTCTATCGCATAGATTTACATGTGGTCTTCGCTACGGTTTCAAAAAACGAATCATCTCTTTTGCATTGATCGAGACCGAGCAAGTTAGTTAATGGCCATGATTGTGTTAGTCATATGCGAATAATAGGGATACAGTCAAATCTACATACAACAACCTTCTGGCACTCATAATAGCAATTTCATTCTCTCCCTTCGTAATTGTATACTCACGACAAGTATATTGTACAACTCGACAGCTACGTTTAACAAGACCAACGACACTGAGCCCACGACGTTTACCTATGTAAAATTACCACTTTCACTTGACAGTCCATCGTTTTCCTGACTAAACATATCATTTTCCTTTGGAGATCTGACGTTTACCCAGAGTAAGAAACCATTTTCACTTGGAAATATATTTTTTCCCCGGGTAACAAACCTTTTTCACTTGGAAATATATTTTTTCCCCGGGTAACAAACCTTTTTCGCTTGGAAATATATTTTTTCCTGGGTTACAAACCTTTTTCACTTGGAAATATATTTTTTCTCTGAGCAACAAACCATTTTCACTCGGTAGCCCGTCGTTTACCTGAGTAAAAATATCATTTTCACTTGGAAAAATACTTTTACCTAGAGTAACTAATCATTTTCTTTTAGAAATATATTTTCTCCCTGGCTAACAAACCCTTTTCGTTTGGAAAACGATCATTTACCTGAGTACCAATACAGTTTTCACTTGGAAATCTATCTTTTACCTGGGTAACAATACCATTTTCGTTTTAAAAACAGACAACAACACCGGACAATTTGATATTTTTGTATATTGTTACAACAGGCAGCGACAAAATATACACCAACAACGACTCCAATACATTTGTGTAATCGCATATTCACTTGTTCTGGTGCATCCCATCGAAATCCTCAGTTACCCGCATGCAATGTGCTGTTGTACATCGATGTGTATGTTTTGGAAATTGGACAATAGGTTTCGACATGTCTGCGATGTCCGGGTTCGTGCTTTGGATTTTCCAGAGTCAAAATGTCTGAATAAAACACCTCCTCGACTTCGGTAAATGTTTGGCACGCGGATAACGGCGGTCGGAAATCGAGGGATTTATGTTTCCATCGGGCTAACAACTCCAGGTTACTTGTGATTTATCTCACACGTGTTTACTATGTTGTGTCGCTCTTTATTGATCAATACATACCACACCATTCAGTTTGAAATCGGAAACCCCGAGAAAGAATTAACCGGATCCGGATATCAACTCTGAATCGATAAACCATATTCAAGTAAACATGCCACAACCCGTGTTTCCATGAAAATAACAAGACATCGCACAAATCAAGTATACTTCGCTATTATTTGCCCACACAAGTAATCACGTAAACGAGGTGTATGACATTACATACATCGTGGATAACATCGTGTCTGTCATTACAAACATCATGGGTGACAAATTCGTCTTCTCAAGTCTCGTCAAGCGCCGACTCTGTACATTCAATGTGGGTATAGATGACTTGGAGACAGGCAAGCAGTCATATTTGGACGTAACATCGGTATTCGTTTAAATAACAATGGCGATATCGATACAGTGAACAGAGCATTATGCATACCGATATATTCATAGTCATATATGCGAACCATGTACTATCATGTATCCCGATTTTCGTTGAATATCCACGACACCAACAAATCTGTACATTTCTTTTCCCTCGACCTCGATGATAGAGTTGTCGTCCCAATGTATCAATCGAGTGTATGGCTCATCAGGTGTAAAATCCAAATCAAATGTAACCAAGGTATCGTTTTTCATTTTCAATATTTCCACTGTCGCATCTTGTCTGTGTCGTAAAACCACGGTGTGGGGCCAGAGGAATCTATGGACAGTTACGCGTAGTCCATCCATGTTCGTGTATATGGTCAGGTAACGATAACGTTTTTTCAATTGCCTTGTGGTGATGGTCCGTTTCGAAATGCAAGCCGATGAACTAGACCAAAAGTTTCGAAGATGCGTTTTATAATTGCTCAAGGTGTAAAATAGACATCACACTCTTGCGAGGGGATCAACACGAATTGAGTCTTCACACCACAGAAACACAGTAACCCGGATTACAGAAAACCGCAATCGAATTTAAGATTCCCATACACAGAATCACTGTTAAGGATGTCTGACTGCGACGTTGCACCCGTGTAACGAATTCTCATATTTAGTATTGATTGTGACACATAGTCAAAACAGCGACAGTTTTCGCACCCCGTACATACATTGAACCAACGGATGAGCTACGTTCTCAGCGAAAAAGTTAGCAGGTTATGACCAATAATACGCAGGGATTGAGCGGGTTACGCAACCCGATTATGTCGAAGTCCGAATCATGAACCAAGTCTATCTGAGAACCCGAACTACCTTGAGAAGGCGATAAATCAAGGTGTGAACCGTGAAAGGGGTGTAATCTCGGTGAAATAGTGTGCGACTCCCCAGCCTGAATACATCTCGGTTCATGCTAAGACCATGTTACGTCCAAATATGACTGCTTGCCTGTCTCCAAGTCATCTATACCCACATTGAATGTACAGAGTCGGCGCTTGACGAGACTTGAGAAGACGAATTTGTCACCCATGATGTTTGTAATGAAAGACACGATGTTATCCACGATGTATGTAATGTCATACACCTCGTTTACGTGATTACTTGTGTGGGCAAATAATAGCGAAGTATACTTGATTTGTGCGATGTCTTGTTATTTTCATGGAAACACGGGTTGTGGCATGTTTACTTGAATATGGTTTATCGATTCAGAGTTGATATCCGGATCCGGTTAATTCTTTCTCGGGGTTTCCGATTTCAAACTGAATGGTGTGGTATGTATTGATCAATAAAGAGCGACACAACATAGTAAACACGTGTGAGATAAATCACAAGTAACCTGGAGTTGTTAGCCCGATGGAAACATAAATCCCTCGATTTCCGACCGCCGTTATCCGCGTGCCAAACATTTACCGAAGTCGAGGAGGTGTTTTATTCAGACATTTTGACTCTGGAAAATCCAAAGCACGAACCCGGACATCGCAGACATGTCGAAACCTATTGTCCAATTTCCAAAACATACACATCGATGTACAACAGCACATTGCATGCGGGTAACTGAGGATTTCGATGGGATGCACCAGAACAAGTGAATATGCGATTACACAAATGTATTGGAGTCGTTGTTGGTGTATATTTTGTCGCTGCCTGTTGTAACAATATACAAAAATATCAAATTGTCCGGTGTTGTTGTCTGTTTTTAAAACGAAAATGGTATTGTTACCCAGGTAAAAGATAGATTTCCAAGTGAAAACTGTATTG
Source organism: Botryllus schlosseri (assembly GCF_051294905.1). Lineage (NCBI taxonomy): Eukaryota > Metazoa > Chordata > Ascidiacea > Stolidobranchia > Styelidae > Botryllus > Botryllus schlosseri. The sequence continues at coordinate 7,295,946 of NC_137243.1, read as the reverse complement.
GTACTCAGGTAAATGATCGTTTTCCAAACGAAAAGGGTTTGTTAGCCAGGGAGAAAATATATTTCTAAAAGAAAATGATTAGTTACTCTAGGTAAAAGTATTTTTCCAAGTGAAAATGATATTTTTACTCAGGTAAACGACGGACTACCGAGTGAAAATGGTTTGTTGCTCAGAGAAAAAATATATTTCCAAGTGAAAAAGGTTTGTAACCCAGGAAAAAATATATTTCCAAGCGAAAAAGGTTTGTTACCCGGGGAAAAAATATATTTCCAAGTGAAAAAGGTTTGTTACCCGGGGAAAAAATATATTTCCAAGTGAAAATGGTTTCTTACTCTGGGTAAACGTCAGATCTCCAAAGGAAAATGATATGTTTAGTCAGGAAAACGATGGACTGTCAAGTGAAAGTGGTAATTTTACATAGGTAAACGTCGTGGGCTCAGTGTCGTTGGTCTTGTTAAACGTAGCTGTCGAGTTGTACAATATACTTGTCGTGAGTATACAATTACGAAGGGAGAGAATGAAATTGCTATTATGAGTGCCAGAAGGTTGTTGTATGTAGATTTGACAGTAACCCTATTATTCGCATATGACAAACACAATCATGGCCATTAACTAACTTGCTCGGTCTCGATCAATGCAAAAGAGATGATTCGTTTTTTGAAACCGTAGCGAAGACCACATGTAAATCTATGCGATAGACTTCTATCTCCTTACATTCAGCCGTGTCGTTTGCATTTTAATACGGACCCCACATGTATGACATGCACACACTAACGCCGTAAACAGAAGTCGATGATTTTGATTATTAAAAATATTTCTTGACTACATCGGAATGTCTATGTTGTAGAAAGTAAATACTATTATGGTGTTGTGTGTTTAATGAAAGCGATTGGTTACAAGTATGTTTTGGGAAAATAAAATTTATTTTTCTGTATGTGGTAGTTTGTGAGGAAATGAAAATAGATTCGTGGTTCTAATTGGATTGTGATTGCACTGTTTTAATGTATGCTTCAACACGGAGACTTGACGCTGAACAACCACTCGATACACTAAACAATTTGTCACTGGTGTGCAAAGGGTTAGGAAAATTTTAATACAGCTCCATCTACTGGTTGTTTTGTTGTGAGGACAATCATGCGATGACTCGGCACTTTTCGGTAGCAAAGTAGATTGATCTCTGTGAAAGATGTAGGGGCCGTGACTAGAAAACATATGTACTCTGTTGTTGGAGTATCTGGTTTATTGTTATGACATTGACAGAACCCTCGGGAAGTGGGTATGCTTTTCTTTCACGAAAGTTTACACGGCTCCGTTGTAATGAATTTGTGTTAACTAAACTTGGATGGATACCGCAACTGTGCTCGACTTACACATGGTATTCGCATACTGCACGCATACAAACTTTTGTGTAAACAACTATGATGTTTCTGTTCGTACTAGTTCTGTGTTGAACTATTTGATTATTAAGATACATGAACAACCATTCAGACAATAAAGTTCTTGTGACATCGAAACAGTTTGAAAGCCCCACCAATCATTGTACAGGTTCGTAGCATGGGAATATCGAATATTTTCGTGTGTCATGAATATCTTTCTTATACACTTAGTATGAAATGAGATAATAATTAGTGTCCTACAAAAGTAAAACATATGTTGTGTTTGATTGCATACTTTTTATCGTTGTTCGTTGTGGTTTTGAAAGATGGATGAGTTAACATTTAAATATAGTAAGCGGAACAACTCAAGTAATAAATTTTACTCGTTTGAAAATCGGTTCGTTTGAAAATATCGATAAACGGAGTAACAGTATCAATATGAATGGTATATTATTTTTTGCGATATGTACCAACCTTCTAAGTATAACTTGTCAAAAATTTATCATGCCATGAAAAGTCGGTTGTTACGAATTCGACACAAATGTACTTCGATTATTACGATGATGGAAATTACGATCAACGGAGTATTTCGAGGTTGATGTGTATCGTTTGGTATGTTCACCAATCACTAAATGTCGGTTAGTTAAACGATACATTTACAAGTTTACCGAAATCTTGATTTACAAACGATAGCTTGATGATGTAAAGCTCAACCACTCAAATGTGTTCATTGCAAAGTATTTGACCCCAACAAAATATCGAATGGAGACCAACACATTGGTTTCATTTCCGAGTTGGTGAACATTTTTTCTGTTGGACCTATATGATTTACATTTAGAAAAACGATCTACACCGATTAGGTGACACCGTTTAATATCCAGCGAGTGAGTGAAATTTCTTAGGGTTTTGATTTACCGAGTTAATTATCAGCGATGACCAGGTATGATTTGTATTTATAAAAAGCGACCCACACCGATTAGGCGACACTGTTTAATATCCAATGAGTGAGTGAAATTTCTTAGGGGTTTGATTTATCGAGTTAACTGCCAGCGATTCAATCACATCCAAGTAACGTATTTTAGTGGCCGAGTATTGTGACGAATGACAATGGGGAAATTTCCAATTTCTCTGATCGTGTGTGTTACACAATTTGTTCTAGTACGCATTCAGTGAACATCGTACAAATTGACAACAACTTCCCTTACATGATGACAATTATTCTGGAGGTTCAAATCGATATCGCTACTATGAACAGCAATACAAACACATTTTTGTAGATTTCAGTGTAGCACATACTTCGATATTGCTGTTATGGGTTTTGTATTAACCAAGACCAGTTGAATAGAATCTATCCAATAAAGATACCTCTATTTACTTTTTTGATGATCAAAGTCTTAGAGTGTGACCTCGTAATGTTTTTACATTTCACGCATTTTCGACAGAGAGTGTGAACAGAGTTTAACACAGATTAAATGACACCGCCCCGGAGCCCAAAGTGATATTTTCGTACTGCATAATGTGCGTATGTTTCAATTCGATGTCGCAGATTCCGACAATAAAGTATTGCACCGGTTGCTAATCAGCAAACGAAATTGTTGTTTCATCTTTAGTCTTGGTTACTGGAAACAATTACATTTGTAAAATATTTTCTGATATCCGCGATACGCAGAGTCATATGTATCAAGGTGGAATAATTTTTTTCGATCATGAACATTTCGGACACGCATAGTTTTACAACTCGATATGTTAATAACAACGGTACTGAAAAGATTGTTGTTGTCATAACCTTTACCACAACGCCGGGTCTAATTAACACGAATAATTTAATAATCAAGTCATGATCAACTATTACATATGACACATCTATGTATCAATCCTTATGTTTACAGAATGGTAACTTTCGGTATAACACCAGCGTTCGATTGTAAGAAATGAAGTCGCAACTATACGTTGATCAGACTTTCAAATCTCGTATACTCAAACATATTATGTTAATCTCAAGTCACCTGCACCGGGTAGTAATTACTTTTGTCTTACAAAATATATCGAGTAATAATTACTTTGTCTTGCAAAATATACCGCGTAGTAATTCCTCTATCTTACAGAATAGTAACGACTTTTAAAGTTGAATAAAAATGATGCATCGTAGGGATATGAGTACAACCGAGCTTGTTATGGATTTTAGGTTGTAGTGATTGTATGGACTCGTGTATGCTTGGCTGACTGCTTGAGTTGGTCGGGTAAGTTACAAACGGATTTACTTGACAATGTTTTCGTGGTTGACTCTTTGAATATGGTAAGATGGTGAGATGTCGAGACGTAACACTATTTCCGTACACTCAATTACAACAAAACATAACCCGCATTCAAATAAGTCGTAAGCTACAAGTGGATTTAAAACTTGATGCTGTTTTGTGGTTAACTCAAGTCAGTGGTCATGTTTGTGTTGATTTCAGGAATGATCATGACGAGTTGGTCGGGTAAATTAGGTAATGTGGTAGTAACTATGACCTTACAGAGTTGCTGACATTCCAATATCTTTTACGCTGTAATATACGGATTCACTTGCGATCATTTAATTCTCAGTTATTGTTCAGACATTCAAATCTCGTATAGTCAAAATATAATATGTCCAAGTCAAATCGTATATGCACCGATTAGTAAATACTTTGACTTCAGAATAGTAACAACCTTTACAATTGAATAAAAAAGACCGATCATACGAATACAACCAGGATGAATTAATTCAAGTTTGCGAGTTGTAGTGATATAATCAAGTAAGTGAAAACTATATTTTTAACACCGGTTAATATTATGAATAGTTCTTTTGAGTATGGTAAGATGTTAGAATGTCTCTTTGACAAACGGAAAGCCAGACCGTGAATAGAGTTGTAATGTTTCATTACTTGTTTCAAATCAATGTGTGTATAATATCGAAATGGTACTTGGAAAGATGGTAGTCCTGTTTGTCAATTTATTTCAATTCAGACTATGTCAAAGTCCAAATATTCGGTTCGGATTATCTCAATTTACCTATAGAACATCTCGCGAATGGATTCCGACACCGTACTATAACTAGATCGCTATGTCTGATGCATTATCGCGTCACCGACGTAGGATTTTACAATTATTTCACACCTTTTTGAATAAGCGTCAACTTCATAGAGGATTAGGGTTGGGCCAGAAATAAGTGAAAATTTGCCGGTATTCGAATCACCGTCTACGCCGGCTCTATGGTAAACTAATTACCAAAATATTACATTGTTAACGATCGGCATGTATGTAACAGCGAGTCGCGAGCGATGGTTATGTCTTAGGTATTATCTTGCGAGCGATCGCGGGTGGATTATCTGAATTTACCTTTAGTACATCCTGCGAATGGATTCCGACACCGCACCATACCATTTTTGATAATAAGGACTCAAGGATTTTCAGCCAAGGAATACTTGAATTATTTTGGGTGATGGTAAAAAAGTGAATGATACGATTGTGCGTGCTTTTGTGAAGAGTTTGATTTGGCAGTAATGAATTAATGAATGTATAAATGTGTATACTTGTGATTCTTGTTGCGACTGTGAACAGCAGACTATTCTGTAGGTGCGAAACAGCGGTACGGAAGGTGCGAATAATCCGATCTGAAAGTCAGCGTGCTATTCAGGTTACGTAGGGATCAATAGCGAGGAAAGACTTAGAACACGATCGGTCATTTGTCACGACTAAACTACATCATATATAATAATTTACGATATACACATTAACAAAGGTACATTCACATGACTATTCATCTGGTACATATTCAACACCGTGCCGCCGCGCCTATACCCACAACGTTAGTCAAATCATCTCTACCTGAAAGGGTTACCGTGCGACCACAAGACACAAATAGCCGCATGCCACCCCCGCCATAAGACAAAAGAGCCGCTTGCCACCCCGGGTTTCCCAGCCGCTTGCGACCCCCGCCATAAGAAATAAGAGCCGCATGCCACCGCACCCATAAGACGCAATAGCCGCATGCGACCGAGAGGGGGGGTTTAAAAAGCCGCATGCCACCACGAGTTTCCAGGCGAATCGCCGCCGCACCCATAAGAACCCCATGGCGATTCGCGAGCGATCATACCTACTACTTGCGTCTCAATGCCAATCTCCATAACAATGAAAAATTCGAGGCTGATTGTGGGGGTTCCAGGGCCGCGAGCGGAATAAAATTTATATTTTCGTAATCATTGCAGAGTCAGCTTTCGTTTGATACCAGTTTTACCAAATTTAATGCTCGGCAAGCCGGTCAAAAATGACCGTCAAATTGCCTGTAGCCAAATGGAAATTATGACGTGATACAATTTCACTGAGGCGTGAGATTTGCTTGTGTCGACACCATATAGGACACTATGCTGTAAGGCCGTATTTTTAGTAGGCCATGCTCACACAAACCACTCCAAACGAAGAAAAACTCTTCGGCAGACTCGAGAGATCTCAAATTTTCACTTTTTCACGGGGGAAATATTTTCCTGTGCGAGTCGCATTTCTGTACCGCGGGGCTCGGAACGTAAGGAAATGACGTTTCGGTGCTAGCCATTCAGACACCTGTACATATTAATACCGAAGGCGTATGTTAAACATGTGTCGGTTTTATAGTCGTCGAGCCTTTTGGGAGCGCACTTCTAGGATTCGCCGAAAGTGAATATGTCTTCGCGTGTTCTGGCTTCTGGCGTAGAAATGGCCAGTACCCAGTGTTGGGATGACTCGAGTCATGACTTGACTCGAGTCAGACTCGAGTCAACTTTTTCGTATGACTTGACTTGACTCGAGTCACTTTGGAAAAATGACTTGACTTGACTTGACTCGGAGCTTCAAAAATGGGCATTGACTCGTGACTCGGAGTAAAATTTACGAGTCAATTTCAAGTCATCAAGTAAACGCTGTCTAATATATATCACTGTATCTTGTGTATGTTTGAGATACGCCAGTGTCACATGTGAGAGCAACCATGTCATTCACTGATTCTATGTTACACTGATCCTCCATTGTTACATCACAAATAATTTGACCGCAAACTAAACGATCACAGCTTACGTTGTCGAAGTAGTAGTAGAAGACTAATCTAAATAGCAATGTACCTCTGTTTCTTAGACGGCTCAATGCTTACGTTGCGCTGTGCTCACATTTACCAACCTTCTATGATTTAAATCGAACAAATATAGTTTGTGCGTATATATTCTCACGGATGTGTAGACGGGTAGTGTAGGCTATTGTACCATATCAATTTGTTTCAACTTCTCGAAGCTTCGCATTAGGTCCTATATTTGTATGATAATAACTGACTGTATCATGTAGCATTGTAGCTGTACAGTTACTCCCGTATTTTATTAGCAGTTCTACGTGTGCGTGAGGGATACAGCGTCTATTTGCATGTATATTTAACTAGATATTCGTTATTTGATTCAATATAAATGATCAATTAATCTGTCTTTCAAACAGCTAGCAAAATGTAATGACTTTGAATCATCACTCGTACTTCAAAAACTCAATTTGACTTGAATTGTGACTTGACTCGTGACTTGACTTGACTTGACTCGACTTGACTCGAGTCACCTCCAAAAAACGAGTGACTTGACTTGACTCGAGTCACCTTTGAAAATCGATTGACTTGACTTGACTCGAGTCAAAATCTGCAATGACTCGAGATGACTCGTGACTCGAAGGTAGTGACTTGATCCCAACACTGCAGTACCTAGTAGTCTCCAAACCGCATACTGCGCACCCCTAGACCATATCATCCCAATGTAGCGCATCGCTCAATTGATTCGTTGATTGCTTAATTTGAATGCCCTCACTACGTGATCGATCATTTTCACGATTAATAATAATTGTATTATTGTATTGTATTACTGTAAATTTACTCCAATCTCGCCCTTTTCCTTTGGGGGTAGGTTGCTCTACGGATTATGTGTATATTCACCAGTTTTACTGTGAATAAAGAGTATCATAATAATAATAGTTGCTAGCTGCTTTTGGACAGTCGACTTTTATTAACCATGCTAGAAGCATCGTCGTGGTTTTAGGTCCTTTAATAAAAGATGTATTCGAACTTTATAACATTATCAGTACGGAGTCCGCGGACCTATGTGAACGCGCCTACGAATACAGCACGCCATATTTTGGTGCGCCCGACGTGATCATTGAAATGCTATTCGCACCGACGAACACAGCGCACCATGCCAAACAGGGCTTTGGAGCAGCCGTAAATTTAAACTGCTCCAGCTCCGGCTCCGGAGCTCTCTTTTATCATACATTAGCTCCGGCTCCAGCTCCGGAGCCGCATTATAACCACTGCTCCGGCTCCAGCTCCGGCTCCGGCTCTGAAATTATCGAATGGTCCTGTCTATATCAGGGGTGGGCCGCAAATGTGGCCCGCGAGAGAGTTTTGCGTGGCCCGCGAGGTAATGTCCTATTATATTATGGAAAATGAATTGCTCAGATTGTGAACTTGCAATGCCAACCAAAAATTACAATTCTGGCTGCGACACTTGGGATGTTGATGACTAAAATATCAGTTCCGACGCATTGGCAGATCCAGGGTCCAGTCACATTTTCAGTAAATCGTCGTACATTACAATAAACTAAAATAGTAGCGAAATTTTTCTTCACGCTTCGCGTGTTTAATTGTCACACGATTTCTTGCTTGGTAGCCTACCTCCTAATGAAAATGAAAAAACGCCTAATTTGCCCGATTGAGTCTATTCGCAATTACAGAAGAAAGTATTTTCGCGTTTGAGCTCGCATAAAAATCGTCGACGGTGAAATGTAGGCACAAAATGAGTGTCGCATATTATCGGAGACCTTCGATATCGATGTGTCCAGACGCCGAATATAGTCGTGTCCTTGCAAACTGAGCCTAGCGGGTGGTATACAATAGACCCGCAATACTCAACTAGTTTATTTATAAACTTAGAAAATTTTACCCGCTTGGCGTGGCTAGTGAACCGCGCACTCGTTCGTCAATTGCATGTGCCCCTTTAGCAGAAAAGGTTGGCCATTCCAGGTCTATATATATTACTAATCTACTAATAGGTTAGTTATCTATAGTAGGCTAATCTAGAGTCCGTCAGCCGTCAGTAACATCCGATGTAGCAACAAATACATATAGGTACCGCCGTGCCGGCTTGTGACTTCATACTGAATACTTATTGTCAATTGTCGACAACATCATAGTTGCACTAGAACGCAATTACTCCGTGCCATTGCTGTGCAAGTGTGCATAGCATTAAAATTCACGCCTGGTGTTCAATTATGATCAATCAGCAGATGTGGTTGTTGTATATATAATAGCATCTTATGAAATATGTCGGAGCCGGAGCTACTCCTCAAATAACGGGCTCCAGCTCCGGCTCCGGCTCCGGCTAAATTTTATGTAGAGCTCCGGCTCCGGCTCCAGCTCCGGTGAAAATGCACGGCTCCGGGGCTCCGGCTCCGGGCTCCGGCTCCGGCTCCAAAGCCCTGATGCCAAAGGTCTCGAGCGATACTCATAACTTCGAATGCATCAGTTAGATTCAACTAAGGAAATTAATGTATTAAAAAAAAAATTCGGAAGGTTCTATTCATTATTAAAATAAGAAATGCGGTAACACGCGAACAGTTGAATGCATCTGATGCCCACTCTAATTTTGATTGATTAACGAAAATTCATGAATAATTTGAATGATGATATGGCCCCTTTTGTAGGGTTACTATATTTTAATATCCTAAAAAGAGGACAATTTCTTCAAGTTAAATTAAGGGGGAAATTGTAGGGGAAATGAAGTCATAATGCTGATCGCCGGTCGTTTGACCTTCTTTTTTTAGTCAACCTCCGCGCCATTTTCAGAAAAAATCGATTATCACGTGTACTTTGTGGGGATTTGACCTTTATTAGTCTTGTCTGTATTTTGTCGCCCTCCACTCAAAATAAAAAGATAGGACGTATTGCGGAAAAGAGGACATTTGGGCGTCTTCGGATGACATTTTAGTTCTATTAAAAAAGAGGGCAAATCCTCCCAAGAAGGTGATATGGTATCTTTAGCTTTTTCCCTGGCAACACCAATGTGTTGAAGCGTTCCTTTTGAATTCAAAATGTCTGCTACTAGCTTAAGAAGGAACGTGTTGCAATGTCCAAACAATTTTTGCTATATTTGTGCAACTCCTATGTTTTCAACATGACCAAGATAGAGACCCCAGATCCCTGTCCCCGTTTTATATCACATTTTGGATCATCAACGACGTTATGCCACGTGACATTACATGTTGCATGGTGGTACATGACATGTTTACATGGTAGATAACCGACGTCAGTGGTTCCCAACCTCCCCAACCTCATTTGAGATTTCCGAAGAATGCTTATAGTAAATGACTTTGAATTGCTGAAATTGATTTCGATTTGTTTTTGTTCAAAGTAAAGTATTCTCCTGTGCCCAACATCCCCATTCCTCACTATACCTGATACGGCATCGGCGATGGTAAAAGCATTCCACAGAGGAAGAATTAGTTGATATGAATGAGCATATTGACGTGCAATGGCACCGAGACTGCCAAGATCGAGAAAATTAGAAATCAACTTGTGACTTCCTCACCAACTTTACGAGGAGATAGGTTTCCGGCAAGTATACCGTGTCTAGCTAACCCCAATATCGATTCTTTAGTCGCTGAAAAGTGTTGTCCAGTATTGTGCACAGCTCATGGTGTAAAATAGAATGGAAGTGGTGATCATGATATATTTGTTGTATTCATTTATGATATTTCTTAGTGGTAATTATGCCCGTCGCCCGTATTAGAGAGCACAGCGTTATACTGGCGTAAAGTTTTAAAACCTTGGTTGTAAAACTCTGAGGCCCATTCTATCTTGATTTTGAATTCATGCAGCCCGATGCCGGAACGAAATTTGCAAAGGGACCCGCGACCTGTTTTGAGTTGGAGACGCCTTTTGTAGTAGAAACCAAAAACCCTTATGTATGGGTGGTCAGTAAGGAAGCACTTCTACTTTTTATAAGTACTAAAGTAATGTTCCTATATTTGCAGTACCTAACCTACTCAAGTAAATTTCCGCTACTTCTACTTCGTCATATTTTGCGATTTGCTTACTCTCTTTTTTCTATTTACAGTTTGTCAAGCAGAAGTATTATGTTCTTCCAATTAAAGAGAGAAAGCGACCAAGACGTAGAAATTCACGGCTGTTTTCGCGTACAGTCCATATTTTTCGTTATGGTTCGTGCAAAGCATATGGAGTGACCATCGAATATGTTTCACAAAATTCAAGATCATTATAATTTATGCAGCGGTTGCGCGGCTCATGTGCGCGATTTCAGTTCGCATACTTGTCCATACGACAGATTCATCACAGTAAATAGAGGTCCGCAAAACGTTTAAAATTATCTTTTAGGGGTCGGTTGGAAAAAATGCCTTTTAAAAGTTTTTTTTTATAGTCAACACATATATCACACGTAAAAATTCCAAAGTACCCTTTTTATCGTCAGATATTTTAACTTTTATGATTTGTAAAAAGTGTCCTCTTTTCCGAATCCCAAAATATGGTAACCCTAACGACACTATAACATTCATTTAGGGAATTTATTCCCCAAAACCTTTCCAAATGACTGTCATCGGTAACAAACGTGACCAATATGAATCAAATTCGAAATATTTTGTCTCTGTAACATCATAACATTTGTGAACATGAACCCAGATGACGCTCCAATCCCGAGATCACGGTGGAAAACCCAAGAGCGGAATGGCAGTTTCGATCAATACCAGACGCAACAAGCCGGCCCTCGGGTCCTCATATCATAGGGTTGCCATACGTCCGGAATTTCCCGGACATGTCCGGAATTTCACTGAAAAATCTGCGTCCGGGAGGAATTTCTAAAATATGCCTAAATGTCCGGAATTTTGAAGGCTTGAAGCACGCTCAAAAGTTTTTCGTAAATCAACATAAACAATACTATTTTCAAGCAGATTTATGCTATTCAAAATTGTTCTTCGCGCCGCGCGCGAGTTAATGCAACGTTTAATGATATTAGTATGGGCATCAGGCGCCACCCTCACCAAAAATGCAAGCCAAATTAATAGAAATAACCATCATTTACTGAAATAAGTCGGATTGTAATCGGAATTATAAGCTAACGGTATATTCCTAGAGTTGTTTAAGGCCGATTGGATGCTTCAATCACAGACAGTGGTTCCAAATCTTGGGGTCGTTCGCCTTTATCTGGGGATCGCGATGATGTTGGATGTAATCAGCTTCCTAGGACCTGAGTAAGTTTGGGCAAGCTGATTTTTTTAGTATCAGCTTATGGGGTTTTGAGCTTTGCCACGGTACATTTTCAAGTGGGAAATGAGATCGCGACCATAAAAGGTTGGAAATCACCGGATGTGCAACCTGCTGGTGCATTTTCTAGTAGCCTAATATATGGAAGAATCAATATTATTGACAGAATTCATACATGAAATTTAACAGCCAAATGCATATAGTAAGTGCTGCCCAACAAGTTACATCGACTACCCTATGATGGGCCCAAGATCAGTGCTTTTTCGGGCAGAATGAGGGGGGGATGTTGTTTCGGGCCTGATTAAAACACATAAACAGATAGCCGCACCGACCTCACAAGCAGGGCTGTCAAACACAATCCTGACAGGCCAGACACGGCCCGCCAGATGATTTCATCCGGCCCGTGGACGAATCTATTGCAGACCCTAGTAAGTAGCAATCACCGGAGCTCACTTTACAGATGGCCCAATTCATGACCCATGCTCCAGTCCATTCCTGTATAGTGTATACAGTAGATGGGCAATGCTTTGCTAGTGTGACGTCATATTTACGGTCAATGTGTTACACCTCATTTTAAAATCCGCTAATGGGCGCTAAAGAGTGTCCGGAATTTGCTTCACAAAAATATGGTAACCCTATCATATCAAACCATGGGATTCATGCGTAGGCGCCGATTTATTTGATATAGACTTCACGTTGTGATTGTCATTATATGAATATACGAATGACATTCTAATGTCAGAGTCAATCATTTGCAGAGGGCATTTGGCGTCTTTCGCTCTCTGAATACGCGTCGCCACGTCGATTCTTGTCGACATTAGGATTGTCGATTAAAATTCAATTGCGCCCTCCAGCGAAGACAAATTGCCATTTTAATGGCAGCAAGGTTCAATGTGTATCAATCATCAGCGGTGATCAGTAACGAGTAACTTCTTGGGAGTACTCCAGTAAATTTTGTCTGCTTGCTTCACTAATGCATATGACTGTGTTTTATGCTAGTTCGATTACTTCTTCAGCGGTGTTTGTAGCCAATCTTAACGTTTTGGAATTTTACAAGTAGAAAGTGTGTTCGGATATATTTTATTTACATCCCTTTTAGGACCAACTTTTTCACATAAACACTAGGGATGGTGTGAACCTCTGAAAGGTTCAGGTTCGTGTGAACGCGAACCTTTTTGAAAGGTTCTGTGTGAACGCGAACGTGAACCTCATGACGTCACGTGACGTCATATTGCTAATTCCAGCCCTATCTTTTAATGAAGTGATAGCCTATATTAATGTACACAATACCTAGCGAAGACTCGGGCCACCTAATGCCACAATGCTGAAGTATATATTGGCGTTTTAAACGTCGCTAAATGTATCAACTGAGACAATCAAATGAGATAATAATCCCATAAAATCAATATCTTCCGACGCTTTGTCGACAATTTCGACGTGGACTCGCCAGGGATTATAAGCTTACGTCTTAAAAGTCTAGACCAGACCAGACAATGCATTCGGCGTCTGATTATTGCTACATTGATATTGAGCAGAGGGTAAAACAGGTTTCTATACTTGCTACTGATAATACCCCACAAGTTATACAGCTGTAGCCAACACCTCAATCGCACGGATTTGGTTGTAATAATACCAGCGTGTACTTTTAGTACACGCTGATGATACAGTGAACCCGCTATATTTGTTACATCAGAAAACGATGTCAATCTCATTTATTGGTTGGATATGCATCATTCGCTGACTACATGTAGTGTATTTCGCTCGTGATGTTGTGTGATTGCGGGTCAATACCCTAGCAGAGGGTCACTAAATATTCACAACCGGAAAGCTGGATATTTCGAGCAAACTTTTGTAACAAAGCCAGTAAAATTTTTGAGATTGTCAAGATGCATGGTCGTTTAGTGTTGATATTTTTAAGCTGCCAGCGCCATGCATAGAGTGGTCCGCAGTTGAAATGCAATAAATTCGAACCAAAGATGTAATAATGGAGCGAAAAATTGTAATATATGAAAAAGGTTCACAGTGCAGAACCTACCAAGGTTCTGTTGTGAACGTGAACCTCCAAATTTCCGAGGTTCACACACAGAACGCGAACGTGAACCTCACGTTCACACCATCCCTAATAAACACTATATAGCCGGTAGACTTCAGAATTCCTGTGATTAGCCATATATTATTCTGAGGAATTTGGGAGGAAAAATTGAACGGATGCGGATTTGCGACACTATATTCATTAGGGCTCTTCAAAAGTGACTTTTTTTCTCAAATCGTACTGGCTACTTGATAAACTTGTTAGGTTACCTAATTTAAGCCTACACACAAAATTTGGTTCAGTTCCAGCCAGTAACCGCTTTGCTACAGGAGAAGAAAGTTTCTATTTATTATATATAAATAAATCATAAAAAAATTGAAAATTTTCTGTTCACCCCATGAAAGTGTTAGGCTGTCTCTAGAAACGATACTCATTTTTTTACGGCTCCCCGTATCCGCCGGCGTTCGGCAGCCCTCTCTTATGTGTAGGGCTGTCTCACGCTCGGGGTCTTGATTACATAGTTTTTAATTTTTATGTTGTTTTTGTATTTTCCAACTTAGGTGGTTAAATGGTTTAACGTAATAAAACGGTTTCTCTTGTTCTTTATAGCTTCTCTATTTTCGCCTATTTTATTCGCTAGCTAAGTTTAGGTTGTTGCAGGGAAGCAACAGGAAGGAAGAACCCTGTTCATTGAGACCACTAAGGCTTCGTCACGTGCCGCACCGCTTTCGGTGCTTCTGCCAAGGCGGAAAAGGACGGCTGCTGCAGCTTTGAAGCCTTAGGGTCTCGATGGCCGTTGCCCCCCGTGACATGGGGTCGTTCCATCTGGCGAAGGCTTATCCTGAGAACAAACAAGAAAGAAAGGACTGTAACTCTTTTCTTTTTAGGGGTAACCGGAGGAACCGCAGTAAACCTCCCCCCGTAACGCTTGTGACGGACTGTGGTATTTCACGCAGAAGAACGTCACAAGCGCCGTAATAGGGCCCTTTTGTGTCGTAGGACCCAAAAGCACCCATCTCGGAGTTGCATCATCTGTTTCCTTCCTTTTTCTCTCTTATTAAAGGTTCAAACAGTTGGTACAAGCAGGCTTTGGCTGGGGGCGTCTGAGGCCACTTGTCCCGCCGCCACCATACTTGTGCCTGGGGAGAGAGCCACCAATCTGACCGCATCCCCGGGGGTCGGACTATGAAGGCCTGGCTGCCATACTCGTCCTGGGTAGTGAGAGTGATTGGAAAGTATTGGTTGTACCGCTGGGGCTTCGCATCCCCCAGCGTCCAACAAAGAGATGCTTGCCTTAATACAACCAAATACTCCAATCTTTTTTTTTGGCCTTCCGCAATGGTTTAATACTTCAAAAATTTCAATACAATAATTTTCAAAATATAGAAAATAATGCAAAATTTAAGTTTTTTCGTTAATCAGGTTCCGTTCGTTCATCACCTCCGTTCGTCATTGTTTCCAGGATCTTTTGGTACGAGCACGGGCTCGTTTCACCGTTCGTCATCAACTGCAGGGTCGTCTGTTCCGAGCCCGGGCACGATTCGTCGTCCGTCGTCGCTGACAGGATCGCCTGCTCCGAGTCCGGGCTCGCTTCGTCGTTCGCCACCACTGACATGTTCGTCAGGTTTCGAGCACGGGCTCATGTCTTCATTCGTTATCGTTGTCATATTCGTCCGTTCCAAGCACAGGCTCGCTTCATCGTTCGCCATCTTCGTCTCCACTTCGTCATTCTGACTCCGGCAGCCAATCATTCACCGAGCTCGAGTTTGATGGATGGTAAACATATTACTTTCTCCTTGTTCGGTCAAATATTTGTCAATGTTCACAGAACATTTCTTGAAATTGCGTTCTTGGTCTGGGTCTAGGTATACGTTTCCAAATCTTTTTGTAATCTTTGCCAATATTTTTCTTATCGTGATTTTCTCCCACATCTGTTCAATGACCACTGACCACTGACCACCACTGACCAGTATTCATTCTTGTCGCTTACTTTTATGTTATCCTTTTATCCAGTGTGCATGTGCATGCCTCTTATTCACATGCTATAGGCCAACGCGGGTGTCTGATTAAAAGACTACTCCAAGTCGTTTCGGCACCCTCCTATCTTTTCATTATATCGCAGTCGTGTGTTTACTGTTTACATCCGATGGATGTCCGATGATACCGTCGCTGTGGAATCAAAGTAGCTTATGCCCAGTTTTCAAATTTCGAAGCTCCATTTTTAAACTAGAAAAAAATCAAGTTTTTGAAGTTATCATTTTTTACAATAAAATCACTGAACGATGACTGATTTTCTATGAGGGAAATTTTTGACGATATGGCCGATAGTTGTAATGTACAGTCAGTTAATCCTGTCAGACCGATTTTAATCTGGCCTTAACTCTGGTCTATAGCTGCGGTCCTGCGGATCTGAGCCATTCTGAGGGACGTGTTATAAAGGAAGAGCATGGCTGCTAAAGGCGATGTAGACCTATACCTGAAGATAGCTGAAAAAACATTTGTCCTGAAATGTGCCGGTATTGGAAGAGATCTTCTGGAAGACGTCGGTTCATGGTTCCGTTTTCACGATTATTACCTCCTTAACCAAGGCAAAGTTTTGAAACCTTGTGATCTACTAATTGACGGTGGAACCTACACATTATGTCCTCGATTGCGGGGAGGTAAAGGAGGTTTTGGCTCTATGCTGCGAGCCATCGGTGCTCAGATTGAAAAAACCACAAACAGAGAAGCATGCAGAGATCTAAGCGGACGAAGAATGAGAGATGTCAACAACGAGAAGAAAATGGTCGAATTTATGAAGAAAAAGGCAGAAGAGGAGCGAGAAAGAGAAAAAAAGAAAAAAGAAAAGTTGGAACGATTAACGCAAGACCCAAAGCACTTTTTTAATGACCCCGAATATGACACGAAGGTTCACGAAACTGTAGAAAACGTGGATAAGGCTGTAGAGAAAGGTATTCTAGCTCACTCTAAAAAGAGGAAGATGACACAAGCACCGAAGCAAGAACCGAAGTTGAAGAAAGGCTTATGGAATGAGGAGGATGATCTGATGAGTGACGATTCAGATTCCGATACCGAGTTATCGATGGTTGCTTCGAAATCTGATGTCGAATCAAAGTCACATCTTGATGGAACTTCTTGCTCATCAAATACTGTAAACTGTCATCAAAAAAATGATGAATCCATAAAGATTGCGCCTTCCGCTGAACGTACGAACGAAATCGATGGGACCTCAGGCCTCAGCCAAAAAAACATGAATTGCTCGCGTTCACAGCCGTGCCATGAATAGGACTGGGTAACGTGTTTAAATACAACATTTCTCTTCCTGTTTTCAGTAAGCTATTTCTAGTAGTTATTTGATGTAATTGCATATTTAGGAGTCCTGCAGTTACAGATTGACATTTCCCACATTCTGCTGTCATCCTGTAACGATGGATTGTAGAAACAAACGCATGTTGCCTGGCTGAATTGCCATTATACATCGCTGACAGTAGCCTCACTATACTAAGAGAAACTGTCTGCTACAGATTATTATTATTGATCGGATTCGGATTCAATGCCGATTGAAAGGTAGTCAGTCACAGTCATATTATGCTGGTGTGTTAATGCTGATTGTTATCAGAACGAAAATAATTTTTCTGTTTGAAAATTGGGTCCTATCCCATTCAATTTAAACATATGTCCTTGAATTTCATCATAAATAGAGTAGGCTACTGTTCTAGGAATTGAACAGTATATTCATATTGAAATGAAACCGAATATTTTCGGCTGACACTCGTCAGGGGTAATCGTCAGCAACTAGTAGAGTTCTAGGAATCTAATTCTGAAACATTTTTTGAAATGTCGACTGGAACTGATGTTGATTGTAACTATCAATTCTTGATTGGTGATTTAGAAAATTTCCGCATCGTCTTTCTGCTGTAAAGATGGCAGATGTAGATAGAGACCTTTGTAAACCTGCTCCATCGACTAAAATTTTTGTACTATAACCTTCTCCCGAAACAGCCAGTTTGTTACCCCTGTGTGGACTGGTACTTTGCATTTTATATAGGAATTGTGTGTATTGATATTTATTTGTTCTGAACGGAATTGGATATAGCTTCGCCAAATGATTTGTGTTGATTGTTAACGTGATTGAAAGGATCATGCTTACGTCCAATACCTTCGAAGTCAGCTGTCCTTGTGCATCTACTATTGCCGTTGGTGACTTCATCGTATAATGTAGTGTTGCCCCCAGTCACAAGTTGACACTGATGTAGACTATTTGTTAGTCAACAATCAAAATCAAGCATTTCTAATCTGACGTAGACTGGTTGTATTCATCAAAGGTACAAATAAATTCATCATTAATTGTAATGAAGCACCACAATTACTCAATACCGCAGTAGATTGGAATCAATTCCTATGTGAACGATGGTATATTACTCTTTTACTGCCATGGTTGATTTTACTGCAAGTCATGCTCTTCTCATTCTTCATTAATATTTTCTACTGACCCATTGTTCATTTTGACACAGCTTTTTTAAATAGTACCGAGCCTATTTCCGAAAGCATATCTTTGATTTCGTGAGATTCCTTGACTCATCGACTGGTGCAATGGCAACCCCGCAGCCTAAAGGGCCGTCCAATATGGGGGAAGGGCAACTTCAGAGAAAGATGTCAAGAAAGGGAGAGTCACTGTATCAGGTTCTCGGCCTGAATAAAAAAGACGCGAAGGAAACCGACATCAAAAAGGCCTATCGTAAACTCGCGCTTAAATATCACCCCGATAAAAATCCAGGAAATCCTGCAGCGACTGAGATGTTCAAGGAAATAAATAATGCTCATAAAATACTCCAAGTAAGTGTTTATTGCACCTATCGATTTTGAAATTCTATATATATATATATGTATACTCGACTCTGCTCAACTCGGATACTTTGGTTCTTCTCACTTTTAGCCAAATTAAGTGGAGAAACAGCTTTGTCCGAAGTAAGCATAAAATCAATTGTTGGTTTCTCTTGCGTAAAGGCAGATGACACAATAGAATTACTATACTGTTGCATAATAAATGAATTGAAGCTGCACTATACTGCAGTGATTATCTCTGCTCACATAAATGAACAAAAGCTGTACCTTCAGGTTAGTTGCATAGTGCAATATTACAATACTATACTAATCAACTAATAGTGTATAACTGTGTAACACAGAGGTCTCAAACATGCGGGCCGCATGCAGCCCGCGAGACCATTTTGTGCGGCCCGTGACGGTATTTCGGATTTCGAAGTATTCGACAATATTTAACTGCCAAATATCTTTTTTGATTTGAAAACTGGAAATTTGCCCCAAAACTACTTCAGAAGCCTGATACAACTCATCAAACTTCCCTATTGCATCACTTTCAAAATTTACCACGCAGTGGAAGATCAATGAATACTTCGGCGATTGGACAATACTATTGTGATGGCACAGCAATCATTATATTCTAGTTGTTATGGATCCGGTGTTCCAATATTCGAAGGTAAATCAAACGCTGCTTTAATTTGACTTAGGTAATGACATGATCAATAGCCTTGTTATCAGGAGTATGCCCGAAACCCGGATTAGACCGTACTGCTCCAATGCTCTGATTTCAGAACGATCTTTGTAAAATTATAAAATCTTCCACCTATAATTGTGACACGTCAAATGTCCGCTAGCTGCAAAATTATAACGCGGCAGCTTTTACGATGTCCTGGTGCATTAATGCATTTGTACTCTCGTATGGTGTCTACAACTAAATATACAGCAACTATTCCAAGCGTAGCAACAATTTTATTCGAATATTTCAAAATGTGATTTTTTTTGTGCCAGGCGTGAATTCACAATCATAAATCACACTTTCAAGATTCGTGTACAATGTCAGTCTGCAAGGTCCCGTGAAATAAGGCCTACTAGGAAATACATTGAATTCCCCTATTATTGGTGCTGCGGCCCGCTGCGCCATCAAAAAGTAGGAAATTGGCCCGCAAGCACATTTGAGTTGAGACCTCTGGTGTAACACATGCATACAGGGTTGAAATAGTACAAATAGGTAATACACTTGTCTGCCATTCTCTTTTTTTGGTTGTTATATTGAATAGTATATTCATATTGCAATGAACCCGAATATTTTCGGCTGACACTCGTCAGGGTAATCGTCAGCAACTAGTAGAGAATTACAAAGAACATTGTATATTAACAATCGTATCATTAAATATGATGTCTCCAGCATGAAATTTCAAAATCTCCCGTATTTGGGTTCATTTCAATATGAATATACTATTCAATTGTATATGGAAGTTCTGTACCTCCAAGAAGCTCTTGTTTACTTTGGTGGGGTAATTTCAATTTTGCTGCTAAACTTATTTGTGGCATTATGTTCTACAAGATAGACACGATTGTACTGAAGTAAAAGCTACTATGAAGCTGGAGCGACCTTATATTAGTTCATTGTTGATTGGTACTATATGGACCGTCATTGTTTCACCATGATCTCTTATTTTGTGTTGAAAAAAATGAAGCACTGTTTGTGTCAAAAAACTAACGATAAGAATTGCGAACCCGCGTCTAAATTTAGTGGAGAATTGTCCAAATCAACGCATGTAATTTCTACTTTTGTTTCGTTACCGAGCATTTTGGCCGAACAAATCTGTTATCCGATGTACGAATTGAGCGGATTTTACTGCATATACGCAATATCTTATCAATTGATTAAGGAGGATAGGCTTTGTGAAGAATAATTTTGGAGGGATGGTAGAGTGACTCGTATTCATTTATATTTCTCCACTGATAGAAGTTTTTAAGTTAAGTCAATTTATTCCTTGATTTGATCGATATAGGATAGCCTACATGATGGACGACCTAATCTAATGAAAGATTTTTTAGCTCATTTTTTAATCTAAAAGTCAAAATTGTAATAATCAGGATGAAAAGAAACGAGAGATTTATGACGAATACGGATCGCTTGGATTGTATATCGCAGAACAAATCGGGGAAGACAACGTCAAAATGTATTTCAGACTTCAGTCACCATTGGCAAAGGTAATTGATATATTTGGTACCGTCGGTGTGGAAAGAGGCTTGCGAAAATGGAAAAAATCAATATCATACTTTGGAAATTCGATATTGGAAAACTCTAAGACAGACCGATATGTGGACTGTGGAGTATCTACTGTACCTGTCAATGCTTGAGTATTGAAAATCAATCGCAATTGATTTTTATGGTCGGCTTGGTGCCAATGATTATTAATTTAAAAGATTAGCGAATTCAAGTTTATTCGGTTATCTTGATGTAATGTCCACTGAAACATGGAATAGGGTGGTAATGGTATGAAAATGGTTACCCTATAGATTGTGGTGGAGTGAAAAATGAAAAAAATATTGAACCAGACGAGCCAAAAGTAGCTAATTTTGCCATATCTTGATTAGGGTTTACACTAGAATGCTAGTTTCGGCTTAAAAGATGCAGTAGTAAGTGTTTCTATCGCACTTGTCTTTTAAGATTCTGAATTGATCGTCTGACAAAAAAAATTCACATCCTTCTGTGATTATTTTCAAAACTGCTTGAGTAGGCCTACTTTTCAAAATCCACCGGATGGTCGTCTGTCTTACAATATTTCGATTTTGCCTTACACTCCGTTCTCAAATGTCAAATTTTTCCAGGGTTTAGCATTGTTTTGTTGTTTGATAACCGGCTGTTGCTTCTGCTGCTGCTGTTGCCTTTGCTGTAACTGCTGCTGCGGGAAGTGTAAACCGGACATCGATGAAGACGATGAATTCATCCCTCCTGAAGATCTGGAAGATGAAGGTGAACCATATTATCTTGCGTTTGTTATTCTTCTTTATAATTGCTTGAATCACACGATGCTATGGTGAGGTTTTAGTTGAATCTAGTTGGTTTTATCTGTTACTGTGTAATGGCATTAATTGCTGTGCAAATTTTACAGAGGCGCGACTAGATGAGATATAGGTAGCAAGCTTTGCTGATATGTATGATTGCTTGCGTATAAACCTTTCTGTCAATTGACGAGTAGCAAAAGTCAAGATGATTAGATATCTGTTTCTATCTTCTTGTCAAAATGCCTTGGCTTGTTCAAGATTTCAGTTTTCATGCCCGTATAAACATTCTCTGCTCTCGACAATATGATATATTATATTCTGCTGTATCTCTTGGGCGGATGCAGTTGCTTGTGTAGGCTTATCATATCTATCTGTGCTGTATGTATGAAATTAACTGGAAACGCACTCCGATAGTCTTCATGATCGCGCTTCTCAAGATATGCATGGCTGCATGCTATTTTTGATGATAGAAATGGTACATTTAATTTAGGATTTCATGCTGGGACTTGACACGGGCAATTCTTCTCGCTTAGGATATAAGATTGAATCAATTGATTATAAAGTTTTGAAAAATATGATTGTGATCTTATGGGAAGACCATGCCTGTCAATGCTTGAGTAACATTGAATAGCCAATTTCAAAATGACCAATTCTGAATTGTTATGGGAAATCTCTATTTATTTTATTGAAGATGATTTAGGGCTTTTGTCTTCTAAAATGGTATGAGAACCGTCACGAATATCCAAATTTTCGGTAGAAACTGGAGCCTTTTCCAGCTTAGAAAGCAATTTTCTAGCTAGGGATTATGAAAAGCGTCAAACCTGAGCATTGAGCATACACCGCTTAGAGTTGAAAGCGCGATATGAGTGTGATCCGCTTGTCAGGAAATGGATTTGCACTTTGATTTGACTTGCTAAGTCTGTGTTGAGTTAACCTTACGAAGTCTATTCATTGCTGACGAGTTGTTGTTAAGTACATCGCGCGTCCTTTTGGTATGGGTTTTCTTCAAAATATAGGGTGTCGTAATGTTACCTTTTCCCTGCTGTTGACAGATTCACATGCTCTGAATTACTGCAAAATGCAAACCGATCACTTGATTGGAGGTGTCGATCACTGTGCTTCTAATATGCTACTGGTAATTGGTGATAGTATCTTACCCGGCAGTTCACAGTAAAGAATGTGCGTTCATCCACACTGCTTCATTTTTTCCAAGAATTCTTCAACATATATGTGTCCAAATCCCTTTCAGTTTCTCTTACCTTATGGCCCTAAAATTGGGCAGTCATTTTCACGCTTGCAAATTACAATCCGTTTCGCATTGATGCAGAACATTGACTATTATCTGCCACTGTGTAAAGATTGACTCGATTTGAACAACTTCCAATTAAAGGCTAAAATTACAAAAGACAGTAAAGCAAACTCCAAGCACAAGAATCATATTCCATTTTTGAGTTTCTGATTCTCACAAAATGAATTGACAATCATTTCAATATGCATCACTGTGAGTAAATCAGTATCATAGGTGCCGTTTTCCTTAGTTCACTGAAATAGTCATTTTGGATTCAATTCTTAGTTGCTGTGACTTGACGTGTTTCTCATCGTCACGAGTATGATGGTATCATGAAACAGTACAGCGTGGACAAGTTTATTCGATTGTCTTTGTGGCATGTATGTAGAATGCATGTGTATTGGCATTGTTCCATTGTACAGGCCGGCGTAATGTTGGAGACAATTCGGAAACTGCATATATTCCCGTCGCTGAACAATCAACATATGACTATGCTATGGACGCGGGAGATAGTCAACCTATTTCAAATCAACCAATACCTCTCGGATATACCAATTAAAACCAAACCTAATGTTTCCCAAAGATCCACCATTTTATGTAAGGTTTGAGCATGTTTCCATGGTAGCCATCATGCGTCGATAATTCAGCCAAGCTAATTCTCGAGAAAAATTGCGATGGCGGTTGCGGCAAATAACTGATCTTTGTGGGTTAATTTTTTGCATGTTGCATGATTCTGCACTCTGCTTGTGATTCTCACACATACTGTGCCGTCTTGAATCTGTTTTAGCAGATCTGTCCATAATTCGACTTCGAATGTTAATCTTCATCCACAACAGCCAACGCCTATCATCACAGTTTGATATTATGTCACCTGTCAAACATTAACTTCCAAAGATGTCTAGTTCCTGTCTTGCTTCGGCACGAAAGTGGTTTGAGGAATGCAAGAATCGTTCGAAGATACCTTCATTATTCCATACCTTCTCCACATCACGTTCCACATTTTCAACCAATATGAGCAATTGATAAACGTACCCTCATTAAAGCAGGGTTTTCCAGTGTTAATGATAGCCTACTACCTGCCCCACTGTTAAGTATTAGAGTTAAAGCAAATATCCAACGTAGCAAAATAAATTCAAACAAATTTAGGACACTGTCTTGGTGTATAACGACATCTTATGGCATTTGTTACATGATGAGCATGTGTTTCAGGAAAATTAAGTTCGATAACAGAGTAACAGTAAGTCATGTGTTAAGATAGGATGTTGGCTCAATATAGGTTTGATCAGTACACTTGATGTCTCAATTAGTTTGTATAGTGGTTTTGTAGACATTAGCTATTTGATTACAGTGATCGCTTAACTCCGACTGCTGGCAATTTATTACATACATGCTTCCTAGATGAGTCACAAAATCGAAAACTAGGTCCAGGCAGGTAATGATTAATGTTGATGATTCTGTTATAAAGTCGTTTACATTCGAATAAACTTTCGTAGAATTTACTGTTATTAATTGGGGATTTCGGATCAGTTTGAACCGACGTGTCGAACTATGTAATGCCACTACGTAATGAATTCCATGGGAGAATTTCTTCTGTGTAGCAAACTAGCAACTTGTCGTCGGTCCTAAATAGTTTGTAAAAAGGATATATTTTCGACTCTGAAGTAGGATACCTACACAATCCAATGAAAGAATTGTATCGTGATACTGAACAAAGTCTTTAACTGTTGTAAATAAATGATGGTCGACCGACGGCCGTGGTTCAGTTGCTCTAGTGCTTACCGCAGTCTGTATGCTACAGTCAATATAATAACAAAGATGTTGAATTTCTGCAATGCCACACAGATAAAGGCAGGACAGATCATGAATGATATGCTAGGTGATTACATTGGTCTACACAAGGGGTGTCAAACATCCGGCTATTTTGAAAAATGGCTGTTTTATCCAGCACATTTCTTACAAATGTTGAGATTTTTTGTATGAAATATTATAATTAAATGATCCATCAAGATGGCAAATGTCGAATATGTTCAATTGTTCATAGGTCACATTATGACCATCCGGCAGTGGGTTTGTGGTTTCACTCTAGTCACCATCAGCAAGGAAAAGCCGTCATGTGAAAGAAGTGAAACCGCCATAGTGAGAAACCGGTATTTGCAGGTTACATGGAAAAAATTATTGTTACACAAAAATATAATTCAAATATCTGTGGTCGCACTCGCACTCCCAATTTCTCTTATGACTTAACAGAACCTCTGCATACGGAGAAACCTGAATCGCGTTATAATAGTAAAGAACCAGCTGCAATATATCTCTCGTATTCCTCATAACGCATACACTACACATGAGGTATATCGTCCCTAAAGCTAATCGTTTCTCAGTTTACATCACCGTATATAACCAGCCATAATCTCAATTTTGCTAATTCCATTGTTCGCTTATAAAGGTTTTGCTAAAGTAGAACTCTATGACCCGTTATAATGCAATATATTATTGTGTAGGCTTAATAATTGAGTATTCAAGCAAAAAAATAAGGGTATGGAATTTCAATCGTTTGAATGGTCCGGCCCGCGAGCGATCAGATGGTTTGAATCCGGCCCGCGACGCAATTTGAGTTTGACACCCCTGGTCTACACGATTTTTGCGTCGGGACTTCTTTGGGTCAGTTGTACCTAATTTGGGGGTGCTGAATACGAATTTGAAGTTATTTTTGCTCCATCACGTCACCTTTTTGAGATATTATAGGCCTATATGTTGAATATTTCTACTTTTTCAAGGTACTCGAGTAGATTTTGGCTACTTTCAGTACTTACTAAAGTGGTGATGTTTTACAACTACTCCAACATCTACGTGAACAGTTTTCTGGATGAACTAATTACTTTTGCAATTTGGTTTTTGTGAAGTAGAAAGTAGATCAGGGAAATTATTGCACCACTATCATTAGTTAGATTGTCATAAAAAAACGCGTAAAATAGCCTCTGAATCACGGTAACTGAGTATATTTTTTTGAAGATTCTTCCCATGGGATGGTGTCATCATAGTCATTTTGCGTTATATGCGGCGATACATCTTGTGATTTCATGTGTAGCCACCTCCGACTAACTGTTGAAAGTATGCGACCACCGTCCCCCCGACCAAATATTCTTGGATATTTACTGACTTTTAGTAATCCTCAGACCTTTCATTTCGTCTTCCACTTGAAGTACTTTTGGCATGTCTTAGAAATGACTACTTCTGCTCGTAATTGAGTAGAAATGTAAGGCGTTACTTGTGCTACTTGAGTAGCAACGCTGATCACTTCGACCGACTCTAGTTCATAGTAAAATATTACGGCAAATCAGAAACTACCAAAAATGTAAAGCTTTATGTATTTAGAACTGGAAAACACTGACAAAAAGCCTCAAAATTAACCAATGCCAATCTCTGGCTCTGTTCTTATTTCTATTGTGAGCTAACACACACTTCAGTTTCGTGTTGAGCTGTTAGTATCAAGTCTTCATTCATCTGGTTGTCTATAATAGACAATGCAAAAGAAGCCCTTTATGTCACGGCAATAAACCGAAAGAAAAACGGTTCGGAAACAACTTTCCTCGATTCCGATAAAATGTGATAATATATGGAAACTGGAGAAGAATTGGCATGATAAGTAGAGAGGTGGAGATTAATGATGATAAATTCTTTCAAGTTATCATGATAAGCACTTTTTTTATGGAAAAGCAGACATCCTGCTCTGTTCCTTTCAATGTTTCAAAGCAAGCTTAAAGGGCCACATATTCGGGTCATGTACCAGAGGAAACAATTCTCTTCTGCATAATATACCAACAATACAATGTTTATTGTTTGCAAAGTTTTACGTGTTACAAAACAGCAGCGTGCTGTCACTAAATGCATTGACCGATTAAGTCTGCAGGACGGATGTGTAAAGATGGATAACGTGTGGAACGAAATTAGGTACGGAGCTACTAATCATGATCATGGTGTATAAATATAACAACTGCCACCGACTAAAAATAGTTGCATCCAGATAAATTTGAGGGTGTAAAAAGGGTCCTGGTTGAAAGAAGATGGAGAAACACTAGATTTTAGTTCACCGAAAACTCAGTTATTCTGTTCTACAACAACCCAGGTTTCATCATTATAGATTATCTCAATAACAATATTTGATCTGTTGCTGTTGTATGCTTACTGTGATGTCACTAACGAAAGCAGAAATTTGATTAATTCATGGATGAGAAAAATTCATTCGGAGAAAATCTGACGTGATGGAGAAATTCTTAGCACAGAATCGAATTCAGCAACCTTAAATTAGCCTAAATCAATCCTATAAATTTTCGGCGCACAAGTTTTTCGAAATTGGTAGACCGGTGTTATCAATGATTTTGCCTGTGAGTGAAATTTATATGCTGCTTCAATATATCATGATGGTGACAATATGAATGCTACATACGGTTTTAACACTTCTGGGGCCAATGCCAATATAGGCGGATATGAAAATAGAATCGGTAGCAACAAGCTGTGCAGTGATCTTGTTCAAAAAGGGTAGCCAGTTTTCCTTGTTATTCTGCAATTACGTTCCTAGCTTAAAAAGAATGAACCATGATGTGTAAGGTTGAATATCTCCACTATGAGACATCCCCGCATACAATGTCATCAATGAGTATCTTCCTGTTTTCTTGCCGTAGCCCAACTGGGTGTTCATTATCTTTGGTGCCTTGCTATGTTTACATTGAACACATTCGAACCAAATACTGGTAGTTGGCCCTTTCATCTGCAACCAGGCATGGCTCTGGCGAAGTTGAAACTAAAATTATAAAGTATGTCACACTGCTTGAAAGCTTATCACTGCAAGTGTGATGCGTTCAAAATATCGATGTTTACTTCTCTCTGAAAGTTGTTCACCATTCACCAATGATACATTTTGCATGTATGATCCTTAACACGGATTGCCTAATTCATCTACCAGGATATACCACAAGACACCAAGCTTTCATATTTATTAATTTGCTACGTTGTGATGAAATCTTCGAAGATAGATGTTTTGTGCGTTAAGTAAGGTTTTAAGACTTGGGTTCGATGATTATGTTGTGGGAATTTAGGGCTAAGGATTGTGCCGCTTGTTGAGACCTATCCATCTCCTTCAATTTGCTTTGTCAATCAGGGAAAACTATCCTGTTAGGCAAATACAAACTAATTTATAAATGGTAAATATTTTCTGTCATGGCTCGATGTCAGTGTTACAAGACCGTCGACCTCACGATGCTTTAAATCCTAAATTCCAAAATGCATAATGATACTACGCTGAGACACAAATGAATTGCCGTTTCTAATGCGAAAAAACAACCTGGATGTGGCAGGAATCGGTCATACTTGTATCGTACTAAAAATAAGATGCACATGCTGCTTAATGTATGTAGGCTTCAACCGATACTTGTATTTAGTGACTTGAAGAGTCGATTCACCTTTAAAAATAATGATCTGGTCAAGTGATACTAGAATACGATGTCATTCGAAAGATGCGAAA
The DNA here is from genome assembly GCF_051294905.1 of Botryllus schlosseri. Lineage (NCBI taxonomy): Eukaryota > Metazoa > Chordata > Ascidiacea > Stolidobranchia > Styelidae > Botryllus > Botryllus schlosseri. Next base: position 7,267,602 of record NC_137243.1, on the reverse strand, counting down.
ATTCTTGTGCATCAAGGTCTGAAACATGTGTCACACAAAGTTTTGTTGGGAGTCCCCAATAAATGTGGTGTGACTACTGTGACATAATTACAGGATTTTTTCATCTTCTATCCAGTCTTCCTCGAGTTGAATCAAGCTTGATGCCAATGATTATTATTTTTTCTAAGCCCGTAGCCATGACCACAATCATTTCCATTAGTTGTTTCACCTGGGTGGACAAGTTTCATCTTCCTGTTTGAGAGATACTGCCCTATGTTTACTCTGGGTAGATGCAAACATGCATTGAATTGTAAAATATTTTACAGTTGTGCGGTGTCTGACTCTTCAATGATCAAGATGTTGAAAAGTTTGTTTATATAGCATCGGTACTGCAACTCACAATGATGGTGTCCCCAATATCAGTTATTCGTTTGACAATGCTTCAATTAAATGGTGTAGGTTTGTTCCAATTGTAACCGATACGAAGTCTTCGTGTGAATTGCGGTTATTGGTAAAAGTAAATTTCTGTGGTAAAATGACATGTAGCTATGTTGATTGTTGACCAATGCATGTGTGTCTTGCGTGGCACGGCAAAAAGAAAGGAATATGTAGCAGCTGCTCCATAAACTCTCAAGCGGTGATAGCCTTTGAAGTCCCTATTTCCCCTTAGTGTTACTATCATGCTGACTCTGCCGCAATAACATCAACATTTATATCCAATTAATTGAAGGCGGAATATTTCTCAAAATTATGGTTTGACAACGTGTATCGGCTGCCTTTGTAAATTTATTGCCTCCCCCAAATACAGCATTCGTGACAGTTCAAAATAACGCTGGTATACAAGTTGGAACGTTATTGTGTCTACCAAGCATGATTGCCAGATCACACTGAACCGTCACGTCTAATCTGGACAATTTCTAGACTTGAATTAGGACAAATTGTAGTTTGTAAGTGATATCATAGAGGAACTTGTAATTTTATGTTGACATTGCTTGTTTAACCACGAAGATGACTAACAATTCTCTATAGTTTAACTAACCCCAGGCATCTCTAGAAGTAATGGTAGTGGTAATAGCAGAATGAACATGGTGCATACTGCATACACATTACATTAAGTTACATCTGTGTTCGAATTGATGACCACCAAATTGTTTGGTTCTATTCCGTACTGTGTTATTATCTTGTAAGACTATTTGGCCATAAAGACTATTGATTTTCATGGCCGAATATTGTTTGGCTCTGATGTACTTCTCTATTTCACGGAAAACCGTCGAAGAATATGTGAAAATGTCCAGATACCAACCTGGAAAATTGTCCTTCAGCAGTTGTGAGTTGGACCCTGCTATGCATTGAAGTTTTATTTTGTGTGGCATAATTTAGTCAAGCCTATTGTTACCACACGTTATATGGGATTATTCCGGGGTTCAAGAGTTTCTAGCACTAAATCTAGTTTTAAATTAGTGCAAGCATAGTTTACTTGTAGTGTTGAGTGAATGAACTTGTAGTATCAGTTGAACAAAAAATGCGTTTCCTAATTTTTGACATTCTGACGTTTATTTTTTAGAATCTGAAGACTCTCCTGTGACCGCCCAGCCTGGAGGAGCCCCGCAAATGTCCGCCGGTAATGAGTCTGCAATTCCTCTTCCAGCGCCCGCTCCAGATATGCAATACAATGAGAGAGCACCGCTCACTACCAATGCAGATAAACCCGCTTATAGTGATCTTCAATGATCTAAATGTTGAGAAGTTTGCTTATAGATATCGGTACTCAGCTCACCGTGATGATATCCCCAGACCCCAATAAGTTATTCAATTGACAATGCTTCAATTAGATGTTGTAGGTTTGCTTGAGCCAGTACGGAGTCTTTGTGTTCAACGTTAATCATTTCATGTGATGAAATACTGCCGAAATTCTATATTAAATCGAGTGTATCTTGGACATGAAAAAAAACTTTTGGTAAAAACTGGCATATCAAATTTTCAAAGTTCAGTATTGTTCGAATGGATTGTTCGTTGAACGAATTATTGCTCAGCACATTGTAATGAATGACAGCCGTCAAATTTTACGGCCTACGAGTTCATTCATTCTTAATTCATGTTTTCTCCTCTTAGCTATGCTCGATCTTTGTACTTCTATGCTGTCTTCGGCGGTTTTAATTTATATGTAGCCTAGTTACATCTTAGCTTAAAATGATATATATGACATTAGCAAATTTCTCTGCAAAACGGTCAACCAAGCCCTCCTTTGCTACATTCCTCACATTTTTTGTATCTTGCTGATCAATAGTAACACTGGAAAGTGATTTGAAATACAAACTCATTCATGGGATTACTCTAGGAATCTCGTGATACTCACCCCTTGAAATGGGGAAACCTGAAACTTGTTACCAGCATATTAAAGATGACAGAATAAGGATGATCTGCACTGATATCGCCATCAATTATTTTGTTAGGCTAATCCGATTAGGTAGCTGGCGACACACATGGCCAGCAATATCAGGCGGCAGTGAAAGCGACTTGGGAATCCTGCCAGGATAAAACATCCTTTATTCGACCCGCCTTATTTTAAGGGAGAGGTGCGAATATGATGCTGTGTTAATCATTAGCAACGAAATATCGTTTGTTGTATACAAATGACTTATTCTATATCAATTCGTCTTGGCATATTGTTTTCGAACATATATTTCATGATTTTATTTTGCATATTGTACTACGATAAACATTAAATGTGCGAGAGAATGCCTGAAAGGGTTTAAAGCAGTGTTCCTTAACCTTGTCGCCAATTCCCCCCAGGGGGCGGAAACACTCGGGTGCGAAATGAGGGGTGCTGAAGAATAATGCCGTCGCAGTAGAGCGTGAAATAGGGACATATAATTATATAGTAGAACAACAGTTCTATATATCCCCGAGTTCTTGTTGCCAATTAAAATTCGACAGACTCTGTTAAATCTCGAAATTTTTTGTTGCGCTATGTGCGAAATAAATGCTGACGATGTAACATGTTTTGTGTATGTAGTGCTTTATTATAATTCATATACAAATTAATATTTCTTCATCGTATCATAAATGATGATATTGTTTAGTGTTGTGATCCACAACCTTACATGAACGTTGTATAGAATGGGTTGCTACTTAGGAATAAATTCATGTTAATCGACCAGATGGTATGAGCCTGTACCCGATGGTTGTTATCAGAGGTGGTCAGTAACGAAGTACTTCTACTTTTTCGAAGTACTCAAGTAGTTTTCTTCTACTTCTGGTACTTACTCAAGTAGATCTGATTTTCGCTACTTCTACTTCTACTTCTTGATATTTTGTGATCTACTTACTTACTTTTCGCTATTTTCAGTTTGTCAAGTAGAAGTAGTTCAATCTTACAACCAGGAAGATAGCCTGAGGAATTTCGGAGCTGTTTTCACGGAGTATTAACATTTAATTTTCAAAAAAGTCTAGTAAAGCCCAGAATTTTCATCGCGCTTCGCGCGCAGTGGATACGGAGTGACCAGTATGATTTCACGAAAGTATCGGTGAATATAATTTAGGTGGAGGGTTGGCGTGGTTCTGTTTACACCACATTGTCGCCCTTCGCCCATATGAAATAATTCATCACAGTATATATGGCTCATCATAACGTTTGAAACTGATGTTTCGCAATCTAGCATTTTCTTGTCATGTCATAATCTAGCATGTCCATGGCGTGTCCTAATCTGGAAGAGTGAACTTTGACTTTTTTTTATAGTTTTAGAACTGTTTTAGCGTACCACCTTTGAAACTTTCTGGACTAAAAACATGAAATACATATTCTGGTTTTTGAAGTAGTATTTCTATTTCACTTTCAATGCCCAGTATCATATACTTTGAGTTATAATTAATATCAGTTCTTTTGTCTGGATAGCAGACATGTTGAAGTATAAAAGCAAATGTAGTAATGCCTTCAATTTCTGGAAATAAAGCTACTCAATATGGCATTTTTACGGTCCACCATATTTTTTATTAACGTTTACTAATCGCGCAAAGTGTTCACACCGTATCCTATACAACTTCTCCGTATTGCTCTTCGACTAAACTACGGGCCTTATAATATGGGGGATGGCGCCACACCATGCTATTTTCCAAAACGTGCTGTTCGAGAAAACAGAGGATTAGCATCGCATTTCCTTATCAATACTATCATTTTCACCCCATGATGTGGACGAATGCTTATGCTATCGAAAATTGGATACCTGCTGGTATGCATCAATATGAATCAAGCTCGATCGTCACTGATCGCATAGCTCAATTTGCACCTTTTTATAATCCAACCAATCAGGATCGTTTTCACAACTACTTACTTACTTGAGTACTTTTAAAGTCAGTCAATTCTACTTCTACTCCAAGTAGTTTTAGGTTGCTAATGAAAGAAGTACTTCTACTTGTACTTGAGTAGATTTTTTCGTCGCTACTTCTACTTCTACTTGAGTAGCTTTCTTGACTACTTTGACCACCTCTGGTTGTTTTAGCAACCTTGATGTCGTCCCGAATTTAGTACATACAATTATCATAGCGTTGTAGTCGAGTGGTCCTCGGGTGCGATTCTAGCTATTTTCAATAGTGAAGTCCCAACCCGAAACGACCCCCCGAACTTCGAACGCTTACCCTTTGTTTTTACCACTGTCCTTATTTTTTTGTGTTGGGGAGGATGGGACGCCAGACCCAGGCAATTTTCGAAAGGGGGCGCTGCAGGAAAAAGGTTAGGAACCACTGGTTTAAAGGGAAGGGAATTTCTTGTAAGTAGGCATATATGATGTACTACATCGCTTCTTAGTTGCGTAAAACTCGGCACTGAGAATCTTGGAGGAAGTATCTGCTACGCAGTGTGCGTGGGTCTTGCGACACTAATATTTATAGAATTTGTTATGATCCAAACCTCATCTCAGTCTACAATAGTAATTATTAATCGATCTTATGAAGTAGTTGAAACACCACACGATTGCGATACAATGATAAGATAGAAGGTGTGTTCGCCCCGATCTGGGTATATACGATGTAAAGAAGACGCATGCACACTGAATATAAATTAGGCTAATAGAAGATGAAAATGAGGCGGCATATGTATGAAAACGAGGTGGGTATATCAGATATTCAATATTTTTAGCAAATCGAGATTGCGATATGTCTTTTTAAGCTGATCATATGATAGTTTGACGACGATGGCGCGTGTGCGTTGTACTTGTGCCCTTTACTTCCGCGGTCATGTTGGGTGAATTATTTAAATAATTTAGATCAATGTCAGTTCATATTTGAATTGATCCTAATGCCATAGCGTTTGTTCCGAAACCGGAAAGGTGGACACTTTTTACAAATCATAAAAGTCACATTATCAGACTATAAAACGGCTGATTCTCAAATTTGTACCGGAAATCTTGTTGTCTTGACTATAATGATAAAAAAGGTCACCTTTCCGACTTGAATCCCGAATAGACACTTACGTGACCTTTGACACGAACCAATCAGGTTGCAGCAGGATGTAAACAAACATCAAGCCCGGGCAAGCTTACTATGAGCTCTTATGGAAAAGGGTTGAAAAATGAAGGTTTTTAGCAAAATTACATTGAATTGGGGATGGCTGACCCTGATGAATAGTAATAGCGTAGAGCTAGTATGTAGTTGCAGCGTTTTAATCTAGAATGAACATGGATGGTGGCAAGTACGCATCAGCATGGTGTGTCCAAATGCATGGAGTTTTGACAACTTTTCGGATTAAGCAACGATTGCTGTATACTATACTATAGGATTATGGTAATGCATACCTGACGATTTCATAGGCTCAGGTCACGAGTAAAATTTCCAAGCATATCTCGTGTTCAGAAATATATGCTTGAAAAATATAACTGCTGCCACACAGTACAATTTTGGTATATATTGATTGAAAGCTGTGGATATTCGATCGGATTTTTGGATTTGAGTGGAACAGTATTTTCTTCAAACACCGCGGAGAAAACTACGAAGTATTTCATGGAGCGCTACGTACACGACTTAGGGATAAAGATTGAGGAGACAATCCACTTTTCTTGTGGAAGCAATATTCTATAGTGAACAGTCAATGTTATCGCAACTTGCAGAAAAGTGAGATACCGCACCCGATGGAAATATCTCGGAAAATCTATTATTGATTCGTCTTGCAGGGTAAGTAAGGAAAAAGGCATTTCTTCAGAGACTCATGCAATAGATATTGTAACCCTGGTTGTATTTTCAGATTAGGTTCTGATATGCTCCCATGCATTGCATATGCACGGATCAAGACAATATAACACCTGAAGCTACAAGGGCTGAAAGACATACATTGTGATTTGCATCAGTGAGCTGGATCGTGATTGCCAAGCCATCTCTTGACCGTACTCGCAACCCATCAACTCCTGCCTCAAGGTAGATTTGGGTGTATCTGGTGTCTTCGATTTTATAACATTACACCAAACACAAATAATCCTACAACATCTGTACCTGGAGAACTGTTCATTTAACAAATTGGGCATCTAAATGAGATTCAATGCACACCACACCACTGGAATATATGTAGGCTATGTCCGTATGTATGTATAGACATGCACTGTTGGTCCACACTGACCATGGCACCATGCAATTAGGATCTGTAGCATGCTATTAGTCATTATGATATTCACAATGGAACTGAATTTGCACAAATGCTGAATATGTTGCATCATTCATTTTCAATTTTTAATCTTGAATTAGAGTACGCAATTAGTCCATATTCGGTTAGTTGATACACATGCTACATAGTATGACACTGGACAAAATTTCATACTCCTCGATTCTTCCGATCAGTTGTTTAATATGAATACGATGTCTCGCCATCTTTCTTGCTGTGGAACAGTTTGGCCCCGACATTTGACGATGTGCCAAATCATGTGCAGGAATATTAAAATCTAGATTTAATTTCTTGATTTCAGGCTCAATGGCGAATCCCTTTTCTGCCATGATAGCATCTCTTGGTGCACCATAGCTCCATGTGAATAGTTCTCGCCAGTGTTGGGATCAAGTCACTACCTTCGAGTCACGAGTCATTGCACATTTTGACTCGAGTCAAGTCAAGTCAATCGATTTTCGAAGGTGACCCAAGTCAAGTCACTTGATTTTTGGAGGTGACTCAAGTCAAGTTGCCTTTTTGAAGTATGAGGCATGATTACGTCATTGCATTTTGCCAGCTGTCTGAAATACAGATTGTGTGGCCATTGATTTTGAACCAATGAACGAATATAGAGTTATACACTTAAGAAGGCGCTGTATCGCTCACGTATACGTAGAACTGCTAAACTACGTGATTGCATAGCCTCAGTTTATAGTTAACATCCAAAATAGAGAATAGAGAAATGAATTGATAGGATGCAATACATTACCCATTTACAAATTGATATGATACAATTCGAGCCTGCGTCAATGGTTAAGGACTATATAAACTATATTCAAATCAATTTCAATAAAACAGGACGTTTGGTTACGGTAAAAATATAGAACAGAAATATACATTTTGCTATTAAATTACTTTACTATACTAGTTTACGACAACGTAAGCTGTAAGATTCGTTTGCGATAAAAATATATTTGTGAGAAAACAATGAAGGCTCAGTAAAACGCACGATCATTGAATGGTTGGTCGCTCTCACGGGTTACACCAGCGTTTCGTGAACAGTCCGAACATACGGTATGCAAGATACAGTGGTTTTTAATGACACCGATTACTTGAAATTGACTCATGAATTTTGCTCCGAGTCACTAGTCAATCCACATTTCTGACATGCCGAGCCAAGTCAAGTCATTTTAGCAAAGTGACTCGAGTCAAGTCAAGTCATGACTCGAGTCATCAAAAAACTGGTTCTCGCACAAAAGTTAGTGCACCACAATCCATCAATCCTTTCAAAGTTGTATGTGATTTATAGACAGAATGATATTGTGAATGTAATCACAATGAGCACGGCGGGGTTTGTCTTCCTCAGTTCAGTACAGTCAATAATCATTCTAGATTTGAGAATTCGGGAATGGATGCTAATGGTGGATTTTTAAGAAACACATCTCTACATAGCCAACTCGAAATTTAATGAAGCAGTTAGATACGGGTCACCTAATGGTTTAATACTATGCTTACTACAATAATAGGAATTTGACGTCAGTAGGATAAGTCGGGGAATTCAGAAAGAATTTAATGTAGTCCAGTATAAAATTTCATCGGCCTCTCCACATCTTTATGGTGCTCTGAGAGCTGAACTTCACTAGCAATAATTGTCCGTCAATTTGTAATTTTCCTGGAAGAGTTTCCTGTTTTGTGCTTCTATACTTCTTCCAGAAATTTGATTTTCTTGCGTTTTATCCATTGACTTCCTGTTTCTGCAGCTTCATAAAAGATATCCATCAAGCCTGCACAAAATATATAATATGTTTATTTTACAGAGCAACACTGCTGTACAGGCACCCATCAAGGCGTACTCGTCCGACTAATGTCGACCCCTACCAATGTCATCAACTATCCATCTTATCATTGAATATTGCTTTCAACAATTTCAATCCATTTTACACCATCAAGCAACAACACTGGAGCGGAATAATATGAGACACACACCAAGTCGATTGTGGCATCAACAACGAAAGCGGTGTGACTGCATTTCAGTTTGGACTCATTCCCTCTATCTACTAAATTATGTGACGATTCAATATTTTTGGTACCATAATACATACATCATTTTATCAATAAAATGAGAATTCAGATGACTATAAGGAAGTCCACATGCCTTTATCCAGATTTTACATTCTTCCATGCATGTTATTGGCTCTGGGAAAGGTAGAAGCGCACACCAGGAACGGTCTGGGTAGCAATCTCCAAGTTACACCCGTAGGCTATTAGCAGTTTAGCACAGTGTTTATCCGGCATTTATCCTGATGGATTCAATACATGAACTAGAACAAAAAATGACGATTTCAGCTGGGGTAGGATCATGTTGCCTAACACATATATTACAGTAATATGTTGATTATAGAATATGCAGACAAGTGTCCAGTGTAACCAGGGTTGTACCCAAGTCACAAGTCAATCTCACTTTTATAGTTTTCACTAGAGTCAAGTCAAGTCATTTTCAATTCACCACCGAGTCAAGTCCAAGTCAGCGATCAGAGGGCCCGAGTTCACCATGACTCGGGTCGAGTCCAAGTCATTATGTCGACTGACCAGTTGCTAGTTAAAGTCTTGCTAAATCCACTTTTTATAACTCTGTTTGGTGATATCGAATGGTTCGCATTTAAAATACTAATTTTCCTCATTTTTTGCAGTTTCTGGTCACGTTTTCAAGTATCAGTACCAATAGACGAAATCCCAATAGTGTGGTTACTTTACTATTCTTCGAAATTACAATGAAATGCTGGTCTTGGCCGTCTGAGTCTCGAGTCATATGACTTGGTTCAAGTCATGCACAATGACCCGAGTCCAAGTCAATTCAATACACAGATTGACTCGAGTCGAGTCATTTCCGTATTTTAAGAAAATGACTCGAGTCATCATAAAATTGTGACTCGAGTCGAGTCATGACTCGAGTCATTAAAACCCTGAGCAGGCCAGTATATTTGCTATAGATAGTAATACAGACTGTTCCATATATGATTCCCTAAATAGAACGCATATAACACCGAGCACACATAATGAATACCCCACCTATCCTGACTCAAGATTCCTCTAATACAGTGGTTCTCAACCTTTTGGGCTTCGCGGACCCCTTTCGACCGTCACAGACCCTCGCGGACCCCCTCAAGTTTTAGTTCAATTTTAGCTCTATTACGGTGCAAACTTCATCCATATTGTGCAAATATGAACTGTAGGCTTATATGATGAACAGCAAAATACTAATTTTTCTTCAAAATAGCATCATACTATTTTTGTAGAAGTTGGTAGACTTTTATTATTTCAAAGCTAATTTTGCTGCTGTATTTCTTGAAGTACGTGGTCGTGTCTTGAAAATACGCGTTCTCGTTTTGACATGAACGAGGACTGCCGAAAATCATTTCCGCAAAGATAGATGGAGGCTAATGCAATATTAACGCACAACGCTTCCGACGATACTTTTTGTGTGATCACAACATTTATGACACCAAAATGAAGAAACACATAGTTTATGAACAAATCACGTCCAGCATCTAGCGCAGGGACGGGCAACATACGGACCGCGGGCCGGATTGGGCCCGCGACAGCATTTTGATCGGCCCGCAGAGAGTTTCTACCGTCAAAGCGAAATCCTAATCTAAAAGTATAGACAACTTTTATGCGCCAAAGAATGGATCCAAGTTTTCCAACTTGAGAAAGACTGTCATGAAACGACTTGTTCTGTTCGGTTTACACATATATTTACGAGCAAACATTTTCGACCATGAACAATTGAACATTAACAAGACAAGGCTGCATACCAATATATCTGGTGATATGAATTTCTGGGTTGGAGCGTAATGCTTTGATAGCAACGAAACACTCCTTGTTCGTCAAAAAACCAGCCTTGTCGATAGGGCATCCGCAATAAGAATGTGCCAAATCTGATAGCCGAGCTTTAAGAGCAGGTATATCATTGTCCGATTTATGACGAGTGTCAGTCGAAAATATTCGGGTTCGTTTCCATATGAATATACTATGCAATTGTATATTGAAGTTCTGTACCTCCAATAATCTGTTCAAATAGTGGTTATGTATTTCACGGTATAAAATGGGTTTCGTGTCGAGGTTATAGTCCCTGCATTGGGACAAATTAGGAAATACTTCGGAAATATTTATTTCAAACGACTGTTCACTAATTTGATGAGACTGACAACTTCACATTTAGAAGGTTTTGCAGACATTACGAAGTCACCCTGATTGACGTTACTATCTCCATATTTTTATTTTTTTCACAAACCCCAACTGAACGTCTCGAAGCAGAAACATGTTTGTATCATCAGGTTATTGGAAAATTGATAAGGAAATGAATTTCCACACTACGATAGTTCATGTCAGACGATTATTATGATGATATGATTCATGAGCTTTTAGCAGTTGTGGTGTGAAACTGCCTCATGCTTTCTCAAATTAAAAACATAAAATAAAAATTTGTATATCAACCATTTTGAAATTTAGAGGTCTCGCGGACCCCCTGAAATTACTTCGCGGATCCCTAGGGGTCCGCGGACCCCCGGTTGAGAACCGCTGCTCTAATACATGCTATTCGGTACGACAATCCTATAGTATTGTTTACGACTCATGATAATACCGCAATAGTTGTTTCATCCGAAAAGTTGTCAGAAATCCATTCATTTGGACATACCGTGCTGATGCGTGCTTGCCACCATTCAGGTTTATTCTAGTTTATAACACTGCAAAGTGCAAATACGTACTAGCTCTACGTTATTACCATTCACTAAAGCCAGCTATCCCCAATTCAATGTCATTTTGCTAAAAACCTTCATTTTTCAACCCTTTTCCATAAGAGCTCATAGTAAGTTTGCCCGGGCTTGATGTTTGTTTACATTCTGCTGCAACCTGATTGGATCGTGTCAAAGGTCACGTAAGTGTCTATTGCCCACTTCTTTACGATACTGATGCGGTGTTGGCTTAAAAAATGGTTACCATATTTAAGATCCGAAAAAGAGAACACTTCTTCAAGTTACAATAAGAGAAATACATATGGAAAATTTGTACGGAAATAATGCTCATTGCCCACCGACTGTTGGCCTATTTTTTAGTCAACCTCCGCGGCAGTTTCACTAAGGCGATTTTTAACGTGTACTTTTAGTAGTCTCTGTATAGCATAGTCGACTAACAGCCGAAACAAAAATATAGGAGGGATTGTGGAAATTCGGGTGCCTTTTTATTTACATTCTGTTTGCCGAGGTGGGTGCCTGATTAAAAGACTCCTCCAAGTCGTTTCGGCACTCCCCCATATTGTCACTATAGCGCAATCTGGCGTTGCATTGATCTGATAAAAAATTTCATAAATTGATGAAGATGATTTTGGTTTTATTGGAAAAAAAGGGCATGTTATGGTATCCCGATATTGTTATTACCGCTTTTCACAATCAACACAATGAAATATACAACACGGCCATGCTTATTCATGCGAAATAGTGCTACGATAATGATATTTGAAGCATTGCTGGCGTACTTGATCTCCAATTCCATGGAATTTGTCTATAGTTTCCATACAAGCGTATTGATATGAAAATAGTTCCGTAAAAGACCTGATGTCTGATGTCGCCGAAAATGTGGCAAGAGCTTTTAGTGATTGAGGAAGAGAAAAAGGCTTGGCCAGCTTGCTTTGCTTAGGCTTCAGGGCGTTTGACCTCCAGTTGTTGACCGCTTGCGACGAGGTGTAGGTTCGTTAAGTTTTCTCGCGTTCGATCGAAATGGATTCTCTATTATACGTTTGCTTCTTTGCCTGCGTCTTGGCCGTCTCAGCTCAAGAAAGTAATTGCACGGAAGGCTATTGGGGCGATTCCTGTCAAAATTATTGTGGCTACTGCGCGTCTCAATCGACTACCGGACTGTACGACCGCAAATGCGACCCCACCGATGGGTCTTGCATAGACAGTGGATGCCAAGGCGGGTGGACTGGCGTAAGATGCGATATTCCAATCTGCGAGGGAGACTGCAACGGTGGCCAATGTGTCGCTCCTGGAATGTGTGCGAATTGTGGTGACATTTCCAAAGTTTCCCCTGGATGCACTAATATCAAACTGCGAGGGCTTCTAGGATCCTTGGTTGCGATCATTGTCCTGACGCTATCCCTAGCGACCTGTGGACTGGGTACGATTATGTACGAACGCAGAAAGGCCAGCTCCGTTCCCCTATAAAAGGGACTTGGGAATATCAAGGACTCCTTGAATTCCTCACATACTGTAATCATAATTCTTTAATAATTGTTTCATCATCGATAGGAAAATTAGCTATCTTCTGCTGAAGTTTCATGATATTTCTGCACTGATCATTTTTAAATTCTTTTATTGCTCAATTCGGCGCACGTGGCCGAATGTTTTACTGATGAAACGACTTTTTGCCTATTATTGTCAACCGATTTGCTGATATGGTACCATACTTTTACTGTTGTGTCTGTTGGTGCTTGATATGAAATTATGTGCTTTCTCTGGCGAAGTCTAATTCCTCTCATCAATAAATTCATTACAGACAATTGATTCCGTTTGTGTATCAAAGATCTCATAGCATTAAACAAAGATCTCATAGCATTAACTTAGTAGTGAGCAGGATTATGTCAGATAACAAACCAGGTCGCTTGCCTTCCTTACGTGGTCCACGTGATTTAACTCTTGGCGGCGTTAAGAAAAAGACTTTCGCACCAAAGATTCCTGTACGTAAAGAGAGAAACAAGAAAGAACAAGCTACCGGCGAAGCTCAACCAGCTAGAAAGGAAGTGGCCAAGAGAGGACGTTCATCGAGAGGCAGAGTACGTGGTAGGGGTCGCGGAAGGCCTGAAGTTATTCAGTCGCATTCAATTTTTGAGGCCGGTCCGTCCGCTGAAGCCATCGGTAAACGCAGTGGTGATAGAGGCTTTACGTCTGGTGGAGGCGGTGGCACGAAAGAAGCTATTCAAAAGCCTACCTTGCGGCATGAAATTGTGAATGAAGATTTTGAGAAAGAGAAAACCGCAGAGGCGTTGAAAAACCTGGAAGGAACCTCGAGATTTTTAGAGGACTTGGAAAGCGATGAATCCCTTGTGCCGACTTGCTTGCCTATGGGACTTTCGACCTGGCCGCCGGCCATGGCATCTTCGAAATCGACTCTGAGTGATAAAAAATCAAACATGAACTGCTCTGATATACTCGAGGAATGCATATCGAAGCAGGAAGAATGTCAAAAAATCATCGTTTTTCAGTTACCTGATTCACTCCCCGCAATCCCGCCAACTACAGAAGCCGAACTCAAAAAAGAGGCCAACGTTAAGTCCGAGACGAATATTAAGCAAGAACCGAGCGCCGGTGAGGACGACGCAAGATGCAGCTTCGAGCAGCTGTCCGAGGGATACGTTGGAAAGTTGCAAATCATGAAATCCGGGCGTACGAGACTAGTAATGGGCGGAATAGTTCTTGATCTGCATGCAGGCACTCCGTCATCATTTTTGGAAGAACTCGCGTCTATCGATATCTCAACTAATGACCCTGACGTTAATCAAGGTACAATTTCGGTGTTAGGAAATTTATCACACAAGATTATCTGCTCTCCTGACATGGAAAGCCTAATAAGGCAATGTAAAGTAACTTGAAGAGATTTGAATCCCTTGCGGCGCATCTCAAATGAACCAATATTGGGTGTTACAAACAGTTGGCGGCGTTGTGCATGAGCGCCTGAAGTAAGCACACAAATTGTAGGAAATAGATTTATTGCAGCATTCATGCGTTCATCGTCAAAGGCTGTACCGTTGTGGCACTTCAAGCAAATAGGTAAAATCTCAGGATTTATAGTGAACTTGAACACAATGCTACGAGTACTGTCAACAAATTGGAAAGTAATCTCAATATGGCTGGACAAATCATAATGAATATTTGACACTGTGTCTGGTATCAGGATTTATAGTGAACTTGAACACAATGCTACGAGTAATGTCAACAAATCGGCAAGTAATCTCAATATGGCTGGACAAATGATAATCAATATTTGACACTGTGTCTGGTATAAGTTGTTGGTGGCTTATTTGCTTTTGTAATAAATAATATGGAAAACTATTGTATATCATATGGGTTTGCAGCACGAAATTTAGGCAGCTTTCTTGGCTCTGACTTTTCTAGGAATAGGTACGGCGAGATCTTCCACCCTTGGCGACGGAGTGGCCATTTTTGCGGCGTATGACACTTTGTAGGGGTCGTAATCTTGATCCAATGCTTGCCTTGTTTTCGGACGGGCAAGTTGTTGCAGTCTAGTTGTAGCCTAGCAAAATATGAACGAGTGGTTGCTAGGTAGGTAAACAGGAGCTGTATCTCAGTGATTCAGATGTTGCTAGGTTACTACGATTTCACTAATGCTTGCATATTAATATGGCATTCTTACATCTTTGGTACATATGAATATAAACCTAACTGTAGGTAGTTGAACACAAATTATATAATAGATTTTCAAGATGAAGTAGAAACATGTTTCTATACATTCTATATTTTCTGGTTGGATAGGCTACCCAACCGTTGCTTCTCGCACAATTTTTAGCATTTGTCATTGCAAACACAAAATACGATGAAAAGACTTACTTGTGTTTGCATTGCAGTCTTGGGTACATTCCAAGCCACTGATCGATTATCCAGGTAACCCTCAGAGCA
The DNA here is from genome assembly GCF_051294905.1 of Botryllus schlosseri. NCBI lineage: Eukaryota > Metazoa > Chordata > Ascidiacea > Stolidobranchia > Styelidae > Botryllus > Botryllus schlosseri. Next base: position 7,252,305 of record NC_137243.1, on the reverse strand, counting down.
GGATCTTGGCTCAGCTAACTGCTCGAGCCTCGCTGATGCAACATGATCCTTAGCAGCTTTTGGGATAAGAGAGATCCATTCACCCCAATCCCATTCACTGTCTGATTTTATTAGCAAGGGAGCGTACGTTTTTGGTTGTGCGAGCTGGTCTAACCTGTTGACAATCAGTAATGTTTAACAACATGTGATTCGTTCAACTCTACAATTATGAGCAGCGTTGATGCTACCTTGCAGAAGCTGTGGCTTCTAGTGCGGACTTCGGAGTTACTGTGTAGGCTGATTTCATAGGAATCCAACTATGATGAAATGGTTTAGGTTTGGCCAGTTCACGTAACCTCTTGGTGGGATAAGCGTGGAGTGCCTTAGGAGACACTTCCCATTTCGGTGTGGGCTTATCTGGTATAAAGGCCGGATGATATTGCTTGCATTTGACGAGTTCTTCCTGTCTTGCTGTTAAGGCTGAAAAAGACAATAAAGAATTGTAATTGATAATATTTTATAAGATACCCATACCGGTATGGTACGATATTGCTACAAGTATTTAGAAGCCAATACAAAATTGAAGATAACTCTCTGTAGGTTATCTCTGTACTTGAAGTCAGAATGGTAGAGACACAAGTAAAGCCTATTCTATTGAGAAATATGATAACTAGTAAGAGGAGTAAATGAAACGAAGACAAGTTCCTTACCATCATATACTACCCTATACCTGGGCTTTAAAACTATCATACCAAATTTAGTTGGTCCAGTCGGAGGTAATCTGTCCACCCAATACACTGATCGCCTATCGCTCAGAAACGCTGGATGTAGACTTTTCGGCTTCGCCAGTTCACGAAGACGATGCTCGGAATAGCTGGCTATAAGAAAAGAGCTGGTATGATTGTTTGTCAACACGGTTATGCTGAACATAGTGTCTAAGAGTGTCCAATTTTTTACTCGAGCATTATACATGTTGTACACTTTTGACGCGCCACATCATTACTCAAGATGTTCTGAGTAATGTACATTACGCTTTGAGCTTTTTACCGAGCAATATTTGAATCACAATTTATTACCCAATATTGACCGAAGAACATTTGGTTTCACTCTAAAGCAGGGGTGGGCAAACTACGGCCCGCAACACCTTTTTGTGCGGCCCGCGTAAGCCTCACGAAACGTACAAATATTGATAAAAATGCGTACTAAAATCAAATTACTGTGGGTATACTTTGTTCAACTTTTTCTCAATATATTGAAACATGATAATGATAAGTCATATTCTTTCTGTCGTATTTTTTATTTTATTGATGGCGCAATATAGCCTGACCTCGGGCCCATGTATTTTGGAAGGTTACTATTGCTAAACATCACAGAAACTGAAACTTGAATGACTTAATTCGGACCACTAGTGTGATTTTAGATTCGCTACATGAGCAAGTTTATTATTGTTTGTGCTGTACTTGGAAAGCCCGGTTCGCAGGTGTGTTAGATAGATTCGTTCATTGTCTGTGTAGAAGTATCTGTGTTCTGGAGTTGAACCAAAAGTACAATCAGCAAATCTATGAGCAGATCGCTGCTCACAGACTCAAATTTACATCTAGCTCGAAGAATTGGGACACCCAACTTTTTTCCAGCTTATAATTCTCGTGTATGCTATCATCAAATCAATGTTTGGTTTGTTTTAAATATACAAATACTTACATATTATTTCCATGTTCTGTCAGTATATAACCAAATAATAATATAGAATTTGGGATTAGTAACCCAATTTTATATAGTGCGGCCCGCAAATGCATTCAAATTTTGAATGCGGCCCGCGAGTTTAAAAGTTTGCCCACCCCTGCCGTAATGCATAAGTATGGTGGGACGGATGCCGGTTACACATTTTACGGCTACATGGTTATATAACCAACAATACCGACGTGATTTTTTTAAGTGGGAGCAAGAGCACTATTTGTCAACCACATGGTTATTGGTTACGCTGATGATCCAGGGTACATAGCTGTGACTCGTCGCACATGGAATTAAAAATGACCATAAAATTGCATTGATCCTATTTGGAATCGACGCAATGCCGAGTACCGGTACACACCAATTCACTCGTAATTCCATTGAATGTTAATATACAGCATCGCATTATATTATACTACTATACTATTACGCACTATACTAAGACACACAATGAGCAAATGAAGTATGTCAAGTTATATCTCAATATCACCTAGAGCGCATATCGTAATTGTTGCTCAGCCGAATTAAAAATCCAGCAAAATGGCTCATCTTATCTTCAACAAGGAGTGCATTAACCAGGCACCAATTCAATTATGTTGTCGATAAGGTTAACAATCGTCAGCTAAATGATGGGTTTAGGTAGAAAAGCATTGTATCCCTAAAATTTGTACTGGTGTTTTAATGGAATAGTGATGCAAAGACGCCAGCGGCGGGACGCACTTCGAAGCACCCCTGATCCAAGATGACCATGCAGTGTGTGTATACAGTAGTTTAGATGAAAACAAATATTGTCCCGGTATCTATGGGATACAGTTTGGAACATTGCAGTTATTGAAAATACGGGCAAGCAAAATTCATCGCATTAAACACAAAATCAATGAAGGATGCAACGACATTCAACTAACAGTAAATCGAGAGCCTACAAACACTTGGATACTGATGGTGCAGTTGGCAGTACTGATCCAGAGTGGAATTGGTGGCAGCGTCACGAGCAACTTTCCGTTGAATCAATTATTTTATGAAAGGAACCGCTCTGTTTGTCACAAGTTACTGCTGAAAACAATCACTGCTTCTACTCTGGGTACTGATTTGATTAAAAATTTGTCATTTGAACTGCAGGAATAAAAGTGAGCTACATAATTACCAGTTTGATATCGCCAGTCCGATATAGCAGTCATGTCGCCTACCCGGAATTACACTTCTGTCCTCCAAGCGAACAACCCTGAACTAATGCCGTGCAATTAAACGGATGTAAGATGTAATGTTTTCAGGAATTCAACCTCCCCAAGTCTTACCAATTGACGAGACAGATCTCACCTAAAGTGATTAGAAAACAACCTTTACTTTGGCGCTTCACTGCAGCCTTTCCATGTTTCCATAGTGACGAGACCAATTCTTCATGATTGACTACACACTACGCTGGGTTAGCTTTTCTAGACCAGAGACATAGTATAACAGTTATTGTGTACGGCAATACGTAGTTTTGTGTTAATCGCTATGCTTTACTCACTCTATTTTTGTACGAATTCGAACTATAGAGACTGAGACTACAGTCTCTATATTCGAACAATCATAGAACTAACTCATTTTAATGACGTCGCTGTAACCTTTGACACAACAGCTGTTGAGGCTTGAGGGGTAGTTATAAATTTATAATGTCAGCAGTCGTCGACCGTCGTAGTAAATTGTAACCGGTGTCACCGTCTATCTGTATGTATGTTTGTACTGCGTCGAAGTCATCTGTTTACACCGGGGATATCATAATATACGAGTGTTGAGTTGGAGTGTGGCTCGGGCGGGCTGCGTTGGGATTTTCTAATGTGCTAGGGTTCTGTTAGAAGGGGATTCATGGGTTGGCTCTGTCTTTTAGTATAGCTAAGTTATAGTTTTAGGTGGTTTAGATTTTAAAAAATGTGTTTTTTCAAGGGTAGTGTAGTCCAGATTGGACTGGGCCATTGCAGGTTTGTTCAGGAGTAGGTTGTTTGATAGGTATAGTTATGTCTTATGCTCTTGGCCCATGTCAACTTTCCGGTCTCATTTAGAAGACCACAAGCCCTGTTGTTTATCGATTAGCGAAATACTTCTTAACACCAGACCATGAATACTGACACATCAAAAACTGTATCAATAAGCTAGCTATGTCTTATGCTCATGGTCAATTCAACTTTCCGGTCTCACTTTTTAAGACCACAAACCATGTTGTTTCTTGATTAGCAAAATTCGTCTTGAAAACAAGACTAAAAAATGGACAAATCAAAAACTGTGTCAATAAGCACAATACGTCTTATAAGATGCGTTTTATTGGTCTGATTTTTAAGACCGAATGATTGTGACAATTTTATATAGTCTTAAAAAGCTGAATCAGTCTCAATTTTGAGACTCCACTTCATCAACAAGACTGAAATCATTGATTAAAATGAGACTAAATCATCCTCATGTCTTGAATTAGTGTAGGGTTGATCCTTGACCAGAATTTTACCTCAAACCCGGCCTCATCCCTGAGTGAGGCCCTGACCACAACCTGAAATAAACCAACTTAACCTATGACCAAACTCAGACATTAAATCAACCTTACTCCATCCTGAAATCGCCATCGTGATATATGGCGAGTTGGTGATATTGCTGTTATGACCAATTCATATCCACCTGCTGTCTCTGGCTGGGCCACTGGGTTTCTGAAATTGTTGTTTAGCGGGCACCGTACTTACTTACGCCGGTGATGTTTTGGCGAGACCCCAAAGGTACATACTTGCGCTTTCTTTCGCTATAATTTTCAAGTGTGGGATCTGTATACCTTGGAAACGCAATAAACTAGTTAATAAAAGTTATTAAAAGTGTTATTAAAAGTGGCCAGTGGGTACATCTGCATACTGTTAATTGATTACACTTAACTTAATACACATACCGTATCTTATTAATTATGAAATGTGCCAATTTTCCTGACTCCAACATACGGTACGAATACCGACCTGACCGTGGTACCTATAGTGCTTTCTTTGACGTTATTTGTTGCTTTAAGAACTGATATACGGTACTTAGCTGTGTTTCTCATACTCGTTATAACTTACGATCCATGCTTCTGTAGACTTTATTTATCAAGACACTGCTGTGAGACTGTCGACTATCCTCAGTTGCTGTGCACAGTTTGCATTGCACCCATTTATTTCTTATCCTGGGGTGCTGATGAAGATTTTCTGTCTCATACCGGTATACTTTCTCTGAAGGAATGGGGTGTTCCTTCAGCTCAAGATGTATTTTTGTGGCTGTTTGCATACTACAACTGGTTGGTATCGACATTTCTCATTTCCTAATGTGTAAATTTATTGTGTTCAACCTTTTATTACAGTTTACCGTATGTGCGCGACAAGTTTTTGACTTTCTTGGTTTTCAGTGGACCGCAATCATCGCAAATTTCTGCCAAATTACTGGTAATGTTTACTGATTGAATTGAATGTAACCTTTGCTACTAAATCATTTTGACCTATTGTTTCATATTTCAGTGCTCATTTTAGCGTTGATGGGCGCTTATCTTCACAAACGAAGAAATGTTGCTGTTGTAAGTAAAATATTCCCGTATATAGTATTTGATGTTCCAACGCATATTCTGTGATACTTTGTTGTTCTCTATATGGGTGCATTGAATATTGATATGTCATTCATATATAGAAGGTAATGCATGCTGTTTAAGTTATGGTATGGTAAACACTCTATCTACTACCGCTACTACATATCTAACTCATAGACGTTATAGTTAGTAGATTCGCTGTTGCTTTGATCGACGATTAATACAGCATTTTTCAAGCTGTATATTTTATATTTTAGTATTCTGCATGGACACTGTTTTGGGTTGGTTGGAACATATTTTTGGTTTGCTTGTATTTGAACATCGGGATATTGAATTTGGTAAGTTTGATTTCTGTTATAGGTACACACGACTGCTTTTACGTTATACTTTTTGTTTACATCTAGGAAGAGCACTCAGTTGCAGTAAATCTGGCTCTGTTGGATTCTTATTCATGGTTTCGAAACACCTCATTTTCATGCGATTCCAGTCCTGGCTCTTTTCTACTTGATTCCACAAATGCAACCAGCACCTGTGTTATAGATTATCGATATATCGAAGTATTTCAATCAGGACTGCAAATAATACTTGCTGTAAGTATGAGAAAATTCCCCCCATCCCACGTGGTATGTTTGTTTCTAAACCCTTGTTTGTTCTCACTATTCACACTTCAGATTTCACTGGCTATGTGATAAAATTGTTAGGTCAACGCTGCATACCAAATTTGGCTCAATTCCAACCAGTCGAAGCGAGGTTCTTTCAGTCAAGTTAATTTTTTATATTTATTATGAATTTTTTTTTTAATAACAAATTTTCTGTCTTCCCCATAAAATCGTTTTGGTGTCAGTAGAGATTAAGCACACCAAATTCGGCTCAATTCCAACCACTAGCCTCTACTGGTTGGAATTGAGCCAAATTTGGTGTGCATTGTCTCTACTGACAGCCTAACAATTTTATGGGGTCGCCACTTTCTACTGCAAGAACCTCGCTTCTACTGGCTGGAATTGAGCCAAATGTGGTGTGCAGCGTTGCTTTAGCTAAAATAATTATTTCATCATGTAGCTAGTGAAATTTGAAAGAAAAAACTGTTTTTCAACAGCCCTTATGTGCAATAGTACACTGTAATCCACAGTCATACATCCCAATCTCCCTCAGCTATCCCGTGTTTCCATGTTTTGACACCTGGTAGATGGGAACCATATTTCATTTTAGTGTTTGTAAGGAAATTGTGAAGATCATAAATCAATAAACTCCTATTATTTTTGCAGTGTTTCGGTTTTGTAATATCGTGCTATCTGATTGGTGTCTTGGAAGACGATACAGCAGAAGGTAAGCCTATTCATGTGACCATATCTATACTGGATTATTTGTATTGTTATAATTTCTAAACCAGTGGTTAACTCCAACTGGGGAGCAAGAAAGCAGTTTTTTTCTGGTGGGGGGGGGGGGGAAGCTGCCTGAGAAAAGTTATGTGTCTCGAGTTTGATTGGTGATGAAACTTCCAAGTTTCAACGACGGCAATAATCCTAAATGTATATATTTTAAATCTCATAAATGTGTCGTACTATCCATGCACTGATGCTAGAATTTGACTGATAACATACCTTGCACCAATCAGAAGATGACTCTGAATTACGTGTAACTGGTGAATGCATGTGGCATTGTGGCTGTTACCTGATGCCTATAGGGTCTGTCTGTCAAGCATCTGTGTAGAGTGCGTAGAAGGGCACAAAATTATAGAGAAATAAGAAATTTCCTTATAAAGTCATGCCATATGGCATGCATAATATGCCTCTCGAATCTGAGTAGGGGTTATATCGAAATGGCTTAGAACAGTGGTTCCCAACGTGGGCGATTTGGCAGTCTAGGGGGCGAAAACAGTGAAGGAGGCGATGGGGGGGGGCGATGACGCGTCAAAATGGCTGACTTTTTTTTTTTAGTCAACCCGTCGGTGATTACAGTTTGTATGCCCATTTTTCAGTACACAAAATTTGGGGGCGATGATCGGTGTTGAGCTTGAAATAGGGGGCGATGGGTTGAAAAAGGTTGGGAAGGAACCACTGGCTTTGAACATCGAAGTAGCCACTCAGAGTTCAATTAGGACACATTTTGTAGAATGCAACTCTTAAAAAGGGTATTTTATATGGCAGCCTGAAAGTAATCAATTGAATAATTCTCTTGTCGAACGGTTGCAACCCACACCATTGGTTTTTTAGCTTATAATCAGGGGCGTTTGAGTGGGGTAGTAGAATGGATTAGATGCCAAAATCGATAAAATATCCGTAAGCACATTGTAGGCCTACATGATTGTTTTTTACTGAAAATTTTTTTGTGCTCCATGTGATCAACCTCCAGCACAATTATTCTCTGTGTGTAGTCCGAATTTCATATCTGAGAAGTCTCCCAACAGTCATAACTTTCCATGCCACGAAACTATGCGTTACGAATCTTGCAAACATTCTGGTTGCGTTTTAAATATTTTTTTGGTGTAAGGGCGTGCAAAATGTTCTACTATCATCAAGGGGGAGTGTCGAAGAATGTTTGAGAACCACTGCTCCAAATATTAAATGCCAATAGTGGTATGATCCCTTAACTGACTGTTTTCCAGAATAAATTAGCTTACATTAATCATAAATCTCAGGTGCTTGGATCGGTTGGTTTGTAAAATAAGCAGTTAATTAGTGTGGAAACCCCTTTGTTACATCTTCCTGACTCAGCTCAGTCATCCAGAGAGTGTCTGAGGCCATCATTGCTGCCAAGATAGTATCTGGCCCTCCAGATTTGAACAACCTATTCAATTTGAAAAGATTTGCTACCAAGGCGAAATATGATGCAATTCAAATTGATCCGACACTGAAACAATTCAAAGCCCAATAGTTACGCTAGATGTTTTGCTTCCATTGTCATCTTCACAGTAATATTGTATCTTTGCTTACATTTCAGTTGCGTACACAACTGCAGAGACTAGAAAGCGTTACGATGCTGAGAACTTGCCACTTGTGAGGTATGTCAATTTCAATTCTTGAACTGAGATGGGTCCTGAATCATCTTCTTGGCCAAAAGATGTCCAACTTTAGTTTGAATTCAAAATTCACAGTCCTACACTTCGAATTAACAAACCCATAATATGTCTGTGCTATTTCTCATTTTTATATTGTAGTATATAGCTTACAATATTTGAGTGGAACTATGGCTAGTAAATTCATACCACTAGTCAAATACAATGACAGCTATACAAAGATGGCAGTATCACTTCATAAATCTCCAAATTGGAAATCGGTCAGTAGCCCATGGCTTCTCCCAACATTATGAATTGTCTTCGTTGTGCTGTAGGCCATAACTTAACAATTTTTTAAACTAACCTATGGTATTTTCATTTACGGCTGTGTTGTGTTGAAGTTCTTCAGTGTGTTCCACATAATTGATGCATATTGCATTGCAGTCAAATACTCAGCATCCAACTTGATTTTCCTCAAAAGTGTTCTTTTGCATCACTGACTGTAGTCAGACATGTTGTTGGTACCGTGCAATTGACCAAGTAACAAAAAATCAACATTATTTTGCAGGGCTCGGTATGTCTCCGAAGCTTGACAATCACACCTCTCAATGAGCTGAGCGTTTTTCTGTCAAAATTGATATATTTACGATACGTCTAGTATGGGTACTTTTTTACTTCTTTCTGTAATCTTGAAATGATTCGTTTTGCCCATTTATTATTGTCACTAGCGGTACTGAGTGATTCGTATTACTGGTAATCATATTATAACTTTATACTTGCTTTCATTCATATGTTTATACTTTTATGTATGGTACTCTGTTTTTTTACACTTTTTTCATATGGTTTTGCGTGTTTGTGGTTGTCAACATCAGTGTTGGAATCTGTCATCTTGCCTAGATAATATGGAGTTACGCTATGTAGCATCTGGACTTCAATATAGCCTGAGCAGTTATGCCGCTCGACAACTACATGCCCATGTCTTCAAATAATAGCTCCTTTATATTACAATTTCTTTGCTTAGTATATCATTTTATGGATTATTATAACTAGGGTTTGCGAAGCACTGCAATAAATGACTGGAAAATGTACCACATACATGCTACATGCTTTAAGTTGTGAAATTAATTTTCAATGCTAGATTAGTAGATCATTGAATCCATATTATTTCGTTGGGCGACTGAAAGTCATTTGGCACCCAGGAAAGTTTTGAATGTCCTGTCCAGTGTTGCTATTATGCGCATGTTTGCGTCAATTGTTGATGATAGATGTGGTGAACATGGATTTGTCTCCGAACGCTATGGCTTTGACAACATTACGCTGACACACGTATTATGCGTATTATTCTCTGAAATAATAGCTGTTTTCTGCATGATTTGTAGTATTTATGTAGTGGCATTATCAGAAGCATTGAGAAGAGTCTTGCACAGTTGAGATCGATATATAGTCAAGAGAATTATTGAGGTATCAATATCAATGATATATCATCGCTCTTATGGTTCAGATCAGTGTATTGATATTTCTTCATTTCAAGAGGCGATCAAATGAAAAGATAGGTAAGAGGTAGCGACTTTTTTTCAGTCAACCGACCACGAAGTGGGAAAAAAAGATTTTTCTCCGGCATTCTAAGTTTGAAAATTTGAAAAAGTGTCCTGCTTTCCCGATTCCAAAATATGGTAACCCTAAGCGACTTGGTAGTGGTTTTCCCATCAGACACACAGATACGTTTAGATAGGGAATAGACTTTAATAAAATACCTTTGTTTCGTTCAACATGCATACAAAAGTAGAAAATACACATAAGTGCTGACCTCCCAACACTTTGTTCCAGCCTATATCAAAGTCCCTTAATAAAGTAAGTTACCGCACATCGCCAGGACCCCAAATGAGCCTCGGATATGCAACTTACAAATCGATACTCCAGCTAGACATCGAAGATATGATGAAGCTGGAAATGGCCAAGTTTATGTATCGGTTACTGACCCGCAAAATTCAACACTTCTTCATATCGGAATCAGGGGAGACCAAGTACAACACGCGGGCGTCTTTGTCGTTCCGCATCTACGGCAAGAATTTCATGAAAACACATCGCCCTATCAAATATGCCGGCCTACAAGGAAAGGGAAGGACGTAGTTTATTTTTGTCCTTGATGTTTTTTGCGGCATATACACCGACTCATGATACACATACACACGATCTGTGCATATGCATACCATGAGTGCATGATGTGCAAATGCCGCTGGACAAGGAAGTGCAGATATAGCCTTTACGGCTTTCTAAGTCATGCACCACCCCTCCATGCTATCCCAGTAATGCATGAGCGCGAAGCAGGAGATCGAACCCACGACCTACCGATCAAGAAGCAGGACCCTTCGCCATTACGCTATCTTGTCGGTATACTACTGCGCAACAGCATTTTGACTGCTGTCCGACAGTCGTCGAGTATTTGTCCCCAATCAAGTCAAAATACATGCAGTTTCTACTGAATATAAATACCAGTCAGCTCTCGAGATTACCTGGTCACAATCTGACATCGACTTCACCTACCGACACTGCCACATTCATTATGTTCATCAAGTGTTCAATATTCTGCACTCTGTCAATCGTAGGCATTTAAAATACCACTTCAAGTCGTTTCGACAGCGTATGTAGGTTAGTTATCGATAGTCCATCGCTCACAGCGTTGATACAGCTCAGTAGTTGCGACTTGCAAGCTGATTAGCTCACCCGTGCGGTAATCCCAAAGCAGTCGAGATATTCCGGATGGCAAAGCTTTCGGGTGCGCGCTTTTCGTATTTTGACTTCGTCGTCATGTGGCGTTCTAATTCTCTCGTGCTCTTCCGCGTGGAAAGTAATTAGTGAGCCAGCGTATAATCGTTTGAATTTATTATTTTCTAACACCGTGATGCAAATGTAAGCGTATTTGGATGCCATTTTAATCCTACGTGAGAATATTTGAATGGAGAGGGTATGTGAGTATGAGTTAATTGTTGATAATTTATCCTTTCAAAAACACCACTATATTGTGATACAATGAAAAGATAAGAAGCTATCGAAATGACTAGAACTGGAAGTAGTCTTTGACATCAGACGCCCACCTGGGCCTAGGTGATGTAAAAAAGAGGCATGCACACTGGATGGAAACTGGAAAGAACAAAGGGATAATATTAAACAACTATAGTGATGAAAATTGAAAAACAACGCATGTGTCGGTAGGCGAGGTTGATATGTCAGATCGAGGTCCGGTAATCTCAGGTTACTGTAGTCATCTCATTTATGTGTCTCTCAGTCAAAATGAGTCGCTGTATTGCAAGCACGAAGCACCAACGTCAAATGAATGCAAATATGCATTATTGTTACGGTACCTTGCGCTTGCACCAAATTTAAATAAAATAATGACTGATAAACTTGAACTGATAAAATTGCTACTAAACCAATGATGATGATGATGATGATAATCTCTAATCCCTGAATGATTCAATAGATGATAAATAAGGACATGTGACTATGAAGCCAATTGTGGAATTGTTTCATATTCTTGAACCTTGGTATTCATTGTGTTTTGGCTATACTTCTGGTCATTTAACACCAGCAGCCCAATATTCTTTAACATGATTCTTGATCTGCCAACTTGTATAGCAAGGGTTACATGTATCAGATAGTGAGAAAGAGCCTAGACAGACCCCAAAACTTGAGTATGAATTTTAGATTGAACTCCGTTGGACTATACTCACAACGCATTTGTGTTGCAACTGTGGAACGTACCACACCATCTCGCCACATAGAGTAGGGTAATTACCACGTCATTGTGTTATTATGTTGTAATTTACTTGAATTTGTACTTTCCATCCTGCTAGTTCTGCGTACCGCCTAATTGATGTAGTTATTGTAGTGGTGGGCCTATATGTCCTTGCTAACAGCAAAGGAGACTGTGTCTCGATTCCCGGTCGAGGTCCTGTTTCAGTCATATATTCATATAAACAAGCAAATCCATCGAATTACCATGCGAAAACAAACATTTTTGAAGCAACTTTTCTCTTTTAAGAGTTCTCATATTAGCTTTTATGATTTTTATAGTGTGTCACAAGCTGAAAAACTTTAGGAACCCTGATTTAAATTTAAAATTGCTAAGAAACCACAAGGTTATCGACTCAGTTCCTAAATTTTGAGAATGACTACCATTTGATCTTGATTGATTCCGTCAACATTGATGACCATGCGCAGTTGGGGCAACTCTAAACGGCAGAATGAGTGGACTGCGGAACTTGCAATACTAAACGACGGAACTGCGGACCGAGCAAACCATAACAAAATAGATCAAATCTGAACAGCAGAACATGCAATACTAAACATCAGAAAATTCGCAATGTGAACGGCGGACCACGGATCAGGCGCATCTCATAATTTTCCCAAGTTTATTTTTCCTGGACTTTGTTGAAGCTTATATTTTGTTAAAAAATTGTCAAGTGGTGTCATTTTGTCAAGTAATGTAATTCTCTAACTTCTAGTTACGACACAATTTCGCTTTATTCCATGTCGTTTTGTACTATACACATGAGCATGCGACATTATAGCATACTACACTTATGCGCTGGGCATTGGAGCATGGACGATTTTCATTGGCATGTGAGCATGTGGGTAAAATTGCGGGTTAGGGTTGGACTTACGGTTAGCTTAGGGTAAGGCTCGGGTTTATGATGTATATAGCGGTTAATTTCAGGGTTTTGTTTTGGGTTCGGGTTGGGTCACATGCTGAAGTGATGCATGCTAAAGTGTCAGATGCTCAACTGTCGTTTTCAGCTGTATCGCATGGTCTGGTCATTTGTCGGACAACCTACACGGATGTCTAGAAGTAGACATCCCTGGTACTATATGTTTTTCATTACTATGTAATAAACTTTTAATTGTCATTACATTGTAATCTGTTGCGCCTGATCCGCGGTCCGCCGTTTACATTGTGGTCTTTGTAATAGTCCGCTCGGTCCTCATTTCCTCCTGGTCCGCCGTTTAGTATTGCGAGTTCCGCGGTCTGCCAGTTCCGCCGTTTAGATTTGAGCTATTTTGTAATGGTCCGCTCAGTCCGCCGTTTAATAATACGTGTTCCGCGGTCCGCCGTTTAGAGTTAACCTGCACAATTTCTGTGAACATTCGAAGTTATTGCTTCATCCGCAGATTTTGTAGTACTGTCCAACTGCTCGTGCTCATGATTTTGTTTTACTTTATGATGTAGCTCTATTAATTAACTTGCTGTTGATTACAGTAGTGACGAAAGCAATGGAGAAAAAGACTGAGGAAATGGTACCCGTGATATCTTTGTCACCAATATTCATCAATGATGAGTGTATTTATTGCAGGAATATGTTCCGGAAAGAATAAAGAAGATTGAGAAAAAGCTAGAGACCTCTCCGTACGATGTTGAATCTTGGAGTGCTTTGATACGAGAAGCTCAGGTATTTGTGGGGATCTTGATTGAATCAGAATCTGTTTTATGAACTTGTTTCTTGTCTACACTTCGACACGTTCATCATCCGTATAATAATAGCATTTCACTTTTGATAGACAAGTTCCATAAACAAGGCCAGAAGAATATACGAAAGACTCGTTTCGCAGTTTCCAAGCGCTGGAAGATACTGGCGGATTTATATAGAGCACGAGGTGTGATATGTATACATATTGATTCTTTTTTTAACTCATTTTGTATGTGTGCTACTTTGAGCAGAATTAGCGAAGGATAGAGATTGTAGTCAGTTGCTTCCCTGCATTGCCAGGCTTCTTCAACGTCATGTGATCTCCAGAAACCTTTGCTTGTGCTGTATTTTTCTACGTTATCATGTGAAAGACAGCGAATAATTGAAAGTTCCCGATCCGGAGTATTGTCACCTCTTCCTTGACTTGGTGCATCTTTTGCGATGTTAAGTAGTCTGTCTTCCCAACCTTATAGATTTGTGTGGGGATATAGTTGTGATTTGTTTATGGTCTCCTTGTTTCGAGCATGCTTTTTGCGAAATGGTTCTACACGAAGGAAATGTTTTGTACGGTCACGTTCTCGTTCAGGATGATCACAGCCTTGTTACTATTGCTATTATCTTTCAGAAGAAATTCCTCGACTTGTGAGTCTATTGATAGCGGTCATTCTAATCTCAAAGCCTTTGAGCATCCAAACATCCCTTCTGTAGTTTGAATGTCAACTTTGACTGCAAAACGTTTTAGAGAGCTCAATGCATGCAATGGCAGTGAGATAAGTGCTTAGTCGAGGGTTTGCGAATTCAATGTTACCAGACAAAATGCTTGATGTGAAATTATCTTCACCTGAAACATAGTCGGAAAAGAATTCTTTCAGAGGAAGAAATGTTCTCCACAAGCACACTGCAGTCATTTGTATAATGTTGGGTTACCATAGACCCTCCTTTAGTAGTATTTGTCCTCCTTTTTCAGGTTTTTGTAAATGTCCTCGGACGACGCCTAAATGTCCTCCATTTTAGCAATTCATCCTCCTTTACAGCTAGGATAATGGACAGATTCGAGCTAAAATGGGCTAAATGACACTAAATAGCAAAGACGAGCGGGACGACCCTTTTTTTAGTCAACACCACCAAATTTGAGTAAAAAGTGCGAGTCGAACGAAAGTGATGACCTTCATTTTTTAGTCAACTCACAAATTGAACAGCAAAAATAGCGAAATTTGCTGTTTTCAGTCTTGATCAACTTTTCTCATTTGGTCAAAGTGTCCTTTCCCGATTCCAAAATATGGTTATCCTAGTATAAAGCTCTTTTTGAGATCCGTAGTGGTGAATTACCATCATCCTTCCTTGTGTGTGCTGCTTGGATAACTCTGCTTGCTATCCCAATTCTTAAAAATCTCTTTAAAGTTGCAGGCAGGATATATCTTCAACTATCTTCCAGTAGAGCCATGCCTCTCAATTGACCCACAGTACTCCTGCACTTTTCATCATGATCTTGAGACAGGGCTGCAAGTCAGGAACAGATAGGATAGTGGTTCTATGTGATTGTGTTGAGACTATATTTGGAATACAATTAGTCAATGATTTTAACCATTGAAATCTAGTATGACACGTTATCAATGTGCGTTTTATGGTGTCACAAATCCTACTGATTTTGAATATTTTCGAGTATGATATTAAATTTTCGTGAATGCGCACATAGATGACTTCGTTTGTATAACACGCAGAATGGGAGGATCTTGAATTTCAGTAGGTAATTGTCAGGGGAATGTTGGAGTAAGGCTGGTTGTCATGATAGATTGATAGTTAGGTTAGGGAGTATAACTTTAATAGTGGAAAAGAATGAGTTTGTGTTGCATGAGACATGTTTGTCTATGGTTTGTCGGGAGTCCAAAGGTGTGGAAGTTTGTTGACATAAAAATTTTCGTCTGCAGATGTATAATTGGATAATGTGTGAACTCCTAAGTGGGCTAAGTCACTGAATTATGCATTATCATGAGTGTGACGTGAGACTAGAAAGGGACTTAACGGGCATGGAAATGCATTTGGCAATAGAGTCAGATATGTTTCATTTTCCTACTAAGCCTATGACATGCATTTGACCTCTGAACGGTAGTAGTAGTAGATACTACAATAGATATACAGACGTGGTTAAGCTCATTGATGATACACGGGCAGAGATAATAACTGAGTTTCCACTCAATTTTTACAAGTAGCAATTCAATTCTACTCAAGTAGCCTAAGTTAATGCTAGAAAAAGTAGATTGTAACGAGGGATCACGTTCACTGGCTTTGTTAGCCAATCGCTGATTACAGCGCGCAATATACAATTTTGCGACAGCTGCAGGTACATGTTTTAATTAATGAAAAAAAAAACAGTTGTGATTTTCAAAATGATTTTGTTTCACCATGATATAGAAGCTACATCAACCGGCCATGGCAATATATCTACAAGCTACTCTCAACTTCACTAGATCAGAAACTAAGAAGTTGGTTTTAAAAAGTGGTCACAATGCATCGCCACTCGACTACTGCAAGTACACTTGGTCATTGGTCATGGTCATCTCTGCATATATTACCGACGATAACACTTGGCTTGGATAGTCGCACAGCATACAAACTGGCATACTCTTCTCTGCCCAATTAAATCACCAAGTTCCAGGAAGAGCAAAATCTGCACACTAAAGAGGATCAATACTTGTAATCCATTGAGTATGAATAGCTGATTGGTGTACTGTACAGTGCGAAACATTACGCTGTGCGGCGTGGGTCTAGCTGGAAATTGTTGAAATGTCATTGTTCTGCTGTGTGATTGGCCATTGATTTATGAATTTTGCGAAGGACTGGAATGTTGTGTTTGAGCAACAGTCGCGGTGCGATATATCTGTCGACGCTTGCATTCCCGAGACTAGGTTATTGACGAAAACCACGTTCCTTGACTCTGCAATGGAGGTGGTCAAAGTAGTCATGAAAGCTACTCAAGTAGAAGTAACGACGAAAAAAATCTACTCAAGTACTAGTAGAAGTACTTCTTACATAAGCAACCTAAAACTACTTGAAGTAGAAGTAGAATTGACTGACTTTAAAGTAGTAAGTAGATGTGAGAACGATCGTAATTAGTCCGCACGGACTGTCAAAAGCTGCAAATGGAGATATGCTAGGGTTACCATACGTCCTCTTTTAAGAGGATTTGTCCTCTTTTTTTAAAGTGTCCTCGGAGGACGCCCTTTTGTCCTCTTTTTTGAAAATTTAGGTCAGGTTTAGAGCAAATTGCGAGTGATATGCCGTAAATAAGCACAGAAGTGACGCTCCGGCGGGTATTTCGGAGTGAAAAACGGGCGGAAAGATGACCTTTTTTTTAGTCATCCACCTAGCAATGCGGAAATAAAAACAGTATTTTGAGCTCTGAGCGGAAAAGATGCCTTTTTTTTTAGTCAACCGATCACAAAGTGGGAAAAATTCACCGGTTTTTGAGAATTCTCCGGTTTTGCAAGTCTCAAATTTCTGAAAAAGTGTCCTCTTTTTAGATTTCCAAAATATGGTAAGCCTAAGATATGCGGTAGGTGTAAATAGCCTGATTCATATTGATGCATCCCAGGAGGTGTCAATCTTTGACAGAATAAGCAGTCGACTACATCATTGGATGTAAATGATAGTATTGATATGGAAATGCGATACTAATCCTTTGATGACTCGAAAACCCCGTTTTAGAGAATATCATGCCATGGCGCCCTCCCCCATATTATAAGGCCCCTAGTCCAGTCGAAGAGCAATACGGAGAAGTTGTGTCGGATACGGCTTTGAACACTTTGCGCGATTAGTATGCGTTAATTAGAAATAAGGCAGATCGTAAAACTGCCATATAGTGGATAGCTTTATTTTCGGAAATATAAGGCATTACTCAACTTGTTTTTATGCTTCAACATGTATGTTCTCCTGACAAAAGAAGTAAAACTATAAGTAGAACTCAACGTATAATACTCGTAATTGGAAGAAAAATGCGAATACTACCTCTAAAACCATAAAATATTTTTCATGTCTTGTCCAGAAAGTTTCAAGGGCGGTCTGCTAAAACAGGTCTAACGTTAAAAAAGTCAAAGTCTACTTTTCCAGATTAGGACACGTCATGGGGTGCTAGGTATAATAGGAAATTGCTAGATTGCAAAACGGTAGTTGCAAACGTTATGGGGGCAATACTTACTGTGATGAATCAATCAATCAGGTTTAATAATATTTTCATCGTTTCAAAAACATCACAAGACTGCGATACAATGAAAAGATAGGAAGGTGTCTAAACAGCTTGGAGTAGCCTTTAAGATCAGACACCCACCTTAGCCTAGGCGAAGTAAATAAGAGGCATGCACATTGCACACTGAATGAAAAGTAATGCAGAGAATATAAGACGCAAGCGACAAAATGAGGTGGCATGTGGCATGAAATATTTGATAAAGGTGACAATGCGGTGTAAACAGAACCACGCAACCCTGTATCTAAATTATATTCAGCGATACTTTCGTTAAAACATATTTGTGAGTCCATATCTACTGTGCGCAAAGCGCAGCTAAAATTCTGGGTATTACATGACTTTTATGAAAATAGAATGTCGGTACTACGTGACAACAGCCCCGAAATTCTTTAGGCTATCTTTCCTATTGAAAGATTAAACTACTTCTACTTGAAAAACTGTATTTCACAAAATATTGCGAAGTAGAAGTAGCGAAAAAAATCTACTTGAGTAAGTACCAGAAATAAAGGAAAACTACTTAAGTACTTCGAACTTCTGTATGCTGTAATTCTGTCTCGCTCTTTCATTCTCTTACTGCTTTGCGACTCGACCAAGTCGGGAATTTCCCGGTCATCTCGCGCTCTTATCTGGGCATTCGCGTTCTGTACACACTGGCACACCGAGTCGTTGCATATTTTTATCCAAGTATTAATTTCGCGACAATATAATTTCTTGATAATTGTCATTGAAGAACACATCAAAATTAACACTTTCTACCTGTGTAGATTGTATACCCATAGTTTTTGCTAATGCTCGGGAGTTATGGTCAGTTTAGAAAACCAGGCAAACTCAAAACTCAGTTTACTATTACAAGTCAGGACGCGAATGCACATTGCACAATGCTGTGCTCAAGACACGGTGCGATATAATGAATATTGAATAGCCATGAGGAGCGGTCGAATCAATCGACTTGGCAAAGGCTATCAATCCTAGCGTTCACGCTCGCTTATTCATCTTCTAATACGGATAAAATCCAATATCACACCTTCTCTATTCCTTTCGTGTCTCTTTCGAGCAGGATTTGAACGTAATGCGAATTTTATCGTCGATACAATAGTATTTCAATACACCGTAAGCCTTGCAATTAGGGCTGGGCAAAATCGAGTACCTGAGTGATTCGATTCTAAATCACGTATTATGCTTCGAGTCGAGTAATCAAGTATCCCTCATTATGACGTCATAAGAAAATGTAACATGCCATGGTTGACATATGTACCTTTTTGTCGCCACAAAGAGTATTATGCCTGTAATCTAGGATTATCATATTTTGGAAATCTGAAAAGAGGACACTTTTTCAAAATTTTCAAACTTGCAAAACCGGACAAATCCTCTTAGAAGAGGACGTATGGTAACCATACTGTTATCCATCACATTGAAGATACTTAGGTATTTTTTCGACCATACTGCACTTACTCACTTAGTGACAATGTTGTGGGATGATCATGACTTCGGAAATGTGCTATATCCAGTTACGTTCGTATATGTTTCGTGTGCTACCTTACGGCCAATCAAGGTTTCAAGGCTTCAACAGTGAAAATTAGTATCGAAACTATAATTCTCCTTGATAAATGAAGTTTCAGTGGCGAGGAGCGTATAATTTCGGTGCTCGAAAAAATCGTCTTTTACTACTCCACTCGAATCATTAAAATTAATAGTCGATTCAGATTCGAGTACTCGAATCATTGTGCCCAGCCCTACTTGCAATACATAGTTGCAAAATTCGGGAAGGTCAAAGATCTTTTGTGGTGATTTCGCTATCGCTTCCATTCGCGACAACCTTGTGGCATCGCACTGACCATTCTGTTATTATCCTTCTGGATTGCGTTAGTTACGATCAGAGATGGTCAAAGTAGTCACCGTCGCTACCTAGATAGAAGTAGAAGTAACGCCGGAATTTCTACTCAAGTAGAAATAGGAGTGCCGGTTCACAAGTAAGTAGCTATTCTACGCCTATTTTTGTCCAAAAAACTGAAAACTGTCAAGTAGAAGTGGTCGAAAATCATAACTACTTGGTAAGTAGTGCGAGTAGGCAAAATCTACTTTAAGTAGGCTACTTCAATAAGTAGTACTTCGTTACTGACCAGTGACCACCTCTGGTTACGATATAGCCACCAGTATGTCGCGTTACGGCTGACAATGCTGTACTTTCAAATATAACTACGAATCAGCATTGCGTCGAATTTTGAATAAGTAGGCGCGGCCATGCCTGAGCGGAAGCCGAGGACAAGTATCCGATCGACGTTGCTTATCTATTGTGGATTTCGCCGATGGCGTCTTGGTAGGCCTGCAGGCTACAGGCAATTGAATATTATATTAATATTGTAGTAAACCCGAATATTTAGGGCTGACTTTCGCCAGAGGTAATCGTCGGAAACTAGAGTAGAGATCCTAGAGAATTGAAAAGAAGATAACATTGTATAATGTATATCAACAAATAACAATCGTAGCACCGAATATGACGTCACCGGCATGACTATTCCAGCAATCGAGGCTTAAGCTCAATGTACTATTTTTAGATAAAACACGAACTCCTTTTATTGGTACAAACTAGGTTGGCGGGTTTTGTTTGATAAAAGCCGGCTCTCAGGTATCTGTAAGCATCGTTGCTTGACGTTGACTGTCAATCTCTCGCGTCCGTCGCGTATGAACCACGATGTCTATGTATGTGGCTAAAGTAAGCCACAGCAAGCATTTTTAATGCTGATTTTGGAGATTTTGTTCACATTGATGAACTAATAGAGATGTAGGCAGAGGGGTGTTTCGTTTGTGTGAGCAACCTCATAGGCAAATTCGAATGCATCTCATGTTAAAATATCAAATTGGCATGATCGATTGTTCGCACTGATCAACAATTAGCCACGCGCGTTTGACAACAATACGATGATGCCTTTTTTCTCTCGTCTGTGAGAATGAGAGTAATTTACTCCGCCAGCGACACAAAAGCAACGCATTGGAGGTGGGGAAATTTGTTGCGAGCTTCATGTTTATTGGCGATTCTATAGCACACACTACATTGTATAATGGTATTCACCATCTTAACTCTGGGTAGCTGTACTATCTTGAGTTTGCTGACAGCATATTGATCCTAAACTGACAACGCATAAGGCATAACGAAATTAATCTAGATGTGCAGAGCGCCGCTGTCAACCGATGCGAAAGGAACATAATTCTTTATGAAATAAGACAGCACGAACAGTAGATGTACTGCAGACCAGTTATGAAATAGTTCGTTACTCAAGACTGCTACAAGTGGTTTCGACTTTCTCCGCATAAAATATTATGCCTTGAATATCATGATATTTGAAATCTGGTATGACAGCGAGTCATATGATGCATATTTCAACCACTCGCAAAATCTTACATCTCCGGCTGTGTTGTAACATGATCCACGCGCGTTGTCGACTTCGGATCGTGCTTCTCTATATGTGTTGAGCTGTCAGCACAAGGATAGTTATCTCTGATCGTTGTAGTATCGGTATAATCCGGCTACGGCGGTGCTACACAAATTAATTTCAAAAGAATGACCGGCATTAAAAGCCTCCTTTTCCGACTAGCTACGCCCTTAAACACAATCGAAAATTTGCAAGACACCACCTAGTTCCTTTCCTGACTACGGTACCCTGAATGGTGGTCGTCTTGTCATAAATCGCGTGGCAACTGCTACGCACAAACTCATACGTAAATCTTGTTCGCTATGAGCTTGGCGGTACTGAAATTGAAATTTGGGTGGAAACAATTTTGACTATTCAGTGATGTCATGATATCTTGTAACGTAGACAGTACATATGACACAAAGCAGCTCCAAATCGAGGCGAGTGTTACTCCATGCATTTTAGCTAGTGGACAAAGTGCAGTGTATAGTTATAACTACAAGATCGACACAAATATAGTTCCTCGCTCACTGTAGAGTATATTTTCACCTATTCCCGATGTGAAGTGTGTCTCCACGAACTCACCAGGTAAATATCACAATATTGCGGGTCATAATTTGGTATCAAGTTACCGCGTCTGATTCGTTCTAATTCGGCGACAATCCCTTTCAGATGAAGTCGCGAAATTACGAAAAAGTCGAGAAGTTATTTCAGAGGTGTCTAATGAAGGTGCTCAACATTGACTTGTGGAAATGTTACTTAAATTACGTCAAAGAAACGAAGAGCGGGCTGTCCTCGTACAGGTTTGCTAGCTAAGCGCACTGTCGAAGAAACTCACTGACTAACCCGTTTTTTTTTACAGAGAGAAGATGTCTCAGGCTTATGATTTTGCTATTGAAAAGATCGGAATGGACATCATGTCTTACCAGCTTTGGGCCGATTACATTGCTTTCTTGAAATCCGTGTAAGGAATCCGATGTGGGGAAGTCTCCGGAATATTTCGTGTTTATGATTCTACAATTTGTGTTTCGTCGTCTGTTTTAATGTATTTTCCACACTGTTGTTCTTTGCTCGCTTTGCTTATGTAAACATGATGTAACGCCGAAGTCTTGCATTGCAGTGAAGCCGTGGGCTCTTACGCGGAAAATCAAAGGATCACCGCAGTTCGACGTGTGTACCAGCGAGGCTGCGTCAATCCCATGCTGAATATAGAGCAACTGTGGAGGGAGTACAACGCCTATGAGCAGGTGCGTTGAGGTCATCGGGTGTTTGGCAGAATTTGGGCGGATGCAAAGATTTGTAGTTATCTTGTTATACACTTCATAACCTTCAGATGTTACAGAAGTTTTAAGTGGAGGAATATTGCCAGACGTCGTCAATAAAGAAATAGCTCTGATTTTTCTGATTTTTCGGTATAATTGGCTTACTTTCGCTACTTAATCAAGTGGTTATGTTTTTAGACTACTACCACATCTACTTAACTTTTTTTAGACAAAACTACTTCATTATTTTGGATTTTGTAAAGTAGGTAGTTGTTTTGGTGTGTGTTTGGATCACCTTTATAAGTGAAATCATAGTGTCCTTTATGCTGTGGACACAAGCAAATCTCACTGTTCAGTGAAGTTGGTCTACGATACACTTTACATTTGGCTAAAAGCAATTTGACGGTAGTTTTTGACCGGTTTGCCGTGCATTAAATTTGATAAAACGTGTATCAATCGAAAGCTACCGCGGTACTGATTGTGAAAATATAAATTTTAATATGCTCGTGGCACTGGAACCCCCCAAAATCAGCCTCGAATGTTGCATTGTAACGGAGTTTAGTATTGTGTCCACATCATATAGGACACTATGGTGAAATCGTCGCACCAGTTGGGCAAAGCAGCCCCTTTACCGCAGAACTGAATTTATTTCGAAAATCGCATATGTTCTTAGTGTGATAGTGTCATTCGTCGTTTTGCGTGAGTGGCGAAGATGCACCCTACATTCACAAAAGCAGTCACCTCCGATTAACTACTAAAAGGCTGCGACCCTTACTTTAATACTTTTACGACCACTTACTGTAGTACTTTTGTTTTCATATCTTCATTTTCTACTCTCACTTGAAGTACCTTTGACATGTCTTGGCAATCGTTACAATTTGCGGCATTATTTCTATTCTATGCTTGAACCATAACTACTTTGACCACCCCCACAAACTAGATGACAAATAAAGGCAGAGTAATGTCGCCATTGCTCTGATTGCATAGGTCGATATCAGTCCGGACGTCATACCATTACTTTTGCAGAGCATCAATCCTATCATCGCAAAGAAAATGGTGGACGACCGCACGCACGGCTACATCAGCGCCCGCAGGGTGACGAGAGAGTTCGAGGCGATGACCAGGGGCCTTCAGAAAAACAACCCGGCCACGCCGCCTAACCCCGCCAACCAAGAAGAAATGAAACAAGTAGGTGGTTTCGGCGATTGATATGATTGTAATGAAGTGTAACGCCGAACTGCTTAGGTGTCATTGTGGAAAAAATACATCGAATGGGAAAAAGAGAATCCGATGCGGACGGAAGATTTGAATCTGCAAACAAAGCGTGGTAAGAGATAAAGTGCCGCCTTAAATCTGCCAATATATGTATAATATGAATCCAGCATAGTCAGTACAATGCTAAGAGGTGGTCAAAGTAGTGGGATTCACATCCTTGAAAGTACACATCTGATTTAGTCAAAGTAGTCAATGTTGCCAATCAAGTAGTTGAAGCAATGCTGTAAATTTCTGTGTAAGTATGGCAAGTAGATAAATCCTATTTGAGTTATCAGAAACAAGTAGAAGTACATCGTTACTGACCAGGACCACCGTTGAATACTAACTAACAAGTATCGCCAATCCTTGTACGCAGCTGATTGCTGGAAATAGAGTAAACGTTTCCATATTTTCGGTACGATCGCGAATCTGACATCACAGCATAGCATCCTTGTATCTTCATCATCCACCCAAAGGCGTGACTAGAAACTATCCTTTTACAGTGATGTTCGCGTACGAACAGTGCCTGCTCTGTCTCGGCCAGCACCCCGACGTGTGGTACGAAGCCGCCCAGTATCTCGTGGAAAGCAGCAAGCGAATGAGCGACAAGGGGGTATGAGCGTCAGCGGTTGCCGCCAAGTCTACGCCTTCGTAAAGCACCTTTCCCGTTGTTTAGGACACTAGCAGCAGCAAAGTACTTGCCGACGAGGCCGCGTCCATGTACGAGCGGGCCATTTCTAATTTGATGCGTAACAACATGCTGCTTCACTTTGCGTACGCGGATTTCGAAGAGGGCAGAATGAAAATTGACAAAGTCCACAGCATCTATGAGAAACTGCTTGAATGCAAGGAGATCGACCAGACTTTGGTAGGCAGCCGCGGGTCTAGTGTGCTTTCTTACATCCGTCGGGAGGCGGTACTTATGACCGTCAGCAATCAATGTTCCACGCGAACATGTCAGATTTATAGTGTATCGTTTGATTGTTAACTGATGTGTTTTGCTGCGAAACTCGATATATGCATTACGGAGATCTACGCGTTCATGATTGGTTTAGTGTTGGTGTTGGAGTTAGGTGATCGTGGGACCATTCATAGCCCTGACCTTATCTAACCCAAACCAACGCCTAACCCAACGGTCCTTAACGTTTACTAACCTAGCCAACCCCAAATTTCCGCCTAGCCACAAAAACAAAAGTAGCATTACACATCTAACACACTCCGCAATGCTGATGCATAAAATTAAATGTGCATTAACAACATTTTTTATAGAACAAAGCCATTAAAACTTGATTTTCGCGCAAGGCAAAAGACTGCAATGAATATTCACGACAAATCAGTGTTGCTTCTGCTGTATGAGACGGGTTTGTGCCTTAGACCTCCGGTGAACCCTTGAGACTGCTTAAGAACCACTGTCCTAACCTAACCCCCATCCCGTAATGCCTAATACTGATCCATTCTAGAAACTGCTTGAGGAACTTGTGTAAGTATACAAATGTACTTGAAGCAGAAGTGCAGGTACGTCGTAACTAGCCACCTCTGGGCAGGAATGTAAAGTTGTGATCTTCGGAGATAGCGCAGCCCGCCAATTATAACTTTCGTGCAGAACACCTTTGACGATCGCGTCAAAAGCCATAAATTTTGACGAGTTCGTGGTTACTTCAATATCACTTTGTTAATAGTTTTATCGTATCGCGAGATTGCGATACGAGGAAAATGTAAGAAGGTGTCGAAACGAGTTGGAGTATTCTTTGAAATCACATACATTACATGGGTCAAGGCGATGTAAATAAAAGGCATGCACACTGGATGGAAAGAAATAAGGGATAACAAAACGTCTAGGGAAGAAAATGAATGACGCATGTGTCGATAGGCGAGGGTGATATGTCAGGTCGAGGTCCGGTAATCTTGCGTAAAGTCTAATATTTGTTCATTGAAAATTGCTTGTATTTCGACTTGAATGTGGACTTGGCGACTGTCGGACAGCCCCGAGATACTGTTAACCCTGACTGGCGATGGTAGCGGGTACATTTCTCGATGTGGGCAAGAAAGACCCGGTCGCTGACCACCCTTGTTCCGTCAACAGACTTACATCCAGTACATGAAATTCGCGCGGCGCGGCGAAGGAATCAAGGTCGCCCGGCAGGTGTTCAAAAAAGCGCGGGAAGACCAGAGAGTGCGGTATCACGTGTTTGTCGCGGCGGCGCTGATGGAGTATTACTGCACGAAGGTAGGAACATGCGTGCGCTCTTAGTGCCAATGTGAAACTGACTACAAATACAGTTAACGATTTTGAAGACGAGTCAAACATGCTTTAAGTGAAAGTAAAAAATGATGGTTTGAAAAGTAGGTTTGGTCGAAGGGTCGTATACAAAGTAATCATCGTCGCTACTAAAGTAGAAGTGAAGCCATACGTTTTTACTCAATTACAACTAGCAGTAGCAATTTCAAAGACATGCCAAAAGTACTTCAAGTAATAAAAAATCGGAAACTACTCAAAGTTGTTTCAAAGTAGATTTGGTCGCATACCTTTAGCAGTTGATCAAAGGTGACTACTTTTTAAATTGCAGTGTGCATTTGTGACCATTGGCACTAATAGGTGCAGCCGAAGCCTAATATCGTAGGCCCCGGTGGAGACTTCGTAAATGTAATCAGTTACCCTGATATGGGACAATTTCGAACAGAAAAGTGATGCCAACTAGAGGTCGACCGATTCGAGGCCGATATTTGGAACTCCCCCGGTTATCGATATCGGCCTATGAAGGCCAATAGGGCGCCCGATATTTTTTATCAAAAAAATTCAAAAATATTGGAAATTCGATGCTCCGTGTTCTCAATCTCAAGAAATCGACGACGCAAAGGGCGATACGTGACAGATTTACGCTTGCAGGACAAGGTTAACTGTGTGATTATGCAGAGAAACCGTGGTTCCTGTTCCTGCTCTAAAATCTACCTCTACTGGACTGATCTGCAATTCTGCATCACGGTTTTCTTTTTCAGTTAGCCCAAATTTCAATGACTGCACAATTCAGCAATAACTCTTTTTAATTTCAGTTAGCTCGTTTGTTGTTCACCTTACTGAGGCATGTATAAGTGCCATCTTGCCTAATATATAATATTTTTTGGCGAAATGGCTCTCTGTTCCTTCCATAGTAATATCGGCCTATGTTATCGGTTATCGGCCTTGTAAAGGTCTCGATAATAATCGGTATCGGCCTGCAAAAATCAATATCGGTCGACCTCTAATGCAAACTACTCGAAACTACTGCTTTTAAAAATACAAATTTCAAAAAGTTGGTTTTACGTAAACAATGTTCAAGTATAAGTGACATAACAACACTTCCTGAGTCAGTAGTACAGTTACCTATATTACTTCGCCACTGGCCCGTGACCACCTTAACCGATCAATTACAGGAAAAGCAAATCGCGTTCAAAATATTCGAGCTCGGTCTGAAGCGCTTCGGAGACGAGCCCGACTATCTATTAGCCTACATCGACTACATGTCTCATTTAAACGGTGAGTCTCTCGCGATGACGTGACGCATTTGTTTTCTGTGTGTCTACATTTTTCGACTTCGCGTACAGAGGACAACAACACGCGCGTGCTTTTCGAACGGGTCTTGACGTCCGGTAGTCTGCCGCCTGACAAGTCCGGGTATGTTATTGGTGTGATTGATTCAGCCTCGGACTTGTTCTCTAACTGTATAGTTACCGCTTTCAGAAAAATCTGGGACGAATATCTCGAGTTTGAATGCAACGTGGGCGATCTGTCGTCGATGCTGAAGGTCGAAAAGAGGCGGCTCGAAGCGTTTAAGAAGGAGTACGATCAGAAGACGACGTGTCTCCTTGTCGACAGGTGAGATAGGATGGAATCTTTCGCGTCATTACGTGATTCTTTTCTGATGCTATCTATAGTCAATGAACCTGAGTATGCTAGGTTTACCCACAATTCCATCGTAAGCACAATGCTGCTTGCCAATGACCAATTTGCGCGACTTGAAAAAAATAATCATTATGTGTACTGTTGGCGAAGCAGCGTGAGGGGATAAAAACGCGACGCGAAATACACGTTTTCCTTCTCTAGATTAATTGTATTTCCGCCCATCGGCATTCCCAGGCAATCATACCTAATATAGGAGTGCGAAGTTCGACAGTGTTTTATTGTGTATGCCTGGTAATTGGAATTCATCCCTTCGCACATGGCGCATAGTCGGTATTAGAATTACTAAGTCTTCGCAAACGTTAATCATCTGGGAATGCAGCACTGCTGCTCAAAACACCGTTGCAATCAGCAAGCAATTGCCGCATTGCGAGCAACTCGGTGCGACGTCAGAGTTACTGATTAGATGCGCGCTTTCTCCAATAGCAGCCTGCGAGTAACCATGTGTTTCGCAATGATTGTTGTCTGCTCGATAGCTACGTAATCAATCGTTCTCATTACATACAGACCAACTTTAGTAAAGGCTCTCAGTGAATTCGAACACGCTCGGTTTCAAGGCCCCTTACATCCACCGTTATTGTCACCGCGGCACCCAAATATCATTTAGCCTTCATGGGGAATAACTAACCTTGCTTTTTGCAGATATGTATCTACATCAGTGACAGTCTCAAACTCAAAAGTAATGGCGGACCAATATTCTGGTTTGTGATGACGTCGCGGCCCACAGCACGTCAATATTAGGGGTATTCAATGTCTTTCCAAGTACGCAAGTAGGCCTTATTTGACGGGACCCCGCATACTGACATTCCGCACCGAACGTGAAAATGTGATTTACTAGTATAGCAATTCACCCCTGGCACGAAAACAATCGCCAGGGCCGCAAAATTTTTTCTCGCGTCCCTCGTGTTCGAGATGATCCTGATCTATATAATTGCATACCCCTGAGTTGAGCTAACAGAGTGATACGCCACGCACGGGATAGTCTGTAGCTTCGAGTTGTCTGACGATAACGATGTTTAACATATGATGATATCACAAGGTAGAATATTATGCGAGCAAGTGCGCTGATTTCTATGTCACGATTTTAATGTATGCCAAACGCGTATTCAATTTTTACCATTCAGATATCGGTTTCTCGATTTGTTCCCGTGCACGCCAGAGGAATTAAAAAGCATCGGATACAAGGTACGCACAGTCGCACACTCTTTAAAGAGACCACACCATAAATACTGTCTGATTGAATCTGTTATGTGTTTTAATAGGACTCCCGAGCCAGAACCGTGATGACGGGTGCGTCAGCGTCGATGCAACCCTCGAACGAGACTTCGTCAAATCAGCCTAACGAAGAGCGCGATACGCAAGTAGGAGTGGGCCTGCCGGTTCCGGATCTTGCTCAAATGTTGCCTTACCGACCGAAATTCAACCCGAGTAATTATTTATTTCATTTTTCTTAAATATGTTTTTCAAGGTAATGAGTGTCACTGGTTTCTGGCTGACGCTTTAGGGCAGCGGTTTTTGAACTGGTGTACCATACTTTTAAGCCGTCCAGGAAAGGTCAATGAAGCTCTTAGGCCGGAAATCACAAGTTAGATTTTCCGGGAGAATGCTAATCGTCTGATTAAAACTGTTAATCGTGACGCATCAAGTTGATTTCGCGCGAGGATCATCCCGAGTGGTTTGGTGAAATTTTTAATCCAACGAAGTAAGTTGCCAAGATGAACACTAAACAGTTTTTAATCGCGCGATTAACATTTTCCCGGATAAGCTAACTTCATGATCTCCGCCTTTAGTATTTTATTGGTTGCGCGACATTTGAGCACGTGACTTTATAACCCCTGAACTAACCCACATCCCGAACCCGATGCCTGAAATTTACCCTTATATATCCTAACTCGAAATTTAACCCACATGCTCCAATGTCGCATGCTATCATGTCGTATGCTCATTGATCATTGCTCATTGATCAATGATCATATGTCTACGGACCGTTTTTATTTCAAGGCCGATAAAATTTTCCCGCAAAAATAGCAAGATGCCGCCTAAAATCGAAATTAATGCTGATCATTCGTAGTGTGGAGTTGCAAGATGTTATCACATGATGTTATTACGTAATTGCATTACGTCACTTATGACATGTTGCTTTTGCCGCTATTTTAACACTGTATCAGTTGCATCTAGGCTGAATTTTCAACTTAGTTAAGCTTAAAGTTTATTTCATATGTCTGACTCTTTTACCTGTATATTTTGATTTTATTGCGTTGTGTCCAATTAATGCAGTTCAAATTTTAAAATTTCTAAAATCTTTCCTCAGTACCTGGGTTGCACCCGGTTCCCGGCGGAGAATTCCCGGAGCCCCCAGCCGCCGGGGCGCTGTTACGTCAACTACCGCCTCCCGACTGTTTCAACGGGCCGTTTCCGATTATGGACGAGCTGCTGGAACGGTTTCGCGAGTGGAAGGTTCCCGACGGTAGGTGGCAGTCTTGTTTTATTCTAGCGACTTTTCGAACAAACAATTTCTCGCTACTTTCAATCTGTCTCTATGTCGCAAGGTTGAAATTACCTCAACCCCGTCTGGCCAAGTACTAGCGCGACGCTATTAGTTGCTCTTGAGAAGCTGTTAGATTTGTGCGTGCACTTCGTTTGATTCTTCCGGCACTTTTTCTTGTATTTTCCTTCCCCCTGCCCCTTAGGGAATATGTCGCAACTGTCCACCAGTGTACATGTACATGTACACTGGACATGATCGAACATGAATGTCCATTGTCCACTGTCCAGACGTGATCGAAGTGGTCAGCTTCACTACTCAGTTTAGAAGTAGAATTAATGGTGTAAATCTCCACTCAATTACTAGGTAAAGTAGCAATTTTGACGAAGACGTTTTTACTTGTAAATCTCTACTTTGATTTGTACTTGAGTATAAATTAACGTTTAAGTTACTTCTGCTTGAGTATGAACGATGACTACCTTGACCTCCTCTGCTGACGCCTCATAACCTCCCCTTTCAGATAAAGAATGGCTGCAGGTAATCAATTCCGCCCCGGGCGATTACGACCCCCATCGCATGCTCAACCTATCCAAGGGGGTAAAGCGGCCCGCAAACCCTGACGACTCGGACGGCGAAGGCAAGCCAGCCCCTTCAGGCGCGCCGGGCGCCCCACCGTCGAAAGATATCTACAGGTCTAGGCAGCAGAAAAGAGTGCGCTGATCTGGCAAGAGCTGTTGGTGCCGGATGGCGCGAAATCCGGCTCCGGATGGATTACTGCTTGCCGCTGAGTGGTTCTTGCTCGCTTGCGAAATGCGAATACGCCTGTGGTGTATTTGGACTAGTTCTTATGGCGCTGTCTTATCTGCTGCTGTTTTCGGCGAGACAGCGCGGGTCTGGAAGCGCGACATTGTTTTTCCTTCGCGTGTCGCGAACGGAATTGTTTTGCTTATCTGAATAATAAATCCTTTCGTTGGACTGATGGCGGAATGTTTCATTGCGTTTGGACGGGGTTTTTGTAAGAAATATTTATATGCAGATCCGAGAGAAACGTAAACATGAAACGAGTATGAGAAAAGAGTGTAATGATTAGGGCTGGGCGAAATCGAGTACCTGGGTGGCTCGATTCTGAATCAAGTATTAGGCTTCGGGTCGAGTATCAATGTACAAATGAAGTTAAAATATGCACCTTCTATGCGACCAGAAAGAATATTATACCAGTTCTGTATCCGTTACCGATTGTTTGGGTTTATGTGACATTAGTGTGTGGAATAGCGTCCAAAAGCGTTTGTCACTGCTGATATTTTACAATCTAAACGAGCTACACAGGATCACGTTCTTGTAACGTTTACTGGCAAGGCGCGTATGATTCAGTACTAGAAAAAATCATCTCTCACTATTCGGACTGTTAGAATTAATACTCGATTAAGATTCGAGTACTCGATCATTGTGCCCAGCCCGAAAGGAAATGATGCTCTGTTAGTTGCGTGAAAGTCTGAATTTCGCGAGCATCCGTCGAATGTAGAGTGGAGTCCTGAAAAATATAGCTTCATCGATTACAAATTTCTAATCCAAAGCCTGGTCTTCTGTTCCGTTTACCTTTGATTTTGCGAGAGGATTCTGTGCAGAAATCTTCTCTTGAGAGACGCAGCTTTTAATCGAAGTGCGATGTTAGCCCTGTAAGCGGATTATGGACGCGATGAGACGATGCTACCAATATTGCGGTCAGAAGGAACGAAAGGAAAGGATATAGTTTATTTTATAGTTTATACCAGTGTTAGCATATAGGCCTTCTAATCAGGTCTTTGGTCTGACTCGGTCGGTATCGAACCGTCTACGACCTACCGGTCACGAAGCCAGACAATTCGCCATTATGCTATCTTGTCAAGGTAGTCAGTAATGGAGTGCTTCAACCTTTTTCGAGTGTAGGTTTTGCCTGCACTCACTTTCTTATGTTCTTAAACTATAATGCCGCTATTACTGAACAGTCTGTACGCAAAAGTCTTTACATTTGACACTATCGAGTGTAGTTTTGGGGTGTGCTTGCAACACTTTTATGAGTGAAATTGTCACAACTAGTCGAAAGTGCCCTGGTATCACTGTGACTAAACAAAGAACATATTTTCGAAGGTTGCACCTGTTTGTAGTGTCATCGGCATTTTGTTAAGTCGCGACTCGCGAAGATGCGCCCTGCTATCTCGATAGTGCCCACCTCTGATCAGAGGCTAGATGTGTGCGAGCCATCAACTTATTTACTACTTTTCGAAACTACTTGAGTACATTTAAGATTATCATATTCTAGTTCTACTTGAAGTGGTTTGAATATGACTTTGAAATTGCTATTTCTACTTCTAACTCAGTAGAAATCTACGGCGTTACTTCTAATTGAGTAGCAACGATGACTACTTTGACCATCTCTAGTTGTATCAAGGCTTCAGATTGAGCCATACCAAGTCAGCAGCTATATGGAATAAAAATGAAGAAAATTGGCCTGGTGTTGGCTATATGACCAATTGACCATAGTAGTCGACAAACACCATGAATACAACAAACAATCAAACAGATTGAGCTCTGCACTGTGCTACTTACTGATGGGTATATATGCTGTCTGTGTGTCGTCGCGGCCGTTTTAAGGTCTGTCCGTAATCGTCGAAAGGATTGGTAAAACGTTGCGGTTCGTCTACACCTGTGGTATCTGACAGCATGCCTTTGCGGCTGAAAAACGGCCAAGTCTAAGATAAACGACAGCATCGAAGGCAAATAATATTGCTTCAGAATAAGATCGAAATCCAATCAAGTACTTCACGAGCGCGATGTTTTAATTTAGTGGTTTTTATCCTTGTACCAGGGGGCGATTCGGATTTTGAAGGGGGCGATGACACGAGGGGGAGATATGAGGGCGCTGGGGCGCCGTAAAGGCATAGCGTATAGCTGTAGCCTATAGATGGTGTAGTATAGTTCTTCTATGGATGCATAGTTCCATAGTAGAACTGTTGTTCTGCATACTACTGAGTTAGCGTTATAAATTTAATTTAGACAAAATTTATCAAATCTCCGAATTTTTTAACGCGCTTCGCGCGACGTATGCCATGTTTTCACGGTTGCAGTACTTATTATAATAATTCATGTAAATTGTGGGGTACTTGCTTCCTGAGCGTAGCTATACTGTGTCCTTCACATGGTCATGAAAATAGTACG
The DNA here is from genome assembly GCF_051294905.1 of Botryllus schlosseri. NCBI lineage: Eukaryota > Metazoa > Chordata > Ascidiacea > Stolidobranchia > Styelidae > Botryllus > Botryllus schlosseri. The sequence goes on along the minus strand of NC_137243.1, from coordinate 7,218,787 downwards.
CACAATAATTAGGTCGTTAATTAGTTGGTTGGTAATCGGTAACGATTCAAGCGCGAAACATTTCCTATGGTCAAGTCCAAACCCCGTATGACAGAACTTCCAGTTTTACCATGCATATAGTCTTTAGTAGGCCTACAACCCTTATAATATAGGGGCGCCATTCAGACCAAGAAAATTTCTCGAAAGGGGCGCAGGCTGAAAAAGGGTTAAGAAGCAGATAGTGTAGTGGTTACGATAAGCGCCCAGCACGCAGACGGATCGGGTTCGATTCCCGTCGGAGGTTTATCTGGGCTCCTCTTCCCCTGCCGTTGCCGTTCTTACGGCGACAAAAAAGCCCAGACAAAGACCCGACGAAAGAAGGCACTCACAAGTCACAATGAATGGAAAGAACTAGTAGAAAGGGTCGCGGCTTCAAAAGAGATCAACATCGAAAAAGAGCTGTGACATCGGGCACTCTAGGCCGAGGTGGATGTTAGAGTAAAGGATCGCTACTGATGCGTGTCGTTCGACATCCTCCTATCTGTTCATGACATCGCATTGCGTCTTATCGCATTGTACATTGTGTGTGACTTGTTCAGATAAAAAATACAACCCAACCATGTTATGTTATGTTATGTTAATCAACACGAATGATCATGATCATTCACAAGCGCACTAAAGAAAAGTTAACCATTCGGAGCAGTTGTTGTTGTTTGCGGTATTCATGGTGTTTGTCGACTACTATGGTCATCTACACCAGGGCAATTTTCTTCATTCTTTTTCCGTAGCTGCCGACTTGTCGCACGGCCCACTTCTAGGCTTTTATACGACACCGCTTACACGGATATGATTATGAGGAGGAGCGTAGCCTAAGCCCCCAACACTTAGGTAGACATTCTGGAGTCGACATTGGTCGGGCTTGAACCAGCAAGCCATTGGTGTCGCAGCTGTGGATTATACCACTACGATATCTCGCCACACCCCGTCGGAGTAGTCATCAACGCTTCAGTGATGTAATCCGCGTCCCGTGACAAATCTATTTGTGAAAATATATTCCTCGGGTGAGACCTAATTTATTCCACCCACAAGTAGGCTACAGTAAGGATGTATACGAGGGCTGGCAAATTTTCGTGTAAATCGCAACGAGTGGCCTGGTAAATGGCAACGGCAACTGTCATCGCGCCCCGCGGGCCAAGGTTTGGATCACCCTAATTATAATTAATTTCTTCCGGTGAGCAATTCTTGAAAATGATCGAACCTTTCACGCGACGCAACACTCCCGTATCCAGTCCCAATATAATCTGCATACTCTTTGTCAGTTATCGTAGGCGGCGGTGTGTTTGAATCATACGAACCGAATTCTCGATGCCTGTGTAAAAGGAACAACAACAACGTGGTTGGTAAATTTTGGAGGAGCTCGATGAACGCATTTTCGCAATCTATAAGCAATTCTCATTCATTTGCTGAATTGAAGAGTAGTTTCCAAAACAAAACCGCTACCTCGTGCGTCGTCACATTAAAATTACTTATTTATGAACTGTCCAGAAGAGGCAATGATAGCTCATTCAAATATCAACACACTATCTAAATTAGCCGCTAAATACTTTGGAAAGCGCTGACAATCGAATAATTTTATGTTCAAATGCGCTGTGTTTGCTTTGATGATCCCGTACCAACATTCCAAAGACCACATAGGCAGTCATGTTTCGAATTATACCCTACTGTTGCTCAGGTGTAGGTGTTGGCGATTGAAGAGCCTATATGTGCTGATTGCTCTTGTAGGTAGTCCAACCCTGAAAGTCATGTCTCACATTTAGCCGGGCCACACGCTATTTCACTACACATGAAGTGTGCTTTTTATACTTGAGAAATCAAAGTAGTAATCACTAGTCAAGCGTTAGGTGGTAAAATATAGCAATCTGTAGTTTGTGCAACACGGAACAACTTTCTGGGGCATAGTGCTTATCTGGACAGGATCCAAACGCAGATCGCAGTAGCCGACGGATACTGAAAACCAATGCATAATGCACAGCGACAGAGAATCCCATTCAACTTGGAAAACTTACTAACTGACCCCTATATCTTAATACACGTTATCGATTTTGTAACTTCATCAGGACGACGCATATAACACTGGGAAACAATTTTGAGCGAAAAATTTGTTGACTTTGATTTTGCACTTGTTTCTGGCTAAATTTGGTGTGCTTATTTCAAAAATGCCGCTGGTTTTCTTCTATCTCGTCAAGTTATTGCTCTATACGACATATGCCCAAAATATGCAATTTTTCACGAATGTAGCCACATTACTTTTTCCATACCATGCAGATATCCTCACTTTCATCATATAATATGTTATGTAGCCAAGGGGTCAATTGAATTCTTAAGAAAAAAGGTGCTGGTATCGATCATTCACCCACTTTTGGTTAGACGTTAAAGGATGCATTCATCCCAGGATATTTCATACACATATTGGATGCAAACTGCAGGATATGGCAAGAAAAATAATCATTACATTTCGTCGCAGTTGAATCGCTTATGTCCATTTTAAACATTTTGAGAAAAGTAACTTTACGTGAAGTTTTCATCTTCTTTCAGCTATATATTAGGTCCGGTTAACTTTGAAAAACCGAGACATACACAAATATGGCCAATATGTCACCGAAAAAATTCAAGATTTTCGAAAAGTTGATTTTTTTCAAGTTTTAAAAATGGACCTTCAAAATTTGAAAACTGGATATAAGCTACTTTGATTCCACTGCGACGATTTGCTATCAGCTATGTAGTACCAATATCCCATTCGGCTTATCAAGTGTAACTTGAAACTCCTATACGCAGTATAATTTGGATCAAGATGAAGATTTTAGGGATAGCAGGCCTAATGATGAAAATTTTGTAATCGAAGATGATTCAGAACGTAGAGCAGTCCATCAGCTTAAGTTAAATGATCTGACATAGGCTTTGGGACTTGGAAGAAAAATATTCGAAACTTTTAGCATCCTTGAGAATTGAGAAAATATTATTTGTCAAGAGAGAGAAGATATCACACTTTCGATCATAAGAAACGGCGTTATTATCGTAGGGCTACTTTCGGTTGCTTTGTCTATTGCCCTGATACTGGCATTGGCATGATACTGTTACCATGGGTTGCTGGAGGAGTTAGGAATCCCGATTTACAACACAAGGGAAGGACACATGTCTATTGGTAGCTCAGAAAAGATCCTAAAAAGTGCGGCATTCGTCAAAATGGCAACGTCTTAGGTCCAGTAACAATTGCACACTCAGTTAGTCTACTTGAATAAAAAATAAAATATTGAGAATAATACAGAAACATTGAAATGTTGCAATATCACAAGCACGATTGGATCATATGTGTCAGCTTTCGAATATTGTGTTTTCTTAGTGGTCAGACAATAAGGATACACATGTAACCCTGATACACATGTGCCACTGCCCTATGTTTATGTCGGATAGCAGACATTCAGAAAAGCTAAAATATCTAAATAATTTCCTGGAAAACCTTGGCATAGTCAGCGATGGGCAAGGAGAAAGTGTCCTCAATATCTGAAGATGATGGGGATAAGATACCAGAGTAGATTGGAGTTTACATATCATATGTTAGCTGACTATTTCTCGGGTATCAAACGAGACAACCGACGGACTTATGAGTTATTAGTGTAAATTTGGACCCTGAATCTCGCACTTTATTTGTACCGCAGAAGCAATGTCCGTTTAAATCGACTAAGTAAAGCAGTGCGAATGTTTATTTGAAGTCTATTGATCTATTTTCCGCTGCTTGGGGTTTTTGAAACGTTTAATAAACACAACATATTAGAAGTAGTACTACTTTTATGTGGATTATGAGACAATGTGGTGGATGCCTAACCCAAAAACTTGACGTGATAGAGAAAAACGGAAGTCTAATTTCAATTCATAGCGACCGAAAGTTAGTCAAAATCAATTGTCTGATCAAAGTCAACAAAAATTGTGTTCACCATTGTAATTATTGACAATTAACTTAGGCCTACTGCTGTGAATGTTTTATACTCAATTTTCAAATTATAGCTTGTGTTATTGATGAAATATATTGGTTTGTGGTGTAAAAGACCAACGCTGTTGTATTCACCATAACATGATTTTATTAATAAATAATAATAATAAAAAAGATCGTAGTTGCTCTCGCCGCTGAAGAATACATCGTATAACCACTATAACGGGGTACCAATGACTCTTGAGAGCATATTAGGTCTAGCTATGAAAACCTTGGAGTGCAAATGATTTTTCCGCCGCGAAAAAAACTTCGTAGTGGCGTCACAATGTCCAAAATTCAAATATTGTTGCGAGTGCGGTTCTAAACGTCGGATTACGCCTGTGATTACGCCCTTGTACAACGCACAACGTCCACATTGCACCTTCGCCAGGGAGTCCGTCTAAAGAGGTTATATTATGCACCTACACATAGACTGAGTCCAAATATTTTTGCAGCCGTCATCAAACTACTATTATATTACCAGGCGTTGCAAAATATAAATAAAAAACTTACCTAGATGCTGACGAACAACCATTGAATGACATGAAAAAGTAGCAAAGAACAAAGGCTATTTTAATCCACATGACAGCAGTAGATGCAGTGGTGGTTCTACAATCTAGGCTGGTAACAGGATTTATATATTCCATCAATTTCATCAACAGGACGAATATGAAAACATCGAATTTGTTTGCATTGCGACACGTTCGTATCCTGTATAGTCCTCGCAAGTAATGTATCTACTATTCAAAATCTAATCCGATTCGATCTTTTCGACTTGGCGCTTCAAGCGCTTCTACGGTCGATGCTACGTTTTGTGAGATCCCCGAAAGCTAGTTGATTTTATTGCTGACGACTGTCAATCATGGTGCCGAATACCGTCGTTCTCTCTATTTTTTCTTGCGATGCACGAATCCGTGGTTGTGGTCGCGGTATCATCTCCGAATGATTTAGCTATTGGAAGTAGGCTAGGCCATATAATCTTATGACTAGGCGCTATAGCGGGACTTGAGAATACATAGCTTTTCAATCGATGTTTAAACGTTGTATTTCGTACATATAGATTCAAACGGGTCATGATCATAGATCAATAATCACTTTTCACGGAAAAATAATATTTTATGTATCCGTTCACCGGACACGATGGCGGTAGAATCGCGAACAACAAACACCACGAATATATATTTCTCTTGACTAATCATAATATTGCAATTGATTTTCATTCATGATAACATTACCAACTTCAATATCTCTGAGAGCTATGCGCCATCATTAAATGCGCCATAACTTCCGGACCCTAGTTGCAGCTCTTGTTCAACATTTACCACAATTCTACAATATAATCTCTACATCGGTACATGTAATTTCAAGATTTTACTTCTCGCCATTTTCCACATGGAGCAGGGTGCTCCCCGGATTGTATGTGCACTGTACGAGTTGTGCAGTGAATAGATTTATATACATCAAATATTATGAAGCATTGGCATCCCACAGTTTCGACATCTTTATTGGGATTTTTTTCAAGTAGACAGCAATGTTCTCCCGGTTCTCTCCGGTTTGTATCATTTATAAACAAGTTAATATAATCTGCAAATATATTCTGTCTCGATTTTCGTCTTCCGTATCTTACGTAACTGAGAATTTACTCTTTCTCCAGCCTCAAAGGGATAATAAACGTGAAGAGCATTACTCCGGAGATCTGTTTCGTCAACGCGACCCCACAAATCTAATTGTCACGTTCACGTGATCGTGTTTCCATTTCATGACATAATTTCCTAACACGCGCCTTCCAATTTCGAAGAAGTACAGGCGCAATATATAGGAGTGTACGGAAATAGTTTTCGGTATGTGAATTTGTAATTTTTAAATATAGTTTATGAGCGATATGGATTCCAGACTGCATATAAAAGGTAGGCCTAACTATGATCCGTTTGCAATATCTGGAATATGCAATATATCGGAAGTTTGCAAGCAAAATACCGAATTCCCTCCGACCTGTGCAGGAAATTACGATAAACATATCCCTTTAAAAAACGTATAGTATACCCCGTAACGTACGAATATCGTTACCCCGTAAATATCACCATCTCCCCACGGACGATACTAAGACCGACCTGCCATAATTCATTGAACAACGCATAAATATAACCTCAAGTAATAGGATGGTAAGTAAAAGCTTGGTGCATAATTTATCATGTTAGATCACTTGCGGTTTCATTCGGTACATCCGTTGGCAACACATGTCTTTAGATTATCTTGAGCTGGTTTTGTGCTGACAGTTGCTGTATAAATAGGATATGGCCATTGCACAGCATGAATTCCATCCAAATTTCAAGGTTACGCAATTACGCATTCATGAATCAAATATTTTCCTTATCCCATGGAAACGCAATCAAACGTGACACCTTGCATTAAACTAAGCAGAATTGGTTTTCAATTCACCGTACCGTACGTATCGCACCTTTCTTCTTGTTCAGGATTTGGCAGTATCGATCATCATTGTATTGCAGTAATATATATAATAAGAAATATCCATTCGAAATTTCATGCCGCCTTGCTACTACACGGGCCAATGTGCTCGTTCAATCCAATTATGTATTGGATGGTATAGTAAAAGTATGAAATTACGCTACGATAATTTTACGGTACCGTTACGATATTTTAAAATGCCGTATTAGTACGGTACAAATAATTTCATGGTACGAATTGCGATGTACAATAACTATTACAGTGACCCATTGCACACCACCACAGAGCCTACTCGGGGAGACTGGTATAGTGTGGTCATAGGCGCCGACTTACGAGGTTACGAGGTGGCGCAGCCACCTCGTGACCATATTTACGAGGTGGCGGCCACCTCGTATATAAAATGCTCAAACGCCCAAGTCATTTGTGACCAGTAATTAGTAATAAGGCGAATCGATGCGACCTCGTTAGAGACGTCTTCGATTTCGATACGCGCGTGTGCCAGGCGCGTAGCCACGGGGGTTTTGGGGGTCGAACTTCTATTTGAAACGCGAAACCCCGTCATTTTGAAATGATCATTCTAACTCTAATATTCAGTTGCAATTCAATAATTGTGTAATGAATGTTCCGCGCGGCGGATTTGCGAGAACCGTGTTGTCAATTAGTGACGATCTCCCGCTGAGATGGCCGCGAAATTAGGTGATTCATTTCCGTGCGCGTGGCAGTCGTCGCTACCATGATTTATCGCGTCTCGATCAAACCTGGTTCCCCAGGCGTCAACAATCGCATCTGCAATAGGCCCAGTTCACACTATATCGTCGCTTAACTGCGCAATCGAATCTGCATTGGTGGCTTCGGCCTGGTGTGCACGATATCATCGCTAGCCTACACAATAGCATCTGCAATAGGCCTGGAGTGAAAGATATCATTGCTGGCCTATGGCCTAACTATCGCGTCTCGGCCCTAGCGTGCTTTGGCTCCTATCTCTCGCTCGTTTCGAGACAATGCGGTCGAGTTTACGCTAGTGATCGTTTTTTTATGTCATATTGATTAAAAAGCGACATCGCGAAACTGAATGACATCAAATCGCTGCAAACAGACTTTAACGTGCGAAATTGATTCCCGCTAATACTTGAACGTAACGACCAGAAGATGTGTAGCATGTCTCGAGTTCTGAAATACGACAAAGGTTTGCAATCGGTGCAATGAAGTTCGGACATTTTGATTTGCGCGCGTATTTAATTGTTCACCAGAGATCAGTGACTCGCTAATTGACAGCACTCCAGGACTCTTTGGCAAGCTTATCATACGCCTAAAATCGTTGATTCGAAGAGATTATATGATCGCCATTTACACATTGTACTTGACCCTAATTAAATTGATGCTATATTGGTAAATTTGAAAAAATCCAAATCGCCCTAATTTTTCGACTGGCTACGCGCCTAGCGTGTGCTGAGAAGCACCATCCTAGATCTCCTCTATGTTCTGCTTTTCTGAAATCTAAATTATGTGCACCCATATTCGTTTACAAAACCATTCATGGGCTAGCTAGCTTCGTGATAGGTAATCGGAGCGCGAAATTGGAGGGTGTGTTGGTGTGTGCCTGCAAATTGGAATTCATTTCTGCCCAGAATCGTTTCTCTAACAAGGCTTTGCCAGTGACATTAATCGGGAAATGCAGCAATACAGCTTAAACACCGATATAATGTGAAAGCAATTGTCGCGACGAAAGCTACTCAATACGGTGTCACACTCAAAACCGATTCGTGGCGATACTGATTAGATTTTACGCTTTCTCATTTGCCATCATCCATATTTTTTGTTATATACTTGATACATTCGTACTCCGAAATTGTCGCACAAAGACATTTTTCAGTCTTCCTTTCATTATTAACGTGATGCATCACAAGATTATGGGTGGCACAAATTCTGATTTTATTCAATTCGTTTGAACAGGGAACCTTCTACGTTCCGATAAACTTGATTGCTGGATGTACTCGTATCGAGAACAACATTATCGAATATTAAACTATTACGCATAAGATAGACAGTGGATTTCTATTGGTATGATCGCGGCATGCGTCCGAAAGTGAAATTAATTCTAGCCCAAGGGTGGCGAACCCGCGGCCGTGGAACGAAATTTGTGCGGCCGTCAACACGTGATTCAATTAGTATGCGTTGGCGGCCGTCGACATGCAGATTAAATTTACGAATTGACCGATATACTACCGAAATGCTTCGCGAACTTAAATCGAGAACTGCATCAATATTTTAATCATCAAACAATTGCGGCGATGCGAGTCCGTCAACGCCAAGCAAGAAACCGCAAAGGACAATTACTGATTGGCTGCGCGATTTCGCATTTGTAATCATCATTATTGTCTGCTTGAAGTATTCGAGAGTTGTCGTGTGTTACTTGCAAGGCGTAGTGCATTTCGTTAGTCACATTGGGCATTGCGCGTGAATAACATTGATGCAACTGCAGATTCCGTCGGACGGCCTGGTAGCGCAGGCCGCAGTTACACTTCAAATGATCGTACCGTTTTAAGATTCTATTTAATAACTCGACTGCATGGTTTGATATTAATGAGTGCAGGGCCGATATTAAAACGTCACGCGAATGGTTTAACTCTGCACGTAGGCCAGCGGCATGCAGTAAAGTGCGTTTTCGTGCGACGATGACGTCATCGATAGGGAACAATTATGACGTCACAAGACTTCGCCACCTCGTAAAAAAATAAAAGTCGGCGCCTATGAGTATGGTTATTGGTTATGCAATATACGCCATTACGGCGGCTGGTTCAAGCAGCATGCACGATTTGACTTCACATTTGGTAAATGCCATACGGCTATTTTCTGGTAAGAGCAGCGGATATTTTACCGACAAAATGTGACCGGATTATTTGAAGGAATGTGGGGTATATAGTACGGAAGTGTAAATATCCAAAGTATGTGCACGATCGGTTGAAACCAGGAAGCGTTAATAAAGGCCCAGAGGGTGTTCTGTGGGAAACCCACAAGCTTACAGCATGCGAACGACCAAGCCATCACGAATTGCGGTAGCCTTCCTGATCAAAGTATGAAGGTTATAGGTTCGCGTATTGTTGAATCGCCCCGGCTCCGAACATAAGCAACGCCCCGCCCTACTAAGCGATCCGATTTCATACCAACATCATACATCAGCACCTGCTTTTTAAATCGATCATCTTGAGTTTCTAAACCTGAAATGTGTATGTTGCGTAGAATAATTTGAGTAATAGTCTTGGAATTAATATTCCGACGATTCTCAAAATATTCTCAACATTATCCAGCGCGTTGTTGTAAGATAATGAGTATTGAAATGACCTTATGCGATATCTACTGATATTTGGTTCGGTATTCGTTAATCACACATAACACATGGGTCCTATCATATTGATCCTAAAACTATTTCGATTACATTTACGGTTACTTCATGAAACTCAGTGGGTTTCACTTAATTGAAGGATTGGCAAGGTAACATATCTCAAGGACAGCACAGTGCAGATAGCAGCGCACCAATGATACAGAAGGCTTGATTGTAAATGGAATCGACACCTAAATTTTAAATACTCATTCGGAGATCGAGCCATGTTGCCAGTTTTCATGTAAACATAAAATCACAATGACCCAAAAGATTACACGTTAAGCGAAGCCTTTCAATAACCCGTGTCACGGAATTTGATATCAAGGATACACAAGCGAGGGAATTTGCCGCGGCGTTTCGGGACGTATTGAGATCGATGGATTCTCTTATACAGCTAGTGGAACCTCTTTAGATAGATATTAGCAAATATTAAATCACATAAGGTGTCGGGAAAAAATAAATAGCTGGAATGATCGAATATGGATCATGAATACGAAGTTGAGACATAAAGCCAATATGGTTTTTGTTCCAGGCTACATGTTAGATTCACGAAGCCGAGCGATGTAAACCAAACGACCTGTGCTGTACCACAATTATTAATTACAGCAGAGTTCTGATAATAATGACTTCGACACAAACTCGTCCGCTGATGTTCGATAATGGTGAGATGAAAAACAGATTCGACATCGTTTCTTACCGAGATATCGCGAGGTTCTAACCCTATTTAGAAACGCTGGACGTCGATGAGTTTTTGTACGATGTATCCCTACATCTACGGAGAAAGGATATTCGCACGCTTCTATCTTATTTAGGAATGCCACCGAAAGAAATAGACGAGCTTTTATCAGAAAATGATAGGTAAATGCTGTAATCCCAATTGCTACAAGGAATACTGAATGAAATTTGTATGTGCTTTTTGTTATGAACTAAATCCGTTGTAGCCTATGCGTGAAGAATCAAAGCATAATGCATTTTGACGTATAAATTGATGGATGGACGATGCACTATATACTTGTGGGAATTACACGCTCTTTAGTACAAACACATCGCAGATCATTCCTTTGTTTTTCAGAAACCGTCATCGAAAAGAACAGCACGGTGTCATCGCATCCAATGGAGTTGTGATGAATAGCGGCTCTGTCGTAAATTTTCTGGAACAGAGAAAGCGAGCAATTAGAGCCTGGTGGTTTTATGCAGCTAATACAAATCTACGGACAACCCCGTCGCAGCAAAATGTCAAGGTTGGTGTATGTAGTCCAAATATTTAGCAGCAGACAGGTTCAAAAACCGCTGAATGTGAAGTAGGCTTATAAGGTAGGCCTATATGCACATGGCACCAAATATCATCCTGCATCTAATCAACACAAAGTTACAGCATGGTATTTTCTGTAGGCGTAGCCTACATTAAATGAGCAATTGGACATGATGCTATAAAAAGCCATGCAGTGTACGAAAATGTTGTACACGCTGATGTGGTTTGTGGTAATCGTTAGAAGTAACGTCATAAATCCCTACTCGAGTACAGATAGAAGGAGCGATTTACAAGATACGTCAAAATAACTTCAAGAGGAAGTATAAAATGAAGGTATGAAAAGTATTCAAGGCGGTAGTTCCAGAAGTAGATTTGGTCGAGTCGTCGCATACTTTTGGAAGTTAATTTTTGGTTTCTACTTGCGAAATTTCGAAATGCATCTTATGAATACCGCAAAATGACACATCATGGCACTACAAGTTGGTGCAATTTTCGAAAATAATTCAGTTACCGCGAGAATGGGGCTATTCAACCGAGTTGTTATATGACAATTCCGCGCATAAAAGTTGTGCAAAGATACCCCAAAGAAACTTACGACTTTGTGAAATTAAAAATTTAAGGAGGTTAAAAAGATTAAGTAGTGTACATAGTGCAAATAGGCAAGACGTATTTAATTACTCCGAACAAGCAGAAGTAGGCTACTTCTTCACTGACCAGTGACCACCTCTACGCATATGCTTTCCAGGAATTAACTAGTGGGATCACTCAAGTATATCTTGATTTAAGGGGAGGGAATATTGAGAGTCTGAACACCTTGACCACTGCATTACGCTGTTGACGTTGCGACGCCACATAAATTTCATATATTAACTGTCCTAGACATATCGTCCTATTCCTGGCCGTTACATTCTCTTCGGTTCAAATTGCTTTATTCGTCACTGCACTGACTGTTCAATGTCTCACCAGATTGTTGAGTCACGCGCGTCCTCCCTTCCTGGTATAAAAGAAGGCAAAGATGGCATCATCGTATCCCAGATACCGAAGTCCAATCAGCACGCAGTAAGGGCATCAGAAGGCGAGATTCAAAGCCACGATGTCGGTATCAGTATGGCAGAGCATCAACGCGAATCCAACAAAAACGTTAGTGTACATTCCATCGTATTTCGCTGTTCTTTAATTTGTTAAGCACCGTGTCGACATTTTAGTCCATCATGCCCGAGGCAACACCTCCCCTAATGACTTCACACTCACTGTTTCCACCGGTCGCGTCCAATATCCCCGGGACGCCGCCCTTGAGGCCTCAACAGCAAAGCCGCGGAGGAGCTCTTGAAGAGTTACCCGGCGTATCTGCCGGTTCGATCGTGCAAATACCATCAGTAGAGGTAAGCGATATATGTTCCTATGTTTTTGCAATAATCTGGACTGTAGGGTACGCAGAAAAGTTATTCTTTTTTATTACAACAACAAATCCAGTGATAGTTGTATATTTCGTTAACCATGAAATACAGAAGGTACTGGTAATAATTATGCAAGTACTACAATAACGATGTTTTTAATCGTTAAACTGACATTAATCGGTATCCACAGGGAGACTCAATATCACTAAAATGCGGAGTCACCCATAATATATAGGAGTTGGATAAAATAATCCTATAATTATACCAAAAAAAGGTATTATCGGTTATAGCGCAGAAGCTTGCGGCATTGTACCACTTTCACTTCAGGTTTGTAATGGAGCGGGCGTGCAGTAACAATCGAGTCCATCAATACTTTTCTATACACTACCAGTGGTTCTCAACCGGGGGGGGGCGCCCCCCTTGGGGGGACGTGAAAGCATCTGAAGGGGGGCGCGAAGAAGCGGTCAATTGGAAATTTTTTTCGTGCTTTGCCCGATTTACCTCCAATTCACATGTGTTTCTCTAGACCGAATTTCATATTTTTGAATTATCTTATCAACAGTCATAACTTTTAATGCCATCAAACAATATGTTGGGGTTGCTAGCATCCCGGTTGGATTTTGTGATATGACGATAAGGGAAGGGGGCGCGAAATTTTTCACTATCATAAAGGGCGGCGTGTCTAAAAAAGGTTGAGAACCACTGCACTATACAGTATATCCCTTTCGTCTATACGCAGCTATTCCGACTTGCTGTTCTTGACTTTTCAATTCTATCACCCTATATCAACAGTTTATTGCGCCGTAAGTAGTGGTTTCGTCAAATTATTGTGGTTTCTATAGGTGAATGACTCTGCGGCTCAGACCTTTGCGGACAACATCGCCAATTCAGCTGCAGTTAGACGGCGAGTTAATTGGGAATCGGGTGATGTCATCACAGACAGCAAAGTCGCAATGAATGAAACGGGGGTGACACTGGAGGTTCATACTCCTTATGTTTATGAGATCACAAGCCTTTCATTTTGAATCTGACATATTCTACTGTAGTACGTATCTGATAAAATGTTAACAGCGATTATTAATATAATGAAGATGTATCGGTATTACAATCACCCGACCACTGAGGTGTTAGCTTTTGAGTGTGTGACGCTATCCAGGCAGTGATCAGACGTGATAAAAGCAGTCATGGTTGGTTCTGAAGTAGAAGTAGAAATGACGTCGTAAATTTCTACTCCAGCACATGTACCGGTAGCAAATTCCAAGTAAGTAAAAGCAGTATTCTAGACCTAATTTTGTATAAACAATTGAAAACTGTTAAGTAGAAGTAGTAGTCTAAATCGTAACCGCTTGAGTCAAGTGCAAGTATACAGGCAACGCCTACTTGAGTACTTAGAAAAAGTAGAAGTACTTCGTCCATGACCACCTCTGGTTGTGATGTCACAAAATGTTATGTCCGTTGAATGCTGGAGATTATTATTTCTTATTCTACCCACCTCCCGATAAAACAAACATAATTTTGACTTCATGCTCTTGTAAATCATGCATTCAACAAGTGACTCAAGTTCCTTCCTTCTAAATTAAGTTTGAAATTACTGTTTGATTTCAACAGAGTGGTCAAACTAGTCATCGTTTGTACTCAGGTAGAAGTAGAGTTTTGCAGATAAGTATAAAGGTAAGTATTACAGGAAGAGTTCTGCCAAAAACTGAAAACTGTTAAATTTGGAAGTATAGTCTAATATTATATTCACTTGAGTAAGTATTGAAGGCAATAGATATACTTCGTTATTGACCGCGTCTGGTTTTGATGTCACATAACCCAACGTTCGTTGAATATTCGAGATTATTTATTATCCTCCCAAACTTTCGAAGAATAAATATTACAGAAGTTTTACTTTAAGCCTACGTAGATTATCCAATATCCGTCCAACTCAGTTCGTTTGTTCTAAATGTAATTTTGAAATTTCTGTTGGCTTACAACAACGCGATGCAATTACGAATCGAATCCACATCTAGTCCAACCCACGCGAACAGGTACACACTTCGTTGCACGGATCGAGGTTCACAGTTAACCTTATGTAATGTGCAACGACGTCAAGCATACCTAAAATAAGGCTAGATATTCCCGAAATCAATTTTCGATCTCATTGTGCGATCTCGTCCGTTCGCCCACAGGATTTGCTGAGAAAACTTTGGCGATGTCTACAGTCGTGCGGATTGTCGCGGGTTGTTGACGAGCTCCAACAAAGATGGATGATCCGAGTGGACACGCAAAAGAGTGAGTTATTGAAATATTTAAAGATTTTTCATTGCAAAATCTACATTCCCGATGTGTTTATCTAATAGGAAAAGCGGACATGTTTCCGAAAATGACGTGGGGTACTCCGGCACCGCCACAAACTCCGTTCACATACCCCCCGTACAAGCGGATAGGCCACATGGCTGTCATGGGGGCGTCGATGTCGATCGAATCTAGGAAAGAAAAATGTTACCTTTCACCAGGTTACGAAGAAAATTTCTCGAGAGACAAGGTCAGCAAAATATTATTTGTGACTTTTACCTAAATTCCATGTGCTCGTGTGCTATCGGTTATAAATTTTTATTGATAGACTAGACTGGAGGATTATGTCTGGTTTTTAGCGCCTAACAATTAACATGATATTGAGTATAATACAAAGTTTTAAAATTGGGATGGATATAGGCATTAGGCACATACAGGCGTAGCAAGCAGGATAACAATATAGAAGGCGCATTTGAAAACCTAGTGATAGTTAACAATAATGTCATGACGTTACAGACTCATTGTGACATAGTGGAAACTGACTACATCCTTGGATAGACAATAGACATATGTATATTCTCATGTCCCGCTACAAATGGGCATCACAATTTCCAAGACCAGTATGTACTTTGACCCCCAAAACTGTAAGTTCTAGTAGAGATGGAAATGCCCAAAAATATACGTCATTATTAGGTGCATCGGATAGTACCCTACAAAGTAAAAGGAAAAACAGCTATATTTTTGCTACGACTGAACGTAATAAGTGTACGGTGGAAATTTACAGCATCATGCGTTGAAATCTCGTGGTGCGCGAGACGCGGAGTCCTCATTGGAAAACGTCATCCCTACATCATTTCCAACGCGAGATGCTTGGAAGATGCGGACGGACACTGTAAGAAGACGCGGAGGTTCGAAATATTGGTGGTGTGAACTCTTAGCAGAGAAAACTATTAGTTGCTAAAATCACGGCTCGTTGCGGAGATTATAGGAGTATCCGCGATAAACAAGCCTCAGTATACCATTTCCGTTGCTGAGCCGAGCTAAGAATAGAAATTTGTTTGATAAACACCTTAAAATGTACAAAAATATCTGACGTTTCAATTTTAATGATTTTAAACAAACATTCTTGCTTCCTATTCCGCGAAACCGCAGATATATTTAGACGTGGTGTAAATACAACTTTCCGTCGTAATTAGACCATTTTCCGTACTATCGATTTTTGTTACATGAAGGATGGTCGTTTATTATTAACGAGCACTTTATTAGAGTGTTCACGTTCATATATATATGCGTACAAAGAATTAACCTTTATAACACTCACAATGCTGCCGCCTATAGACTAGATATGTGGAATTGGATTTTCGTATGGACATAGTAGGAAAAGTATTTCTGGTATCTCCTCATTCATTCAACTCAAATCACTTTGCTGTTATCTGGGCTACGTCCACGCATTGATCTTTTCGTTAATCCATTTTAGAGGGATTTTTCAAAATACCTTGGCTTGACTTGAATCTCGAATAGGGTCTAGCTATGCTCAAATATAAATCGTCTTTGTCATGTTTCACACTGGTCGCACAGAAACCCATGCAATTTTGTTAGGCACGTCACGATTTAGACTGGCTATTTGTTTTACAGCTTCATTAACCGCTCACATACTGGTGGATCAGGTCGTCCTGCCGTCGCATCTGGCGGACGTTTGGGGATCTAGTCTGCACGTTACACCTCATCAAATGAGGGAAAAGGCAGCGCGCGTTTTTCTCAATTACATCACCCAAGACGGACGGGATCTCTGCCGAGCAGTGGACAGGTTTCAACAATGTTCCTTCAATTTACATCGCAACGGCACCGCATCATTATGCTTCATTTTAAGAATCGAAAGAATTCGGGGCCTTGTCGTGGAGAATGCGTTTAAAAGAATTGTCAACGGAAACCTTTTGACGAACAGCATGGACAGTACCGGATCTGAGCTCGTCGTTCAGTGCAAATGTTTGTATCCGGAAACGGTGGAGCAACTTTGGCTATGGTACCAGGTATGTATGAATAGTATGATATTTATATTTACAGCAAAAGTGCTCAAACTAGTCATTGCTCATACTAAAGTAAAGTATAGCCTACAGAAGTAATGCCAAAAATTGCAACTCAACGTAAGCTTTTGGTACGGCATTTCAGGTATACCCATAATATGTCGACATCGCTATGTGACGATTGAGGACGGTAAAATTGAAGAAAAAACGCTAATGAAAAGTTATTCACTTGATGAAACATTTTGTTTGTTACAGACGACACGCCTTTGTGATCGATTTTGTGATTGTCAAGCCTATATAATGATTATTATCATTGGGATCTATTACAGAGCGGACAATTGCGTGAAAGCATGCAAGCGGGACTTGTTAGCAAGCGCGTGCGTCATAGCTGCTCAGTCGATCTGTTGCAACTACGCGTCTACATCGCAGAAGAGGAATACAGGCGAGCGCTCGGTCTGTTGAGAAGAAAACCGATGCCGAACACAAAAACAGGCAAGGGCGTGCCAAAGATATGTTGCTGAACTTTCACGATAATAACGCGCGTGTTACACAACCGCAGGCCGATTTTTCGTGACATCCGGCTCCGGCGGAGTAACTGGGAGCACGAGCGGTCTCACGCGACCTCAAAAGCAGGCGCTCGCTGCCGTTACGAAGTACATGAGACTGCCAGTGCCATCTCCGAGAGATCTGGTAACACGTTTTTATATAGAGATTCGGTTTGGTAAAGCGATTATGGCGTCATATAGACAATATCACATCTATTCGTGAAATATTGCGCACAAATGGCGCTGTTAACCACCCGGATGAATTAGGAATGTTAACGGCGTAATATTAACGATTAACAGCCGCATTCTTATCTGGACGCTTTCTTCCCAACGGGAACTGCACACGTAGAACCGGAAATGATTACGAAAACTGTTGTGTTCGGTGGAAGGCCGATGAAAGCCAACAAAGCTTTGGTCGACAAGGTACAGGCGTTTTCTCTCTATGACACCGCCGCAGTCCAAACGATGTTACCAAATTTTAGATTTTGCACAAAGAAGTACTGTCGCTCCGTCAACGAATCAGAATGTGCGAAGACGAATGGTGCGAATTCGCGGCTCACGATTTAACCCTTATGCTTCGTTGCGCTCGAAACGTCATGCAACGCCGCATATTGGGCGCCGTTACGAGAGAGCAGCTCACTCCTAAATGCACTTCCCTTAGGTAGGTATTCACTCTCGGTATCATCGCGTAATTAAGCATTGCACCGCAAATCTCACGATTCTCAGCCTTTTGAGAGCTCTTCACAAAGCGTTGATTTCGAGAGGAGGTTACTCCAGCGCGGTGGCAACACCTCGCGGGCTAAACGTAGCCGGAAGCCTGTCAACAATGAACAATAACCTTTCTTTTTACCCAAGCGACATCGCGTTCGCTAACGTCGATCTAGTCACCACGCAAGACGACGAAGAGATTGTCGTGAAGGCACGTAAAGGTGTAACGTTATTTGCGACTCGTGTTTTAACTAGATTTTTTTTCAGAAAAGAAGACAAGAAGAGCGAGATTTCGCGTCGGCGTTTGCTCACTTTGCGGATCTTGTGGCAGAGCTGTCGTCTTGTCGCAATTTGGTTCAGGACAAAATTATCGCGAGGCTAACCACCAATCCGACTGTGGCTCATTCACGCCAATTATTCATGACAAAGGTCTGTTATTGTTTTTGTAACGACTTTTGGAGATAATTTCATATTGAATGCGTTTATTTATATCACCTAATGTCCCAGTGTAAAATTAGTAAGCAGAACGATGCGGAATGGAATCTAGGATATAATTATACAAAATATCTGATATGCATTAAGTTGCCAAATAATAGGGTCCTAATAATGTGCAGCGCTGCATTTTGTCGTGCATATCATATCAATAGACTCGGAAGCTTCCATGTCATTGAACATGAGTAGCTGATGAAACTAGAAATTCGCTACCTGACCTATGTTAATATTTTTACATTAAACTAACAAACAATGATTGCATGTCCATGTAATATATGCCTATATAGTATCACATGCTAGCATATGTTCAAGATTGATTTAACATGTCTCAATTTACACATGATCGGCATTGTAAGCAATTTAAAATAAATAATCGATTCTAGCACTTTGGATATTATATATATATTGAACTGCATACCGTACATTGATCTTTACTTTAAGTACTACTAACTTTGTACCATGCTAAAATATGTATTTACAGGACATCTACACATTGACGGAGCGGTGG
Organism: Botryllus schlosseri; assembly: GCF_051294905.1. Lineage (NCBI taxonomy): Eukaryota > Metazoa > Chordata > Ascidiacea > Stolidobranchia > Styelidae > Botryllus > Botryllus schlosseri. The sequence goes on along the minus strand of NC_137243.1, from coordinate 7,199,730 downwards.
CGCATCCTCGTCTCCAAAAACTTCAGCATCGAACACGACACCACCGTTCAGTTGTTAGCGAAAAACATCCTCGCCGAGCCGTCCATGTCTGATGTCATACCGACTGACCTACAGGAGCAATTTCCGGGCTTCATAGGACTTCTGCCAACAACCTTCCAGGTTGCTGACCAAGTGCTGGAAAAGCTACAGAACCTTCTAACGAGTGGATGTGAGTTGAGTATAATGCGCCTGGTTTGCGTTCGATTCCATATCGTGATATTTCTGAAAAGCCCGAAAAGACTAAACGATTTGGTAAAGGATAGGTATGTTTTCTCAATATCGCAAACGTCATGAGATGGATATGTAGCTTATACATTACCTAGACTCCTAGAATAGGGTTGCCATACGTCCGAAATTTCCCGGACATGTCCGGAATTTCACTGAAAAATCTGCGTCCGGGAGGAATTTCTAAAATATGCCTAAATGTCCGGAATTTTGAAGGCTTGAAGCAGGCTCAAAAGTTTTTCGTAAATCAACATAAACAATATTATTTTAAAGCTGATTTATGCTATTCAAAATTGTTCTTCGCGCCGCGCCCGAGTTAATGCAACGTATAATGATATTAGTATGGGCACCAGGCACCACCCTCGCCAAACGATGCTATCAAAATAAATATAAATACCCATCATTTACCGAAAGAAGTCTGATTGCAATCGCAATTATAAGCCAACGGTATATTCATAGAGTTGGTTAAGGCCGATTGGATGCTTCAGTCACAGACGGTGGTTCCAAATCTTGGGGTCGTTCGCCTTTATCTGGGGATCGAGATGATGTTGGACGTAATCAGCTTGCTAGGCCGTGAGTAAGTTTGGGCAAGCTGAATTTTTTTAGTAATCAGCTTATCAAGTTTCGAGCTTTGCCCCGGAACATTTTCAAGTCGGAAATGAGGTCGCGACCATAAAAGGTTGGAAATCACCGGATGTGCAAACTGCTGGTGTATTTTATAGTAGCCTATAATATATGGAAGAATCAATATTATTGACAGAATTCATACATAAAATTTTTACAGCCAAATGCATATAGTAAGTGCCCAACAACTTACTACCCCATGGTGGGCTCAAGATCAGTGCTTTTTTGGGCGGAAGGGGGCAGCAAAAATGATGTTTCGGACCTGATTAAAACACATAAATAGACTGCCACACCGACAGGGCTGTCAAACACAATCATTTGCAGATCCTAGCAAGTAGCAATCAGCAGAGCTCACATTACAGATGGCCCAATTCATGACCTATGTTCCACTCCATTCCTGCATAGTGCATACAGTCGATGGGCAATGCTTTGCTATAGTGTGACGCCATATTGACGGTCAATGTGTTACACCTCATTTTAAAATCCGCTAGTGGGCGCTAAAGATTGTCCGGAATTTGCTTCATAGAAATATGGTAACGCTATCCTAGAAGTCTCTGAATAGTTTCTTTTGTGACATCTCCTTGCGTTATCAGGCTTGAAACATTTTTTTTCAGACGGTGCAAGCGTCGGGTCATCTATAGCTTTCCCATCTGTGACAGGGAGCAACGGTCAAAAACAAACTATATCCGTCAGAGTAGTGGGCTGAACGTCAATGAGTATTGATCGCTGGTCATTTGCCAATTATATTTTGCTACCTATGACCCCCTGATTTAGGCTAGTGGCCCTTTCGTATTAATATGCAGCGAATTCATTGTCAAATGTTTCCATTCCACGTCTTCTTTCAGAATTCAGCTACACAAATGTCGTTGCCCTTTCTGTTTGGATATAAGTAAAACTTTTTGTATATTCCGCGTGGGGTATTCTCAAATTCCAAAAAGCCTGTCTATATGCTTCCAAAAACGGCACATGGACAAGCTTGAAATCTTGAGTAAGTAGGTCATAACTCATAACACACGGGGAAATTCGAAATTTCAGATCAAATTTTGCCATTTCGAAGGCTTGCTTGAACAAACAACTTTCTTTCAAAGTTTGTGAAAGAAATAATTGACAATTCGAGGGTTCGGATAAACCCAGACAACGAACGCGTACGCGTATTTTTCGTGGTGTTATATCAGACAGCTTAGTAGGCTACGTACATAGCTCACCGTTGTTCAAAATTCAACACGGAAGTTGCCACTTCTTTGCATACTTCGACCTAATTCGTATGTGTCGATGTACTCCGAAGATCTACTGAAGCGATGAAAGCTGACGGCCAGAAACGAACGCGTCAGATTACTTATCGCGAGCAGTTTTAGCAAGGGCTCGACTATCGGCTGGAAAGTATAGGCCTAATTAGTTACTAAAATATCTGACTATCAACTAAGAAAACGAGATATTTGTGTTATCGCTCGGGCTTGATTTTGCTGTCCCTCAGAATGGTGTCAATCGGAATTTTTGCGGAGTATGAAGTGTTGAATGTTGATTGGCATCGTTATGGACAGAAATAGGCAGGTCGTGTTATTTTTGGCATTTTTCAGATATTATTTTTGACAGTTTTGGCATTGCCAGGAAAAGAATTCGTGTTTGTATACTCGAATTGACGATGTAAAACACTGTATAGTTTAATCTTGCACATCAAACTAAAGTCACAAAACGTGGAGTATCCACTTTGTGTCATCAAACAGCGAGAGTAAAAACCGAATTGACAACGGTCTTAGAGAGTCAATTCACCAAATACAAAACCGACCGACTGCTTCTGGAACATCTAATATGAATAGTCGATTCGATATGGGTGCATAATTACCTGCATTCACACAGATCACAATACCATTTATGATGATAATTAAAAATCGTTGCTGACATGTTTGAATCACAGTCCTTCAGTCGCTAACCAAGGGTTAGAAATCACGAGTGGGTTCAATATTTGATATAATAAGAAAAAATATCCAACGGACAAACAGAAAAACAGTAATGGAGTGAATGTTTGCAAGACTGTGTAATACACAGTGTGTATGGTACGCAGTGATGGGGGTTATGTCTTCGCGACTGAGGCATTTTCACTGTGTAAGTGTGTATGTTAAATTGTTCAATGTTCATTGATAAAACTATATCCCTATCGTCCAACGGGACGCAGTCTATCAGTGATTTCACCGTATGCTGACATTCTCATTACAAGTTGAAAGTAAATGGAATTATACATAGCCTACGCATTGGCCTAAATGTAGCATGAGTCGCGCGTGTCGGCTACATGAGGTAACAAAATGAAGGAGCGGTGACAACAGGAAAATGCATAGTCATTGAGCAACAGCCCTAATTGCTAGATATCATTTACTACCCGGGTCGATCAATCCACAGTATATCGTAAATCAAGATTTCAGTAGGCTACTCAACTTTTTGGCCTCAACCCTAACATTTTCATTCGCACTAAATATAGATCCCTCGGACGGTAGACCGCGGCCTTCCGAAGGGTTCACGCACCTAAATTTCATGCATACTCCTTACAATACTTCTTGACAATTCTATCTAAAACTTTCATAAAAATCTATGTTCCAAAAAGCCTTATTTTTGGCATTTTGAAGTATTTATTTTTGGCAGTTTTGGCATTTGGTTCCCGAAATGCCAAAAATAACGCGGCCTGGAAATAGGACAATGGAAACGAAACTACCAACTTGCGGAAAACTATACATTTCGAAGATAATACTAGTCGACCCTACGGACCTCGATCTGACTAGTCGTTTTGTGTTATCCCTGATTTCTTTCCATCCTGTGTGCACGTGCATTGAGCAATTGTGCATGCCTCTTATTTACAATTTACATCGCCTAGGCCCGGGTGGTTGTTTGATTTCAAAGACTACCCCAAGCCGTTTCGACACTTTCCAATCTTTCCTGTCTTTTCACTATCTTGTGATGTTTTGAAATTATATATTTTTCAATATACTGATGCATCCGCATTCAAGTCGAAATACAAGCAATCTCTTCTAAATCAATACTAGCCAGTCATCAGGATTACCCGACTACGACCTAACATCGACCTCGCCCTCCGCCACATGCCACCTCATTTTGTCGCTTGCGTCTTATATTCTCTGCATTACTTTTCATTCAGTGTGCGTGCCTCTTATTTACTTCGCCTATAGGCTAAGGTGGGTGTCTGATCTTAAAGGCTACTCCAAGTTGTTTCGACACCATCCTATCTTTTCATTGTATCGCAGACGTGTGATGTTTTGAAACGATGAAAATATTAATAAACCTGATTGATTGATGATTGATTACACTGGTCGACATTTTTCAACATTTTTTTAGTTTTTCTTTAGAACGGGTAATTGAGGGTACCTAATTTGACGATGCTGATTCCAAATTTGCCGTCAGAATTCACTCATCACGTCACAGTTTTTCGCAAAAATCAAATGAACATTTTACTCAAATACGGCAGTATTAAGGGCGTTTGTGCCCGTTTAGGTCCGTATATCACACGGAACACATTCTACAAAGCTCTCAGCTTACTTTTTTGGATTTGAGGTTTGATTATCTTGAACTAAAACCCTCCAGATAATGAGGATCATTGGTATTTCCAAGAAATTTAGATGCAGCTTCAATGAAATAGAGCCGTGTCTTTTTTTCCAAATCCGCCTTCCTAATACGAAATAGGTTTTTTTAGTGATGAGTGTTTTGATTTGAGGTCCAGCAAATACACCATCTATTGTATTAACTCAAGTGAGGAAACCCCTCGTGAATGTGTTTAGAACGTGCTCTCTCTTTGATCAGAGCCTTTAAAAACTTTTTCATGAGATACAGTATGCTATATAATGGTGGAAATACAACATTGCGCTGTCGATAATAAGAGCAGGCTCTGAAACATTTTGAAGCCTAGTGTATGACACTCCCTCATCGGCCACTTACGCTAAATTCAATGATTTCTACTGTCCCATTCATACATAAAACAAGGATACCTTGTAGTTCTAGACCAGGGGTGGGCAAACTACGGCCCGCGGGCCGCATGCGGCCCGCAACGCCATTCTGTGCGGCCCGCGAGAGTCTGAAGAAACTTATTAAAAATATTGATAAAATGCGTACTAAAAATCGAATTAATGCAGGGACTTCATTAAACTCTTTCTTAGTATATTTCACCATGATAATTCTAAGGAAGTGGGTCTCAACCTGGGGGACGCGTGCCCCTTGGGGTCATGAAAGGATCTGAAGGGGATCGCGAAGCTGAGCTCAACTGAAAATTTTTTCGCGCTTCGCGCGATTTTCTTCCAATTCCTGATTATTGCTCTGTATTTAGTATGAATTTCATATTTAAAAATCTCTCATCAATAGTCGTAACCTCCCATGCCACCAAACAATCCGCTAGGTTTGCCATAGCATCCTGATTGCGTTTTGTGATATGACGAAAAGGGGGCGTGAAATCTACACATATAGTAGAAGCGTGTTTGAAGCTAACATGGTTATGGTGCTGTCAGCATTGTGTGTTCTGGAACTGAACCCAATGCGCAATTAGTAAATCTATGAACTGATCACTGCTCACAGATTTAAATTTCAATCCTGTTTTAAGAATCGGGACAAAAGACTTTCATCTCTATAGTTTTGACAAATTGGTTATTGAGGTCGGCCAGCCTATGAAATCTCGCCATTGTTTCTGGCACGTGTACGATATCATCATATCAATGTTTGGTTTGTTTCAAATGAGCACATATATTATCTCCATGTCCTCACTATATAATCAAATACCAGCAATATTGCGTTTTGGTTTATGATCCCAATTTTATATAGTGCGGCCCGCGAATGGATTCAGATGTTGAATGCGGCCCGAGAGCTCAAAAGTTTGCCCACCCCTGTTCTAGACCGTTGAACCAGTACCATATTTATGAGTTCAAAATCAACGGAAACTACACATTTGAGTAGTTTGAGTACTATATTCCAAATTTGAAATCAAAAGCTTCATATTCTCGCAAGACCCCTTGATGCCAGTTGTACCAGCTACAAGTAAAGAAGCACATTGATTTGAATTGTGCGACAAAACAGCTTTTAGGCTTGATGCATAAATATAGAGGCGCAATTCACGGTTCCCAATGTTTCTATGAGACCTTGATCATCGACACAATAGACTAAAGAGGGTTCACCGGCAAAGAAGAGTGTGTATTCACTATCACGATTCACGATGCATATACCAAGGAAAAGTGGCATCAGTGCCAAGTAGACTATAGGTTTGGCTTTCAACCTGGAACCAACAATAAGTACAGATTCATTTGGCAAATTCAAATTTATAATACAGTTATTTAGTTCAGCCTGATTCAACTTTATAAAGCTGCTGATCATCATCACACACATGCTGAGAGCATTCTTCAGACAAAGACTCTTCACCGAGAGAATCTTCTTCAACTGCTGGTAAAACTTTTGAATCGAAATATCTGGCCCATGAGAAATCGGTCGTATTGCGCAAGTCAAATTGGATATTGAATTTTATGCTGATTTTGACATTAAATAAATAAAAGCACATGAGCAAAAGTAACAATCTTTTCCATGTCCATGTGGCTCTCTCCAAACCACATTGGCACACCAAATGGTAAATATTTTTGTTTTCAAATGCTTCACAGCCTCAATGTCGTTTTATTATTCATTCATTGTGCTGTGCGGTGCATGCCTCTTCTTTACATCGCCGAAGCCCAGTTCTGATTTCAGTTTTCTGATGTCTGATTTCAAAGACTACTCCAAGTCGTTTCGACGCCTTCCTATCTATTCATTGTATCGCAGCCTTGTGATGTTTTGAAAGGAAGAAAATATTATTAAATTGATACTGATATCAAAAGATAGGTCTAGATTATGACTTTTTTACATACCTATATAAAGTTACTTTTACTTCTACTTGAGTAGAAATTGATGCCGTTGCTTCTACTTCTACCTGAGTACCTATGGTATGTACTTTGACCACATCTGATGACGTCACAATAGTGATAGCTATAACCAAACAGCAAGGAATACGTCACAGAACAGGCTGTTTTTAGCACTAAAATGCAAAATTTTAAATCGCAGATTATAAAAAATCTTGACGTGTGAGAAAAAAAGCGACTTCATATTCGTAATCAGCGTACGAAGATTGACTTAATAGTCATCATTTTGGCCAGAAAACAAAAATCATATCGACCTATGTTATTGAAGAAAGGGTTGAAGGTGATACATCCGTTCATCTCTGAATTTTGACTTTCAAAGTAACGTCGCCCACTAGCGACGTCAACTTTTGAGAGCTGTGTGAACCTTGATTGTTGGCACAGCTATATACAGCAGCTACACTCAAGACGAGTTGAGTGCAGCTACAGGGCAGGTAGGAATAGCGTACGGAGGTAATAGTAAATTAAAAATCCTTCTGCTTTCACAGGTTCGCTCCGGTCGTACTTCGTAGTTAGCGCGTATCAATCATCGATTTCGCTTTCTCTGTTTTCTCTCTGTTCGTTTTCGTTCTTTTGTGCAATGGATTCTACTATAGAGTATGACTCTATACTCTATAATACTACGGTATCGCATAGAATGTGGTACTGAGTACCGTACTGAGAATGTCGTTAGTCTGTTGTCATTAGTTAACATAGGCATCGAGTACCGAGGGCCTATTAATACAGACTGTCAGCGAACTTGGAGAGGATAGAGTTACGATCACTATGTGCTGAAGAGTGACTACAATGTACCATACTTTTGCAGTTTTGCTTACTGACTGTCATACTGTGCTTGTATGTCAAGAGCAAGTCAAATATCTTCAGAGATAAGTAAAATGTAAAGAATTATTCAATACTACGTGAACTTACAATTATTATTAGCCCAGTCTGCCATATTCGTGTTTGCCATTACCATCTATAGTGCATTTGAACAGAGAAGTGCCCTACAATGCTTCAATTGCCTGCTGTTGAATGTTGCGGGGAGAAGTAAAACCTTGTGTTGTATCTATCTGGCACAATACTCCGATGGCATTGTCTACTTGAATTTTCTGATAATTTTGCTTGTTAGATGCTCAAACAATAGACTCTTGTTATTCGGTAGCATATTGTTAGTGCCATTACAGTAGGCCACAGCCAATATAAGGAAATTGTTTATTACCATTTCAAAGTGTTGATTGCAATTTGAACATTTTTGTAGTTTTGTTGCTATTAGCTTTTGCACTATCACTAATAAATGCAATATGTCAACTGTTGGGAACCTTGTCGACTTCGGACTTGACCCTGACAGCACGCCATCCTCTGCCGGTGGCAGTGGTTCCAACTATCTTGCAGACGGAGACACAACCGCTAATGTCGTTGATGAGAATCTCAAAAAATCTCTCGAAGCAGGTATTCAACTACTGTTATTTGTGCAAATGACTTATCTAGGGCAACTTTCTATACAGCTTCCGGCAGATTCCTAAATAGGCTCTATGGTGTTTTAAGCTGTTTGAAGGATTCTTTTCTCCATTTTTTCACTTTTTCGATTTTTCATGCAATTCTTGTAATTTTTTTCCATTTGTCATGCAACTGACATTTTACTGAAAATATTTGGCACTATATGTAAATAGATCGCTTGATTATTTCACTGTCATTTAAATTTGAGGTTCTTTCTGATTTCACGTAGGTCTACATTCAGGCTGGACTGCCGAATTTTCACTGGGTCAATTTTTTCAGGTTATTGATTGTTTTGAAGTCGCAAACACTGAGCTTTGCTACAGTGCCTTGCATACGGATCGATTGGAGTATCTCATACCCTAATAATTTCAAGGAACTCGTCCATAAATGCAACTTTTTAGTGCAACTTCTTTGAAAAATAAATGCAACTTTCACTGATTTGACTGCAACAAAAACTTGCCCTTCGCATGACATATCTTGTGAATTGTGCGCATTTGGCATTGTACTTAGCTCCTCTTTTTCTTAGTTATACATTACTACTAGTACTAGTACTACTATAGTAGGCTACTAGTGGTAGGCTATTATTGATTTTTATTTATTAGCTTACAATTTTCATGAGTGATGTTCTTGAATGAACAAGAGGCGCACAAGATCTTGCGTGGCTTATTTATATACAATGCTATTTGTTCATCCTACCAGATGTGCTATTATAATATTGCACTACTATCAAATAAATGAGAAAGTTCGTTGAATTTACTGGAACATATCTCTATTCTGTCAAAGTTTTAGTCAAGTGTGCCACAGTATTGACAAATTACACTATCCAGTATCTACCAATCATCACTTCATCAACTGCATCACATATTATGTTGCATATGACACTGTTTCAAAATTACAGTTTAAGATTGTATTTCGTCAGCCTAGTTATTGAACTGTCCATTGAAATAATAGTTGTGACAACAAAATCAATTACTAATTTTAGGTGCAATTGGTCAAGGTTGTCCAATGCCCATATCCACTGTCCAAGACTCCAAGCAAGGACAGTACGCTTGTGAAGTTTGAGAACTGCCATCATTGGTGAACCCTGAACCTCCATAGTCCCTTGAGTCGTTTTAGAGAAGAAGTATAATATGATAAAAGGTTGGATGGCAATTCCCGAGTCACCTGACATAATTTTGCTTGTCGGCTCATCATTACACACTGCCTTCCTTCAAATAATCGATCTTCCAATAATTCATTTAAAAGACATTTTTATGAGTATGTCAGCGCAGCGGCCACTTTCAGTCAGATATTTTAGGTGGGTTGGAATAGGAAGTACTTCTACTTTTCAAACTACTACAGTAGGTTGGGCAATTGGGCATACTTCCTCAAGTCGTTATGATTTTCTACTGCACAGTTTTTATGTTTTTAGGCAAAACTAGGCCTAGAATACATACTTTTACATAGTTGAAAATCTCTACTCCTGTTTGTACTTGAGTAGAAAGTTACGTAGTTGTTTTTACTCTAGTTGAGTACCATCAATGATTACATTAGCCACATCTGGTTTGAACACCTTCAACTCATGGCAACAAGGCCAAAATCGACAACAGCTTTTCATCGTTAAATCCAGTTATAACGGCAGATACCGCACTTATGTAAGTTAGCGTGGTGCTAAGATCCTACATAACAGATTCATACATTATGGTTTCGTTGTGACGTCATTAATGAGCTTGCCAAAAATTCATGCGCGGCCGCCGGCCGTGACCTGCTTTGTTCGCGCTCACGCGTCGACGCTCGCTTCATTGTTGATTCATTCTTAAAATCGCGATCAGTTAAAAATATCGTAAAATCGCAAATTTGAAACACCATACAGTGAAATGACAGCGCGACGCGTTTCTTTGTGCTATATCGGTCGGTATAATGTAATGTAGTCCGTCGCCATCGACATGAGACGCAGTTTGTGAAATTGATGAAACGCCGCGAAGCCGAAATTGGCGACGAAGCCTACAAGCCACGAGCACGTACTTGCCTCGAGTGAAATCCACGATTGATTTATGTCGATGTATATTACGGCCGCCAGACATCCTCGGCGATGTAATAGGATTTATTCGGCATAGTTTAAAACGCGACATTCAGTCGGGCTCTGGAATGCGAATGAACAACAAAGAATATTTATCGACTCTTCAACTAGTCCACTCTTGCAAACGAATGTATTCTCGTTCGAAAATTCGAATCGGGTTACTCCGCAAAACAGCGCACCCTTACTTTTGTAAGACGGGCTTGTCATATGTGCTGTATTGCAAGTTGATATCGCTTTTAACAATGCGAGTTTGCAAATGCGGATGTTAGATTGATGCTAGATTTACAGCTATCATCTAACTAATATCTTCATATTAAAATAAACCCGAATATTTTCGGCTGACACTCATTAGCAACTAGTAGAGAATTGGAAAGGACATTGTAATGTATATCTACATTTCAACAATCGTATCACCAAATATTGATATCACCGCCATGAAATTTCGAATGCGGTAATAAAGGCGAAGATATCGCTAAGCTCGATGTACTAATTTTAGATGATACGCGAATTTCACAATTTGGCACAAACTATGTTGGCGTATCTTGATAAAAGTCGACTCCAAGGCACACAAATGAATGAGTGAACGGCGTGTCCCCTCGACGCGAAATCTGTGTCGGTGTCAGCCGAAAATATAGGGGTTTATTTCAATATGAATATTTCTATTAATATGTATACTGAACTTCTAGAATATGGTAGATTGCATATTGTGCGTGTCTTGAGCGAATAAAAGTACTAGTAGCGCTGATTTATGGTCATGATTGGTTCGTTTGACTCCGGATAAGTATATCTAGTATTTCCAATTTTTGCGTGCTCCTCGGGTTCCGCTGATTTTAATTCTCACGCATCATGAGATTTAAATTGTTCTATTCTCCCGAAATATGTCACGCCGAATAGGAGCTGCTTCTCATATCCGTAAATTTATACACCGTATCCTCTTTTCCGAGACAATGAAGCGAAAAAGGTTAGCGCGGTTCGCGTATCGCCCGTCCGACAGCGGCGGATGTATCCTGTATCGTTTTACGGCGGACCGTTTTCGGTTGGTTTTGCGAAGCGTTCACTTCGCAGGAAACGATATTAATTTCAATATTTGTCGGCGTATAGCGCGTCTTGGCGATTATATGTCATCTATCAAAATATGCGTAGTATTACACTAGGATGTTTACGTCGGGTCGCTACGCGACGATCTGGTCTACCAGCGTTGTTCTCGTGAATTATGTACGGCTTGCAGTGGCATCGCGCGCGGCTGTCAAATGACGACAGACTGGCGGGTTTTATCTGCCTGTGAGTGTTTGTTGCGAAAGAGCGCGCTAGATATAAGGCATTCGTCAACGTCAGTGTCATCTACACTTTACATTATATCTTCAATTATACGGTTCGTTCTGCTCTTGTGAACTCGCTGAACTGATTGTATTTAAATGAAAGTTCATATTTGTTGTCTTAGTATATATGAAAGTGAAGCTTTTATTAGTGGAGAATGGGCGTAGCCAGGGTAATTTTACTCCTCCAGAAATAAGATTTACGAATTACGTCATTTCTTGTATGACGTAGCAAGGTTACCTCGCCGATTCGTGATTTTTGTTTTTTTCCTCCCATATTTTAAATATTACTAGAGGCTGGACCTGGATTTTAGGCCGGCGTGATTGATCACAATGTGCCTGATTGAAATACAGTCTTTCCCATTTACTCAAACGTTTTAACAGTACGTCATACTGTTTTTGGCAGTGCTGCAAGTATTATGTAACTATGTAGCTGAAATGCGATTTTGAACGAAAATGAAAATTTGCTCCTCGAGCATGTTAGTTTGACTGCTTAACATGGGGCTGTGCTGTGAAAAATACACAGCCAAAGTCGACCCTGCTTCATCGCAAATAGGTTGGTGGCGTGGTTTTTTTCGATGTTACGGATAACGTAGCCGGATTTGGAGATGTATGTTCAAAGTCATATGATTAGAAGGCGACTCGGCGAGTTGCGGGGCTTGAATCACTTCCTGGAAGTGACACGAGGCGCTGTATTAGAATTTGCTTATTGTTCTAAAGTCTCATTTTGATACCGAATCTCGAGGCTGCAGCAGCGTCGCAGAATGGAGCGGGACGGGGAATATTTCAATATTGATATCGCAGGTTGCAGTCTTTGTCTTAGTTAGATCTGAACGGTGTCACATCGTGTACTGTATTCCTAGTTGCTTTGGTCTTGTGGAATTGTGAATTAATGTTGTTTTTGCAGTGGTGATCAAAGTAGTCAGTCTTGCTACTCAAGCAGACATAGGAGTAAACCTATACACAATTGCAGGTTGATTTAGCCATTTCCAAGACGTGTCAAAACTCATTCAAGTAGAAGTAGAAAATGAACGGTCTAAAAAGTGCTCAAGTATATAGTTTCAAAAAAGTAGTAGTTTATCGAGGGGTTGTGTACTTTTAGCAGTAAACCGGAGGTGGCTGCCTTTGAAATTGAAAGATCTGTCTTTGTGACGAACAGAATGTATATTTAGTTACCGTGATACATGGGCTATGTCGCACGGCTTTTCTGACAGTTTCACTCGCACATGTGAAATGTGATGCAAACTTGTTCCGAAACTACTTACTAACCGTATCTGGTTGTTTCAGAGTTTGCTAGCAGCGGATCGACCTCGTACGTTACGGGAGACAGGCCAAGAACTGCGTGGTCAGACGCCAGCGCTGAATTTGAAGATGTTGCTCAATACGGCATCATTGAGGTGAGAAGTTCTCTTTGCCGATTTGGTGTCGGCCTTTCGAATGTGTTTCTGTGTAGGTATCGGGTTCGGATCTCCAGGGAAGGCCGGTGATCGTAGTGAGTGCGTGTAAGCTACCGTCGAACCATGTTTTGGATCAGGGAAAGTTTTTGAGGTAAGTCTCGTGCTGGATAATATGACTGTAAAATCTGATGCGGATTGAAATTTTGCTAGCTTTAGGACTCTGGCGCCTTTTCATATACCAGAGGTAGTCAGAAATGATGCGCTTCTACTTTTTTGTAGTGCTCGAGCTGCTTTTTCCTGCTTGCACTACATGAAGTGGGCAATTTTAGAGCATTTCCAGTTCTACTTGACACAACCAGTTCTAAAATACTTGTTTTTTACTGTCTTGGAAAATGCTACTTCTTCTTGTAATTGCGTTGAAATTTATCGCCGCTGGAAAACCAAACTGTCTTGTGTCCACTTTTTGTATTTTTGAGTTTTTTTCTTCTATCGCTATTTGGACATAGATCTTTCGTTTTAACGGGGTTCCAAATTCCAAAGTAGCATGGATGTCTAGTGAAGTGAACATATGAACTTGAATTTTTTAGGTAAATTGAAAACAAAACTGGTTTCTGTCCAAATTATATGGTCAAAGTCAAAATTTCCAAAAATAGACGTAGACTGTTTGGTTTTCCAGCGACGTTATGTTACTTACACCTACATGAGTAACAATGATGACTACTTTGAGTTTAACAATCTGTATAATGAACTGGGTCCCTGTATCACAACAGCCTGGCTTATCTCCTAATAAACCTGCAATAAAGGTAAAGGTGTTGAGAATTCCTGAATTTGATACATGTTACTCAGGTGATAGCAACTATAAATTGTAGAGGAAAGGCAATATCGTACTGATGAATTTTTAAGAGTATTAGTGCAAATGATTCGACTACTATGCTAAGGTTTGAAGTGTTAATAATTCAGCTCTGACTTCGATTAGGTGTGGAAACTTGGTACGGTAATGCAACATCCCTTGAATCATTCCAGTTGTAGTTGGAGATTTTTATATTATAATCTGTTGGGAAATAAAATTATTTCTGCTAACTGTAAAAAGTTTTCGAATTGTGTCTTGATCCTTGGCAGGTATCTCAAGTACACACTGGACAAAGTTGTCGAATCCGATTACAGCTTGGTTTATCTCCATCATGGATTGAATAGCAAAAACAAACCTTCAATGTCCTTTGTCAGAGATGCGTATAAAGAATTTGACAGGAAGTAAGCGAATTTTGTTGATGTTGCATTTTTTTGTTACATAACAGCATGATTTCCAAGCAGCTATGCTGAAAAAAATTGTTATTGCATAGAATTTTTACACCGTATCATCACACGTGATAGACATGTTTGATTTTTGTGCAGGTACAAAAAGAACATAAAGGCGTTTTATATCGTTCATCCAACAAATTTCATTCGGATCGCCATGGGAATTTTGAAGCCACTTCTGAGTTTGAAGTTTGGACGAAAAGTTCGCTACGTTAATTATCTCTCCGATTTGAAGGATTTCATCCAAGTGTCGCAACTGGTGATTCCTCCAGAAGTTACAAAGTGAGCGTCCGTTGTGTTATTAACTCCTGCCTGAGTTTTAATTGATGGTAATTTCGTTTCTTTGTCTACTATTGTGTCATTATTACAGTGCTTTTGTTAAAACACACATTTATGCCATGGCTGCAAAAACCATCTCATCCACTAATTGGTCACACTGGTTTCTCGTACAAGTGATTATTTTTTGTAAATCAGATTGAATGACCTTTCTCATCGTCTGCTAACCTTTGTGAATCAATTACTTGCCATGGATAAGTTTTGAAAAAAAAAATTATCGATATGCATGCATCCTACAAAATGTAATGGCAGCATGCGCCGAAGTTTTCAATCTTTCATTCACGTTATCCCGGTTTCCTTGTTTGTTTTTTGTTATCAGGAATTAACAAATTGACTAGATATGATACGCCACTGTTATATTGACCGTGATAGATATGAAACGATTTTCACAGGCATGACATGGAACTTACGAGCAAATCTTCATCTCAGCAAAAAAGTCGTGACGCATCAGAAAGCTCAGTTCCAGTCGGTGATATTCCTACTCAGCAGTTCGGTGTTTCTTTGAAATTGTGAGTCGACTAAATGTGGCCAGTAGATCCTGTAGTATAACCATTCACTAATCGAGATCTATTGCCGCTGGTTGTCGAAATTCCACACCTGAGGAGAGCTAACAGCTATAAACAAAACTATGAACAAGAATGCAGAAGCAGTCCCACATCGTATGATGACGTGGGATTGTATTGGTACAGATAGCGAATTTCAAAATTGACCATTTAATTGTCAGGATCAGTCTTCCTTCCCCCTCACCACGCCTCAATGATAAAATTCAAACCAATTCCAGTGAGGGTATTTCTATTTGATTGATTCAGAACGATTGATAGGAGATATTAAACTATGGTTTGAACTCAACATTGTTTTACAATGTAATCAGCTTCGCAATTATTTCATGCCGGGAAACTTCACACAATGGATTGATTATTATCCAGTAAGGAATTTCTAACTGGGACTATATTTTTTACTGTTTTCGAGATGATTGCTGTGCGGTTCTACATCAATCAGGTATGCGAGCTGGACCGGTATCGAGCTCGGGCGGTTCATGTCTCGCTACATTTCGGTGACACATCACGCACGGTCTTATCACTAAATCGGGACAGTACCATTTTCACCTTGTTTCATGATTACCAAGAACGGTTAAATTCAACTCGTAAAATTTATAGAATATATCCGTCCAGTAGAAGCGATATCATTCCTCGCAACTGTAACGCCATGTCCAAGGCCAGCGTCGCAGCACTGTGAAAAATCCACGATCGTTTGAATCAGAGAGTAAAATCACGCGAGGCACTTCCCTTTAGAAAGGCCATCGCACCTCGCATTGCAGCAATAAGTGTTCAAACACTTTGTAGTTCTCCCAACACTAAACGAACCACGCTTTCTAGGGATTTGGCCGGCTACTGTATCAGCTCATTGATGGCAGGATCAACATTGAGCGCCCCCCTTCACACTCGATAACGACCCCATGGTGCAGTATTTTTCAAGAACTAGCTAAACCAGGGGTGTCAAACTCAACTTGGATCGCAGGCCGGATTCCAACCTTCTGATCGGTCGTGGGCCGGACCAGTCAGATGATTCCAAAATGTCACCTTTAATTCATACCCTTGTTTTACACTAAAATACTTTATTATCAAACCTTTATTCGCCAACAAATACGATAATTGGCCGGTTGAATAAAGTTGAATAAACCGCTAAAACAGTGGTCTGCATATAACGGTTTTGCATTGGTGCTCTCGCTTCCGTGAATGACTACTTTTAACTATCTAATTTCTCTATAAAACTCTTGACTCAGTGTGAACTTTTTGATTTCTCTGAATTTGGTTTTAATTTCAAACACTTGTTCCTAATACTGACTAGACTGGAGTGAAATTGCAACACTGCTTTCGGATGGGTATAATGTTTCTTGTGCACAGGTTGTACATTTGCTATTTCTTACTAAAAACTCGCCTTTTGTCAGAAATGTGCAGGCATTTGTCAACTTGCTCAGATTTGCTTCGCGGGCCGGATGAAACCGTCTGGCGGGCCTGATGCGGCCGGCGGGCCGTATGTTTGACGTCCCTGAGCTAAACCCTAGATATGTCGATACACTAATAATAAATTTAGGATATATCGCATGTTAGTCTATTACTCATAGAAATGCACCGCACACTGTGCACAGGTCCGCACCCGTAATTATCATTCATCGCAACCAATGAAAGTGATGTAAAAGTAATTAGAGTTCTGGTATATTGAAGGAAGTTTTACTTTACAGTTTGGAAGACAATAATCCTGGTTACAAAGTCCCGAAAGTAATGCAAGAAACGATAAGTTATATTCGCGAAAACGGTAAGCTCTACATTATCCATACCGATTCGCCGCTTTAACTGAATGCGCTTTTTGTTAAGGCCTCACGACGCAGGGAATTTTCAGGAGATCGGCCGCCGCTACAGCATTGAGAGAAGTTCAAAAGAGTTACAACTTGGGAAATCCGGTACTTTCTGGCTTGGCTTATCCTATATAAGGAAATCTTTCTGTCATCATAATGGGCTTTAATAGTATTATAGTATCATTCTCCTGCAGCATGCATAAATTCATCAAATAAGTAATTTTCTGTGAAACCATTTTGGACTACCATCTGCAAATAGGATTAGTGATACCAATAATGCCACTTATTAGCTCGTGTCCTGTGACAGGTTGTGTTTGACGAACCTCACCTTGCTGCCGTTACCTTGAAAGCGTTTCTTCGTCAGTTGCCGGAACCGCTGCTCACATTTGCGTTGTACGAGTACATCCTTAATATATCGCGTAAGTTTTGTGATCACTATACTACTTGGTGAGGTTTCGACGGGATTTGAATGTCACTTATGATGCCAATTTTGTTATGAGGCGATTGCGAACGACATACTAGGTTTCACGCCATGTGCTACACAACATGACTTTGTCACAGAGAAAACAAATGTTGATGACATTGATGACTCCAGTCCATGTATCATGTGACTTGGACCTACTATATACCCCGTTTCATTCTAAATTGTCCTTGTGAAGCATAATCCTTCCAGTTTCTCAAAAACTGGCAAGAGGCTCGATCATTCTCAAGTGATATCATCGCAGCAATTGGAACATTTGAACCCGTGTGACTTTTTCTTTGCTAGACACTGCTGACTGCTACCAAAACTGTGAGCTTCATAGGCAGTTGACAATGCTGAATTGTAGATATTTGTTTTAGACCACTCTGGAATTCCTTTTCAACTGTGTGATGCGGCATTTCTTATAGTTATGGCTTTAAATTTGTTTTCTCATTTTTCATCTATTTCGTAAATTTATCTAATATCTATGTGGTGTTGCAATTGCATTGTGGCGGGTCTGATTAAATTGTAGAAGTTTCGTTAAAATTCCTAATTCCTACCTGGATTGGGTATTTAGAGAGCTTCCGCTTTCAAACGATATATTAAATATCTTACTCTGATATTACTAATTTTTTTCAACAAACAGTTGAAACTAGGGTTGGGACTTCGGGATCGAATTTGAAATCCCGGGATCGGGATTTCCCGGGATTTTCGCTTCTCAATCCCGGGATTTCCCGGGATTAGCAAAATTGTAAAATACGCATAATGCAAGCTACATTAACAATATCTATTCCTTATAATATTGATTCCCAACCGCGGCTCCAAGGTAGCCTTCTTGCGGCTCGGAGTGACCTCTAAATGTGCCACAAAATATAATGGACGACAGTTGTTGTTTGTTTCTATATATAGTTATAGGCAATTGTTGTATATGAATGCTGAAATGAGGAATACGAGATATCTCTAAAGCCGTCCAAGGCCGCTTCTGAAAACAGAGAAACAGAATTCTCGCGGACTAGCGTCAAACGCACGGGGGAATACCCGTCAGACAACGACATATCTTGAGTTCTGCTGCTCGTAGACCTTTATATATCGTGTTTTTGAAGAGAAAATTACGACACAATTTCACTAACATTAAAATAACGGCTCATAGTCAAGTATAAATTGCGATAAGTCCAATATTTTTCATAGAATAATCCTCTGCAAACTTGTGTATCATGTGCTGGAATGTATGAAGAGTTATCACGTGACAACAAAATAGTATGTTGAGTAATGATATGCATTTTCAATTTATATCAATGTATAGCACTTGCCAATCTGCGTCTACCAATGCTAGAATAACAGATATACAATTTGTAGAAGTCTATGTGCATGTGCTGTGCATGCTTTTGAGTTTGCTAGATGCTGAGATTTAGAGGTAGGTTATCAGATACCTTTAGAATCAGCATATAGTCTAATCGGGTGTTTTAATGGGGCTCCCTGCGTATACTATGAAGTTTGAAATGCGGCTCCGACATTCAAATTGGTTAGGAACCCCTGATAAAGAGTATCATCGCTTAGACGGTTTCGTAATTTGTTGGCGAAATATCCTTAAAATATGGGCGGGGGCGCCAGACGTAGGCCATTTTCGAAAAGGGGGGCTGCAGGGACGTAAGGTTAAGAAACAATGTTTTAGACAACCTGTCTAGTTTTTGACACTGCTTTATTACCAAAAAATTACACATGACGCTACGTAAGCCCTGGTAGATGCTGTTCACAAATCCCGGGATTTCATTGAGGCTAATCCCGGGATCGGGATTGCTTCAAATCCCAGGATCCCGGGATCGGGATTTCCCGGGGTCCCAACGCTAGATGAAACTGGCTGAAAATGTGACATTCAAGATATTCCTGATGAAATTAGCGCTATGTCTTCACTAGTGTCGATTGACTAGTGTCAACTCTTTCTATTGTCATCCTTTGTGTGCCGTAAGCTGTTATATAGCTAGTTGTAGTGGGGCAGGACGAAAGCACCTCATCAAATTCTGCACTATGTGTCGGCAATATGCCCCAATCATACACCATTCATTAACTTCGTAATTTACAATTCGATAAAATTTTTGTTGATGCAAATTCATTTTTGCTGCAGGCGTCGACGAGGACACACGATTTCGTGTTATTTCTGAACTGATGCAGAAGCTGCCGCCGAGGAATTTCTTGGCGTTGAAGACGTTGATTTTGTTCTTGGCGGAAATCGTGGCTAATTCAAAAGATAATTTGATGGACGCGAGCAATCTGGCTGTCGTGTTCGGTCCTAATCTCGTATGGTCCACCGATGTAAGTATACTTGATAAACTGTCGCAGGCAAGCTGTATCCGGTGAGCACAATTCCCCCATGTTGTTACAGATGTCAATTATTCCAAGCCATTATATTATATGCAGAAGGTTATTTCCATTTTTTATTTTCGGTATCATAAACTCCTATTTGAGTAATGGTTACTCCACAAAGCCAACCGAACTTAGTTCGAACACCCATTTACCAGTGTTGGGATCAAGTCACTACCTTCGAGTCACGAGTCATCTCGAGTCATTGCAGATTTTGACTCGAGTCAAGTCAAGTCAATCGATTTTCAAAGGTGACTCGAGTCAAGTCAAGTCACTCGTTTTTTGGAGGTGACTCGAGTCAAGTCGAGTCAAGTCAAGTCAAGTCACGAGTCAAGTCACAATTCAAGTCAAATTGAATTTTCGATGCTAGCTGTGTGAAAGACAGATTAATTAATCAATGATGATCATATATCTTGAATCAAATAACGAATATCTAGTTAAATGTACATGCGAAAAGACGTTGTATCACTCACGCACACGTAGAACTGTTAATAAAATACGTGAGTAACTGTACAGTCACATGCTACAGTCAGTTATTATCAGCCAAATTATAGGACCTAATCTACATCTACATATACGTGAGTAAATAAACGCACAAACTATATTTGTTTGATGTAAATCATACATAAAGGTTGGTAAAGGTGAGCACTGCGCAACGTAAGCATTGATCCGTCTAAGAAACAGAGACACATTGCTTCTACTACTACTACAACAACGCAAGCTGTGGTTGTTTAGTTTACGGTCTATTTACTTGTGATCAAACAATCGAGGATCAGTGTATCGTACGATCAGTGAATGACTGGTTGCTCTCACAAGTGACACCGGCGTATCCCGAACAATCCGAACATACACGAGATACAGTGATTTATTCGACACCGTTTACTTGATGACTTGAAATTGACTCGTAAATTTTGCTTCGAGTCACGAGTCAATGCGCATTTTTGAAGCTTCGAGTCAAGTCAAGTCAAGTCATTTTTCCAAAGTGACTCGAGTCAAGTCAAGTCATAAGAAAAAGTTGACTCGAGTCTGACTCGAGTCAAGTCATGACTCGAGTCATCCCAACACTGCCATTTACAGTAATATGTGTCGCTTACACTAGCATTGGATGTTTTCCAGGTTGCTTCTCTGGTAGCAATGGGGCCAATCAATACGTTTGTGAGATTGCTTCTGGACTATCACAAGGAACTGTTCTCAGAAGATTCAGAATGCTAGTGTTCCGATCTGTCAAAGAGTCTATGACACTAAATTTTGTTTTCGTATCCAATTTACTTTAGTCCTCTGTACTTAGTGTTCGCCTATTTCTTTCTCCTTTATCTATATTTGAAGATCATTGTTATTAGTCTGTGTTGGTTGTGATAGCTCGCGAATTTCCTTCAAGTGCAATCTGCTATCAACTACTGTAATAAAAATGTGAAAAAGTGACTTGGTTACTTTTGTGTATAGCTCGATTTCGGTTCGGGTTATTAGCAATTTTATCAGTTCAATACACAACAAAAATTGCGATACAATGAAAAAATTGGAAGGTGTCGAAACGACTTGGAGTAGTCTTTGAAATCAGACGCCAACCTTGGCCTAAGCCAGTGGTTCCCAATTTGGGCGATTTTGAGAAATAGGGGGCGAAAATGTTAGGACATCCACTGGGATACTAATTAACATGGCCAAAAATGCATGTGAAGGCGTCTTATTCTGATTGTGATGCGGAAAAATGTTAACTCAACGGAGAGAGACGCGGAAATTGGTTTTCTGAGCCCCTACCACCTCGGAAAAATGGCCTTTTTTAGTAAATTCACCGGCGATTGGAGTTAAGTGAATAAATTACCCGTTTAGATGTCCTCTTTCGGATCCGTAAATATGGAGGGCGAGAACTTGTTTATAGGGGGGCGATGAGACGAAAATGGTTGGGAACGACTCGCCTAAGCGATGTAAAGAGGAGGCATGCACAATGCGCACTGGATGACAAGTGAAAGAAGATGATATAAAAAGCAGGCGACAAAAATGAAGTGGCATGTCGCAGAAAATCGTGGTCCGGTAATTTGAGTGCTTTGAAAATTAGTTGCTACGGATGGGAGTAGATTCAGGTAATGCGATCTTGCTTTATGATACCATTTGTAAAGCAGTTGGTTGACTATTCTACCCAGATTAATGAGCATGCGTTTATTAGGATTCAGCAAGACATAGCGAACTGCGGCTAGGTGGGAATACGGTCGACAAGGTTCACGATCACTGAAATATCGCATTAATCCGATCTTAATTTGGTTGTGCTGTGGAACGCCAGGTAAGAATCTAATTTAGTTTTGATGCTCCTTGCGAGACCGTAACTCAATATAATTACGATTTCCTAAAATGAGAGGAGAGACTGGGTTGAACTTCAATCTTGACTGTTTTCGTAAATTCAATGACTGATGAGAAAACGACGTAATCGCAGTAAGAGCTAGGTACGCATATCGCATACCAGACGTGGGCGGGATTACAATTTTTAAATGCGAGCTTCAAATCCAAGCTCATATCCGGCAACGATTCAAATGAAGCATGGGCATTTGAAATTGCCTCTCCAAACCAATGATATACATAGAAAGAGATTCGTTATTTGTCAACTGCCACAATAACATACATATCAAAAATACAATTCGGCGAAGTGTGATATTATCGAAAGTGGTTAGTGACTTTCGATAGTGATATACTGATAAGCATGGTATAAAAGCAATGGTAATTATACATTATATATATCACTAGATAGAAGCTGGGCTCGATCTAACATGCCCATCAAAGCCGAGCAACCCAGGCCAAGAGCATCTTATTCAAAAGTCGTTACCTTCAAAACTTAATTAATATTAATTGATAAAAAAAGCGAGATAAAAACGCAGAAAAAAAAACAGCGCAAACCGATAAATCCGGTTTCGCATAGCACGTACCAATGATATATATATCACGAACATGGCACGAACATAGCCAAGTGGGTGGCACCCACTGAGCTATATAAACACGGTGGCACCGGATCACTTATCCATGAACACCGGACGGCATCGGAGCCCCCGAACAGTGTGGGCCGCACGCTTCAGTGCTCAACGCAGTCAATCGCTTCCTATTCGTTTCGTTCCTGTGCGATTCTCAGACGGCAGCATAATAATCCGTTCCCCGACTTACATTGATTTTGGCATGTCTCATGATGAATATTTTGCGGAATCGTAGCGCGATATGAGCGTGCCTTTGATATAGTGCGACTGATATTGGACTTCTGCTCCGATACCGTCACATAAATCCCGTATATTCCGACGATATTCAAAAGATATAGCATCATAGCTTAAGGCGCATTTGCAAAGTTTCAGAGCATATATTTTAACGGCGAAAATTTGGAAATAAAGTAGACTAGAGAGGGTACTGGTACATTGTGGACAGTGGAAACCTGAAATCTATATGAACCAGACTGCATATGTACAGTGGTTGTTTTTGTCCGTCCGTGACGCTGGATATAATGTTTCTTGCATAAAACTATCTAGAAATTAAACAGAAGATTATGCATCACGTTGTGGCGTTACCACCAAATCCACGTGGTATATCCATGCAATATTCCTAGTCTTGCAGTCGCAGGTTTTAGTTCTTGGACTCCTATACCATTTGATCAAAAATTGCCAATGTTTACTTACTTCTGGGCTCTGGCGGCTAATACCGACATTTCATTCAAAGTGTGATATGATATCGACCAACAGGTAGATCATGAACCATTCACTATATCCTTATCATTTGATGGTGAGCGCAGTACAGGCAAAAATGCGGGACACGGAACCGCATACGGCCTACGCAAGGTTTGATGCCGCACTTACGCACCCACATTATGATTAGTTATCTCTTATCTACTCAATGATTGATTATTAGGTTGTGAAATCTTCCCGTTGGAGATGAAACATTATATGCATTCGCTAACAATAGAATTACTTTTGTGCCAATCTTTGCATAAGTCAAGTGTATTAATTGATTTCCGTCAATTTGTTATCAAACCTTGAATAGGCTATAGTAATCTGTGAGCAACCTGCCTGGGATTAATATTCACAAAAGATGAACGCAGCTGGCCAAAATGACGATGCTACAGCAGCGGATACTTCGATGATATCAAACAGCAGCCCGTATCAACCTACGACAGAACCGGTAGCAAACAGGACTTCGACGTGCGGCGGTTTCATTATCGACGTACAGTACGTCAAGTCGCTGCCTGGGATCTTGAAGCTGGTGGAAATACTCTTGTCCATTATCGTTCTGATTTGTATTGGAAGCGCAACATGTTATACAAATTCAGGCTCTAGCTGCAGTGGTCTTGGTTTCCTTCGTGGTGTTGCCATATGGGCGATTGTGTTTACTATTATCCTTTACTTGATTTTTGTATTGACTATCAATACCAAAGTTAAATTTCTCAATTGGCCTTTGACTGACCTTATCAACACCGCTGTAGATGCATTGTTCTTCTTAATTTCTGCCATCGTCACTGCCACTCAAAACGGCAACGCTGGAAGCACGGCTGCTGTCGTTTTTGCATTTTTCTGTGTCATTGCATATTCGGGTAGCGCATGGTTTGCGTACAGGGCATGTGTTCTGGAGTGGCACAAGCGTAAATCCCACATTACGCATATTGCCGGCGTGGAGTCCTAAATTTCAAGTGACAACATTCTCTAGAACTGTATCTAGAACTTATTTTGTAATAGTGACAGGAATATTATGTCCTGCATCAAACTCTCATATCAAAGCTACCATTTGTAGCAAAAAAACGATGATTATAATTTATATTGTGCAGTTGGTGAAAGAATGCGAGAGACTATGTTTGACTGAAGTAGTTGTGTTTGTGATCATGTTTATTTCACGCCATCTTATTTTTCAACCAAATTTGCGTGATTGTCTAAATGGGCTGCGATTATTGCCGACTATTATTCTTGATATTGCTTAATATGCTTTCAATCTTATCGAACTTTCGGTTGTTCATATTGTATATGTCTGAATAGGAAAGATGATTTCTGTAATATTGTCACTTTGTGATATAGTGCATGCGGTACCATATAATATCTCATAATAATGGTAACTGCAGCTATTTCTACAATTCTGTTATGAAAGAATACTTGAGATTTCTCGCCTATATACATATAACAATGTGCATCTCATGACCATTTTCAAATCCAACAAGCGTTATTCCATTGCAGATTACACGGTATACACATGCTTCTTGTTCACAATTTCAACTTCGTCCTGCTTGGTATAAATCAATGATCCTGACTGATATGAATATGATATGAATTCTTGAAAAGTATAATTGATTGAGTAATTATGATCAAGGATGATATAAATTTTTGTAAAATGTTATAATCATGTAGCCTATATACTTATGTCACTGGTCCTTTTCATTTTATCCTAACCTTCGACTGCATTTGGTGCCGGTATCACAGAAGTCTTATTTTTTTGGATTGTTGGGTTTCAACGTGGCGTAAACTATATTTTGTCTCTGATTTTATGGAATGGTAGTTCATGATCAATCCGCTGTTACATTCACCACTGGCTGTAATCTGGTTTATTTCTGAGTTGATGCTATTTTTCAGTCTGTGCTATCATAACCGCTAATGAATCCTTGCGCCTATTCTTATTTGTTTAAACCTTTCCTTTAGATTATCTTTAAGCTACTTAGTCCATTGGTATAATTTGAAGTACTGGTATCCTGAAACTGTGACAATGTAATGGCCGGGAAGGGAAACTTTGCTGTCTTGGAGGAACAAATATCTTACCAAGTACTCGAGTGATGGATGTAGGCTGATGGGCAAAAGATTACTGCTGTATGCAGCTGGTGGGCGGAGAAATATCAAATTGCAAATTACTTACCATTAGGGACATCTGTCAGGTACTGTCCGAGACTCACGCCGGAATTACACGTAAACATGTCCTACTGTTTCCCTCTTCTCAAACGGACGGATCGAGCAAAAATAAGGAGAAGGAAGTGCAAGAACGTGACAAGTCGCGTCCGTTCACTTCCATGCGCATTTTCCATCCTTGAAGGTGCGCTGCGCTCAAAAAATGATGTGGTCTCAAATTGACGGGCAAAACGAAAGAAAATTTTTGGCCTTAGCCATTTTCTTCAGAACGACACCGTAATGGAACTGCAATTTATTGAAGTTTCCACAGGACCTTCACGCTCCAGCTGGCGTGGCTGCTTAACCCGTTACATGGCACGATGTCTTCATCGTCGCACTTGCTCGGCGCGATAAGGCAGTCACGCAGAGAACGAACTTTAGACGTATTTTCTTCATAACATCGGCTGACAACTATCTAATGTTCGTTCTCAGCGTGACTGCCTAATCTCGTCGAGCAAGTGTGACAGTGAAGACATCTGCGGCCAAAAATTTTCTTCCGTTTTGCCCTTCAATTTGAGACCACATCATTTTTTGAGCGCAGTGCCCCTTTAAGCGCTATGTTGTAGACAGGAAAACTAGTGTGGCTTTCGGTTAGTGCTCAACTAGGGTGCAGTGGTTGATCTCGGGGCTTTACTTTGTACCATACCGTATATGTTGCAATACAATAGGTGAGGTGCCAGCTGGTATAAATGTTGATGGTGAAAAGCTACTTTGTTTGTTGTCATGGGTTTGTTCGGTTTGTATGCAGCCCGTTCTGATTGTCACTTTTACGGCTTCTGTTCTCGCGTCGCTTCAAGAAACGACAACCTACTATTCTAATACAATCTAATATTACAGTATCATAGATTTTCCTATCCTCCAAGTTTCAACGCGTATTCCTTGCAGTGTCACTGTCACGGGCTATTCACTATCAATTGCGATGCCGAAATCCCACTAATATCACTGAATTAGGGAAATGAGACGATTCCGCATGCGTCCAGGACGAATCGCATGGTCCCGGCTGCTTTAGTAGTCATCAAAACCATGATAAAAGTGAACAGCATCGCTCTTATTTTAAAGTGAAAACACTGGCAGAGGCTCTCGATTCTTTGCAGATGTACAGATGAGTTTTCTCTCAAGTGACTCTTATGATATTTTAATCATCTACTTGTAATAACGTTGGTTCTGTTGGTGTCAGTAGGCCTACTATTATCAGCGCTATTTTAACATCTCCCAAATTCGTTGGTTGCTATGGATTCTGGAAAGAGATATGCCGACGCTTCAGCGGATCCTCCTCCGTATACACCGAAGGATCCTTCTCCATATACGCCGACAGAACCTTCTCCATATACACCGACAGAACCTTCTCCATATTATCCGACGGATCAAAACGATGACATTCAACTGTTCGACAATGTCACCGTACACAGGCAGTATGTGAAGTCCATCCCAGGAATATTGAAGGTAGTGGAAATAGTGCTGTGCATCATCATCTTGATTTGTCTCGGGTCAGGACGGTACGCATCCAGTTACCTGCAGGGTGTCACCGTTTGGGTTATGGTGTGGACGATCATTCTCTACATCATCTTCGCCGCTCGCATCAATGAGAAAATTCATTTCGTCCATTGGCCTGGAACTGATTTTCTGTTTACGGCTTGTGATTGTCTGATCTTGACAATTGCAAGCATCGTCGCCCTTACCCGCGGTGGTGAATCGGGTGATTGGGCTGGAATTGCGTTTGCGATTATCACGGCGGCAGTCTATGGTTACAGTTGCTACCTTGCGTTTCATATCTGCAAGAATTACGTCCACGAACGAAGAGCTAATCGTCATGTTACCACGTCGGTCACCACTGTCCAACATGGCAACGTTGTCACTGAGCAAACCATCACCACCAGATATGCGCAGTAGTGGGGCTCAGATTGGTTGTCGATGGAGAGTTTGAACCGTATATCGTCGTTGAAATCAGATTATTGCACGGTTATTATCCTACTGCTCAATAACACTCGCATTTCAGATATTTGAAGGGAATATTAAAGTTATTCAGAAGTCTACTAATTTTGTTCAAGTTTTTTCTGTTCATTGTATAATTAGTATAATTAATTCAGGTTCGAAGTTTTCATAGCAATCAATCAACAATTCTATTTGAAATTTGGACTCTCAGAAAGATGGATGCAGCTGATCAAAAAGACTATGTTCCTATCAGCAGATAAATCTAAATTGCAGTCCTTATCGGCCTATTGCTGCATCCGTATCGAACACAATTCAACATGCAGTGGATTAGTTATTCACAATGTCGTGTGAAGTTGCTTTCCAGAATTTTGAAGCTGGTAGAAATCTCATTGTGCATTATTGTCCTCATTCGGGATTCGTTATTCAAGTTATCATAGTATTAGTTTTTGTAGTGGTCTTCCGTTGCCAATTGCCATATGACCCATGACATTCTTAACCCAAATATTCATTACATGATTTTCGATACTATGCTCAAGTTTTTGAACTGGTTTTTAACTGTCAATTGGATTCCATGGGTGGTCAGCTACAAAGTATTTCTCATTCAATGGGTTTTGTCTGCTTCTGTTGACTATTTCTGGTTAAATTATTGAACTAATTCCACTACTGCATCAGTCTCTCTAACAGAAGTACTTGTCTTTTTCTTCAAGGCATATGGAAAGTAGTTGTATGGTTTTGTGTCCTTTCTAAGTGAAATTGTCACGATAGATCCGTGTATCACTGTCACAGAAAGTACTTGTACTTGTACCCATTGGTAACAATCATCGGTTGTTCTTTACAATATGCAGCATTAGGCCGTTGTCGTTGGCAGTAGACTCAGGAAAGTCTGCCGCCTTAGTCCATATCTACATTTTCAAACCAATTGCAGGCTACTTTCAAACATCCTGATTCCTACTTGTTCTAGCAGTTGTCATGATGTATCCTGAAGATGTTACTTGAATTGATTGAGTGGAAATTTATGACAGGCTTCTACTTCAGTAGCCACAATGACTTCTTCTCTGGTCAGTACTGTTGGCTATATCTTGCTTTTCATTTTGAGGCTTTTCATTTTGAGTTTCATCACTGCCATGTGATCAAACCTTTGTGGTGCTCAATTGCTCTCATACACATAAGAAAATGACCATCGATTCAAGCTAAATTCAGCACGTATTCTATTGCAGATATATTGACCACCATTACACATGTATGATTGCATATGTTTTTTACGTTTACCAGATCAGGTTGATCATGCCTAATATAAAGCAAAGATTCTGTAAATTTTCATTGCAAATGAATTTTCTGGAAGGTACATTTCGTTTAGGTTGAATAGATTTTTAACTTGACTTGCCTTATCCACTATGAGTGTGACCTACTAAGGATCAGCATAACTTTTTTTTATCAGTAGTAAAACTACGGTATATTTCTACCAGCTGATGTCCTTGCGTGAATTTTCCTTAATCCTTTGATGCATTAGAGAAGTCTTACTTCATCCCATCGATGTACTTATGGATTGGAGTGTTGGTTTTGTACTTATAAACGTTGTTGACTTTACAACCCAAGGTTTTACAGAATGATGGCTCATAAAGAAGAGTGCAATCAAAATCAATTCTACCGCTGCTTGTGATTTGGATATTTTTCTCAGTTAACAGTACCAGTCTTTGTTATCGCAGTTGTTCGGTATCTCATTGAATTATTGTATATGATAGAAATTTTTGAGTCTGTATGTGTGGTTAGTCGATCTATTCGATCTTTAGTGCTGGTTGGTTATAACTATGTGCTAGTCTCTGTGACTACTCGCATATCGGCAGTTTTACTCATCTTCGAACAGTAATACCGAATGGTCTGTTTTATATTGCAGTTGAGACTGTTACTGAGCACTGACATAAGATATTTTAGCATATAACTGATGTTACTGAGATGGAGTCTGCAAGACAATTTGACGATATTGCGACGGTGGACCCGCCTCCTCCATACCGACCATCAGATCAGGGTCAAAACGGAAGTATCACACTCGACCTAGACTATATGAAGTCCATTCCGGGAATGCTGAAAGCCATAGAAATGGTGCTCTATATCATCATTTTGATTTGTGTTGGAGTAGGGATTCACGCTTGGATTCACCTGCGCGGGGTCGCTATTTGGGCTTTAATTTGGACCATTCTATTGTACGGTGTCATGGCTACTAGTGTCCGTGAAAAAATTAGAGTCATTCACTGGTCGGCGTCGGATTTCCTATCCACGGGTCTACATTTCATGATGATGCTGATCGCAAGCATCGTTGCCGCCACCCACGCCGGTCGGGGTATTTCGGCAGATGATGCAGCTATTGCATTTGGATTTATCACGGCGGCGGTCTGCTTTTATCATTGCTACCTCAGATATCCTGATTTCAAAAGTTTAGTGGACAGAGCGCAAGCTAGCCGGCACAGCACTACGGCTCAAGCTGGCGGTCAAGTTAGAACGACGGTCACCACAGTGCAACAGGGCGACGTTGTCACCGAACGGACTGTGACCACTGTCCACCAGTGACATGAAAGCTGAAATTTGGATCGAAATTTTTGTTGGGATGGTGTTTCAAGCTGTTTTAATCGTATCAATTCAAACACTGTATTATCATAGAGATTTGACATTGTAATTGCTTTACAACTTTTGCAGATTTTATTGTAAAGTCATTATCGATTATAATCAATTGAAGCACTTTGCAGCTCCCTAAAAAATGAGGGATGTACTATGTTGATTGTATGCTTTTAATCTATCAAAACCGCATTGCACATGTACCACTGTCCGGGTTCTGTTTTTGAACCTACTGAAATTACTAATTTAGCTTTTCATCATAGTCGTCCCATACGATGTAGTAACCATATTTGAATGTTGAAGGTTTTTCTATGATATCTTTACTCCTAATGTTGTGTGTCTTAATATGAGCAGATTACATTTGAACTCTTTGCTTTCAAGCGCTAGAGATTATTGTGCCTATTTCTGTTCCGTAGTGATGGCTGCTATTCTGATGGCAAGCTGACAATTTGAAATGCTGCTCCCGCAGTAAGTTTCTATCAGATAGTTTCTTTTAGGCACAAAGCTGTTCAACAAAAGATATTGGTCATCAATGTAGATGTTTTACATACATATAATTGACGCAATATGAATGCACATTCATATTGGCCTATGTTAAATGTATCGTAAACATATCTAACGACGCGTTGATGAATTTTGTGTAAGCCATGCATTGCTTTGCAACGAATTTATGTAAATGCTATAGTTTATAGAAGTCCCTATATTTGTTCCGTTAGACTACAAGTTCCTATACCAGGTGCCATGCATTGATTTACTAATACATAATAAAAAATCATGTTTTACTGCCTTGTTTGGCTCTGTCCACTGCTCACTGTCCTCTCAGATAATGCAATTATCCCTTTTTCATCAAATTTTGCAAAATTCTTCTCGACTCGTTGGAGCTTGGCTCCTTTTTTGATGTTCGCAAGTTACCCACGACTGTGGAATGCCGTAGGCTTAATTTTTCGCAATCAATTTTGTCCAGTTATGCTGATATCAGTTCATAAATTTTTGTGTTTTCTAAAAACGCTTTGAACATTTCAATGACACATTTCTTCCTTGTGTTTGAGTCATTGCGAGTTATCAGTATTTAATTCCTTCATAATTTTTTCAGGGTAGTTAATACTGTAGTTATATGAATTAGTCTTAGCTGTGACCTGTGACACTGATTTCATTCGCTTGGAAATGCAAGTTGGATTCTGAGAAAGGCTGGAAACGGCGTACCATATTGGTCAATGATGAAAATGAGTGTTAGTGTTTATACAGAATTAGATACGGTAGTCTACTATACTCTGCCCTAATTGAGAAGAAATCATATGTTCAGTGTTCTTGCTTATAATAATTACTATTAGATAATTGCATATACAAACACAGCCACCAGCTAGCTAATAGCTATCTATATCAAGTGAAGGAATTTAATCAAGGGTCATTCTATGCTTTTTTGAATGAAATGAAATACCGCCGCCTAATCTGTCTTGTAGTAAGGTTGACTCAGTAATCCTATTTTCAATTTATCAACATCAGTATGATCCATTTACTGTAGATCTCATCCTCATGTTTCAAAATCAGGTGTGCCGGCACCTAGATGGAATGTAATCCTGTCTAAGTTTGCTCACCGCACACGACTTGATACTTCGTGAAACTTTTTACTGCTTTTTTCCATTAACATGGTGCACACAGTAAGCACACACATCTATTATTGTAAATGCTATTCCTTAGCTTTTCCCTAGGCGTGCATTTGTGGCATCGCATTCATTTTCGTTCCGAGTCTTTTGTTTTTGCAACTCATCGTCTCAGCAACAACGTCTCATCCCATGTAGACATATAGAAATACGTAACAATTTGTGTTTGGATTAATGTTTCTCATGATAAATAGGAATTAACAGGATTTTGCTAGTTGGATTGTAAACTGTGAACTGTAAATAGAGTAAAAATGACAATTCAAGCTTAATTTCTACTAGTCTACACCGAATTAGTTACCATCATACTTCTTTTGTCGGTTCAGATTTCCATACTACCAGTAGATAATGTCAGGCCCTGGAGGCGGAGGACCGATGGGTCCCGGACCACGTGGAATGGGTCCGGGCGGTGGCGATATGGGACCCGGCAATTTCAACGGCCCGCCGAACATGATGGGTAATTTCGGAGGCGGTCCAATGAACGGGCCGCCGATGGGATGGGGCCCGCCCGGTATGAGACCGATGGGCGGACCCATGGGCCCTGGAATGGGTATGGGCATGGGTGGGATGCCACCAGGCGGTGGCCCACCTGGGATGATGCCACCTCCGGGAATGCCACCACCTGGCATGATGCCACCTATGATGATGGGGGGTCAAGGGAATAATAATAACATGACTCCATCTACTAACACGTCAAAAGGACAGCCATTGGTCACTAATGACGGTAAAAAGACAGATTGGACCGAGCATAAAGCGCCGGATGGTAGAACGTACTTCTACAACGCGATAACAAAACAATCAAAATGGGAGAAACCGGATGAGCTAAAGTCATCTGCCGAGCAATTACTGGCCGGTTGTCCTTGGAAGGAATACAAATCTGATTCGGGTAAACCGTATTATTATAATTCAGAAACAAAAACCAGCGTGTGGACTATCCCAAAAGATTTGCAGGAGTTGAAAGATAAAATCCAAAAAATCGAGGAGGAAAACGCTAAGAAAAAGGAGGAAGAAGAAAAGAATAAACCAGCCGAGGATAAAAGCAAAGAAGAAACTACAAAACCAGAGTCTACAGACAAACCAAATGACGCAGCCCAGACCACAGACCAAACCCCGGCCGACATGTCTCAAGGCATGGGAAACATGGTGGGCAACCCCATGATGGGCAACCCTATGATGCCGGGCGGTCCCATGATGGACCCCATGCAGATGCAGATGATGATGCAACAGCAAATGATGATGCAGCAGCAGATGATGATGATGGCCCAGCAACAGAAGTCGCAGGGCAAAAAGGCGAAGAAGGATAAGAAAGAGAAAAAGGCTAAATCCGATTCCGATGGAGATGATGCGGATAATAAAGAGGATGAGGATTCTAGCAAGGAGGACGATGAAGAATCGAAGGCTGATAGTAAAAAGAAAGGGAAAAAAGAGGAGAAAAAGTTTGAATACGCTACGAAAGATGAAGCGAAACAAGCGTTTAAAGATGTGTTGAAAGAGAAAACTGTGCCTGCCAACGCAACCTGGGAGCAAGCCATGAAGCTAATAGTGAACGATCCAAGGTACACTGCTTTGAAGAAGCTCAGTGAAAAGAAGCAGGCTTTTAACGAATATAAAACACAGCGTGGCAAAGAAGAGAAAGAGGAAGAGAGGCAGAGAGTGAAAGAAAACAAGGAAAAGTTGCAAAAATTTTTGGAGACCAACGAAAAAATGAGTAGCACCGTCCGATATCGCGCCGCTGATAAGATGTTTGCGGATTTCCCGATTTGGAAATCCGTGGACGAACGCGACAGGAAAGACATTCACGAAGACGTCGTGTTTCTGCTGGCCAAAAAAGAGAAGGAAGAGACGAAAGAGCTGCGACGCAGGAACATGAAGCAGCTGCGTAAGATTCTCAGCAATCTCGACAAGCTCTCTGCCAGGACCACCTGGTCGCAGTGTCAGCAGATGCTGATGAACAACGCGGAATTCGCGGACGACGAAGATCTTCAAAACATGGACAAGGAGGACGCGTTGATTTGTTTCGAAGACGTCATCAAGGATCAGGAGAAAGACTTGGACGAGGAATTGGAGAGAAAAAGGACTCTCGAAAGGCGAGCGTATCGTAAGAGTCGCGAAAAATTTGTGAAAATGCTAGATTCTTTACACGATGACGGGAAGTTACACTCTATGTCTACGTGGATGGAGTTATATCCCGGGATATCGAAGGCGGATGAGTTTAGCCGTATCATCGGGCAGCCTGGGTCTACGCCGTTAGATTTGTTCAAGTTCTACGTCGACGATTTAAAATCGCGTTTTCACGATGAGAAAAAGATAATCCGCGATATATTGAAAGACAAAAATTTCGATGTCGGGCTGAAAACTACGTTTGACGCTTTCGCGGTGGTAGTTACAGACGATAAGCGTGCCGCTACGTTGGACGCCGGGAACATTAAGCTCGCGTTTAACGGGCTTGTCGAAAAAGCGGAGTCTCGCGAAAAAGAAAGAATCAAGGAAGAGGCTCGGAAACAAAAACGGCGAGAAGCCGGGTTTAGGAATATGCTCAAAAGTTGCGCTCCGGCGATCGACGTCGAGTCCAAGTGGCAGGATTGTCGCGAGAGATTGGAAGGGGAGGAAGCTTTTAAAGCCGTCACCGTGGAAGCCGATCGTATCAGGCTGTTTAACGAGCACATTCACACGCTGGAGGAGGAGGCGAAAGCGGCCCGCGAGAGAGCGGAAAAAGAAGCGGCCAAAGAGAAGAAGAAAAAGAAGAGGAAGCACAGAAGGAATTCGTCGTCCTCCGAGTCCGACTCGGATGATGACGAGAGAGAGCAAAGGCGTTCGAAGAAGAAAAAGCAACGGAACCGCTCGCCCAGTCCGGAGTCGAGCCACTCGGAGAGCGAAAGGGAGAGAAAGTCGAAAAAGAAGAGTAAGAAAAAAAGTAAGAAGCGGCATCATAATAGGTCATCGGACGAGGACGAGAGGAAGGCCAAGAAGAGCAAGGAGAAGAAGAAGAAGCGGGACAAGAGCGACGACTGAGTGGGAGACGGCTGCTAAAAAATTTGATTGCGTGAAAATCCAACACCGAAAAAATCCGATAAGAGTCGATGATTTTGCTGTTTTTCGCTGTCGAATTGGATTTTTGCGCCATAAAAGTCTTGCAGTATCCGGTGCTACTGGCGATTGTGTACTGAGGTGGTCTGTGTCATCGATATCGGCTGTCGGTTGGTTTAGTATGCAATGCATGTTTTGCTGTTTTTCGCAGTCACGGTGTAGCAGGCTAACTTCATTTTTTGTGTCAAAAATTCTTTTGGTATACGGTCGCGTGCCGAAGTCATTTTGATTGTTGCCGGTCATTGATTTTCTTCGTATAAAACAGGGGTTCTTTAGCATTTTGGGGTGGTTGCATCGCTCTCTTGTTGTGACCTAGTCAGAGTTTAAATTGCACTAACACAAAATGTGGGAAGACAGCTGAAAATTCTTAGCAGGCTAGCCGTGAAATTTGGGAAGCTGATGACTAAAAAAATGTCATCACTGTCGTCGAATCATAAAAGGCTACTTCATGACTAAAACAAAGGTGTTCGCTTTCGCTCGGAGCTCGTCGCTGTCTCATTATCAATTCAAGCGTATGGTGAACCCCGCAAATAGGATCTTATAAGTGAAGACGTTGTACTTTTAGCATTGTCCTTTCATGGACACATTAAAACTAGTCCGTGAACCCCAGTTT
Source organism: Botryllus schlosseri (assembly GCF_051294905.1). Taxonomy (NCBI): domain Eukaryota; kingdom Metazoa; phylum Chordata; class Ascidiacea; order Stolidobranchia; family Styelidae; genus Botryllus; species Botryllus schlosseri. The sequence goes on along the minus strand of NC_137243.1, from coordinate 7,164,082 downwards.
TGACAACCTCTGGCGTGGAGTGACATGTCCTTTCATGAACCCATTAATAGTGGTCCGCAGACCCCAGTTGAAGAACCCCTGGTATGGAATGATATAGCAAGTAATTTGTTAGGAAGCTTGTGAGCATTCCGTGATGTCGCAGTGTCTTCAGTGTTGCTCTCGATGATTTACCGACTATTATTAAGTTGTTACTTTTGATCTAGGCAACTTGTTTTCGACTTGTGGACCGTTTGTAGGAAATTTACTATTTTGCGCCGATTGCGGTCTAGTCAATCATCTTTTACATGCATTTTCTTCTTAGATATGTTAATGTCGGTAGCTTTTTTATGCCGCTAGGCGATGGATGATGTCGAGAGTGCAGATCCGTCTGCTGAGATGGTAGATGATGCTGGAAAAGATTCTGTAGAGACATATGCATCGGAGGTTGCAGCAGAGGCTGTAAGCAGCACTGCCAAAGACGAATTTCGGACACCTGCCATTCCGACATCAGCAAAAGACATTGAGCAAAATCCAGATAAATTGCAGGATACAGCTGATAAAAACACTATTACGTGTGAAAATGCCAATGAGTTCCGGTCTCCCGCCGTTCCGGCTTCGAATTCAAAGAAGCAGGCCGACAAACCCGTTTCTATGACGATTAAGTCGCGGTACGCGATTCCTGCCGACATATACAAAGCGCCGAAAGTAGCGGCTTTTGTCGCTGATTTTCCGTCGAAAAGAAAAAGCGGTAGGCATCTTGTTTGGTTGATTGTTGCGTCGTGCTTGTGTACTTGTAGAGAACAGCCCTGCGAAATTTGACATCTTTCCTTCTGTGATTGTTTTTAATAGGCGGATTTGTTGGAATTCACACCACATCACGAGCCTGTGTTATGCAGTAGGCCTATAATGCAGGGCGAGTGTCTTCGTGATGTTGTACTTGTGCAATCTGGCTCCTGAAGGTCACTTGTACAATTCTTGTGTATATCTCCCTTTTGACAGACCTACGTCCACGGCAGTGAACGGCTTCGACTGACGTACCACAGAGTATGTCTCGCACCCACCTAATTTGATCACACCGACAAAGTTCTTTGTTTCTGTCTCCAATTTATTGAATCGTTCCAAATGTAATGCAGTTGAATGAGTTAATGGATATTTTACCTTGAGTCACACAATATTTTTTATACGTATTTCACCATACACATATTATATCACATCACACGACCCGTCGGGTTGTCATTTCCTGTATAACGTTTAGAGATGCGACATTGACCTCAATCTATGTGATACCTATAACGGCCTTACCGAAACATGTATTTCCTGTATCATGTTTCAAGATATTTTCTTGACTTTACTCTGTGTTATTACCCAAAAAATTACCTAGATTTATATCGCTATATGCAGCGAGTCTTGATTTGCCGATAAAAAACGCCAAATTAGTTCTGTTATCGTGGTAGTCCGGGCAGTCAATCTACCTTCTGACGACAATGATGCTATTTAGGATTCATGCTCGTTATAACTAGCGCTAAGCTCTGAGCACAATGATTTGAGTACTCGAATGCGAAATGAGTATTATTTGTGATGATTCGAGGCTGAGGTTTTATACTAGGAGGGTTACCATATGTCTTCCTTTTTCAGGAAATTGAAAATGTCCTTCGAGGACTCCTAAATGTCTTCCTTTTTGGAAATTCGTCCTCCTCTACAGCTTTCCAATTTTTTTAGTCAAAACAACAAGATTTGTAGTATAAATCTTGAAATCAGCTGTTTTGAGTTCCGATAAAATATGACTTTTTTGATTCCAAAATATGGTAACCCTATGAGAACGCCCCTTTACCACGAAAAGTAAATTCATCTACGAGAAATGTAGCTTTGATACTTTTTCCTACCGGGGAAGCTTTGTAACCTAGACCGGTGGCGTCACAGGGTATGAAACGTGTATCGCAAAGCTATACACGACAGTGTAAATTGCATTTGTTTGAAATTGTGGTCGGCCTACAGCATTGTCACAAAGTACGGTGAAATTATTGCCTTTAATGTAATGTAGAACTTGTGTTTTTTCCATTGCGTCGGCATGAAAGGTACATATCGTAGTAAGCGAAACTCAGAATCGGGTCACCCGGGTTCTTGATTTTGCCCAGAATTCTCATTACCATCCACACATTTCAATGACATCTGTATTCGACAGATGTGTCGCTACGCAAATCACCTGGTTGGATACACATTTACACAATGATATCTCCTGTTGGTAATTACCCAGTCGGATATTTTTGCAGAGTCAGTGAAAACAAAAAGTGACGAGGAAGACTCGGAGCCGAGTAAACCTTCAAAGCCGAAAGCGCCTCCGGCAAAACTGACTTACGAAACGCCGGACTGGTGCCGCACTCCCGATGACGGTAAATATTCATTAGAGGTAATTTAGACTTGTTTCATTGTCAACAATGATGTCCTGTTGAATTGGAACCAGAGGCCGTTGAAGCAGTCAGTTTGGGTGCTTTAGTAGAAGTGGAAGTTGAAGCAGTGTAAAAATATTACCAATTGAGTAAGCAGTTGGTAAAGCGTACATGGGGACTCTAAAAAGGAGTACTGACTATCTCTGATCGAAACTTTACTTCCGTTTTGCGTAAACGTCGTAGTTGCAGGAAAATTTGTTTGATATACTATAACCAAAATGACCTCATACGAGGAATTCCTTGTTTGCCTCAGACAGGCTTTTTCCTGATGTCGTCAACGCCATCACGTGTATTTCCAAGAACTGTCGATGTTGAAAATCGTGGTTAATCGAGATACTTTACATTTCGAAAGGTGCTAAAAAATGGGTCTATCGTCGACAATGTCAAGTTGTCAGGGAAGGACCATTTTCTCGTCGGAAGACTGCCTGAGTGCGATATTAAAATGGATCATCCATCGATATCAAGGTATTGTGTTTAGATTCAGTTGCTGAATCACTACTGAATAGAGCACCTAATTTCTGATTAATACCAATTAGCGATATTCTAGAAGGGCAGCACTGTAGGGGTGTGTTAATAACTGTGACTGAGCCCAGTCTGACTAGCCAGGAAGCTGGATTGTGTAATATACCGTCCTTGTGCCTTTGTCCAATGATATCTGGCTGGGGGATATATGTACAATACACTCAAGACTAGTTAGCATGTATCTGCGGCAATGTTGTTTTGAGGTTTGGCAGAAATTTGATATATTTTAAGGATTCACAATTACACATATGATGCTAATGTGTATAATTAATTACAAGTGTATCATGGGTATTCATAGTGGTAAATTATATGACTAATTTTTTAGCATCAGTCGATACGTTGAGATTCTTGCCAAATCTCTGTATCAGTGGTGCTAACGGTCGCGCTGAATAATCCCCAGTGTAAGATTTGTGAGCAACGGTAATATTTTATTACGATATACCAAAGCGATAGTAAAATACAGCCTACTTTCACATTGGCGACTTGGCTTACCTACCTCTAATGTTGGTAGCTATTATGTAGAGTTCATCGACTAGTTGAATGTCTCACAAAGCAAACTACATGTTGATCTGCCACGTAGATTCAACAATCATTAGCAGGTAATGTAGGTTATGTAAGGCCATTTCGAACAAGACTAACAATAGCCCCTACTCAAGGGCACAACCTCTTGAAACAATATTAATGTTTGCATGTGTGAGGTACCGGCGGTCTGGTTTCAACGGATTGTGACAAGACATGTATTCGTAATATTCTGTAATAAACATTCTGATAATTTCAGCGAATACGATAATTTGAATAACTATATTTGCTCTTACAAGTGTGACACCTATTTTTTCAGAAAAGTCAAGTGTTCTTGAAATTGAGAAGGCCATCACATGTGTACATAATTCATATCAGCCTTTGATTGAAAGTTAGCTGATATCATTTATGGAAAATGTATGCAGAATTGCAATATGTAGCTAGAGCCTGGACGTATAGTCAACGTGTCCAAGTCCGGAATCGTGACTTGGTCGGCAACACCGCCTGTAGATTTTACATATCGGCGAGATTAAAGTAGATATATCGCAGGTATCATGCGGTTCTTCAGTACGGCTCACCAGACGCGCAAGCCCTTGATGTCGAGTTGCAGAAGGACGGCAGTTCTGGTTTTTACGTCCGCGACTTGGGAAGCACCCACGGCACGATCATCAACAAGCAGAACGTTCGGTCGAAGTTATTCTATCGCATCAAAGTCGGACACGTGGTCAAGTTTGGCGGCAGCACGAGGATGTTCATTTTACAGGTCGGTTTTCTGTGGGTTTGCGCTTTAAACCAGACAGGGCAGATACAAGCCGTGGCGATCAGTAACGAAGTGTTTTTAGGCTGTTTCCACTTCTGCTCAATAAATCCCACGCAATCCACAGTATGAGTGTGACTACTGTTTTTTTATTGCAAGATAATAGATAATAACCCCAATCACACTACGATCTGTGAAGATAAAGAAGTGTACAAAACAAGATTTGGGACAGTAAGCGAAGCGCGACATCTGGCACGGTCGATTAATGATCAATTACAATGAGCCATAATTGATGAACTAGACATATTACAGTATAATGGAGGTTGAGATATATCACCACTTGTCAGATTTCATAGGGCCAAACTAGGCCTCGGTTACTTGAATAAAATCCATCTAAATCTTTTATATATGTTGATATACCGTAACTAGCATATATCTATGCATATAGAGCAGGGTTGTAAGGTAACCAAGTCGCAAGGCTCCGAGTCGCATGTCAATCTCACAAGTCATTTTCAATTCACCACCGAGTCAAGTCCGAGTCCAAGTCATCGAGCAGAGGTGCGAGTCCGAGTCATTATGTTGACTGCTCATTTTCCAGTTAAAGTCTTGTTCAACCCACTTTTATAACTTTGTCTGGTGATATCAAATGGTTCGCATTGATAAGATACTAATTTTCGTCACTTTTAGCAGTTTCTGGTCGCATTTTCAAGTACTAGTACCAATAGACAAAATACCAATAGGGTGGTTACGTCACTATTCTTCGAAATTACAGTGAAATGTCGGTCTTGGCCGTCTGAGTCTCGAGTTGAGCAATGACTCGAGTCCAAGTCAAGTCAATACACAGATTGACTTGAGTCGAGTCGAGTCATTTCCGTATTTTGAGAAAATGACTCGAGTCCAGTTGAGTCATCAGAAAATCGTGACAAGAGTCGAGTCATTACAACCCTGATATAGAGACGTTAACGCAAGCAAGATTATCTCGTACTTGTTGCATTGACATTTGTACATAGATTTAAGCCGATTAATCTACTGTAATTTAGAACACTGTCTGTTTTCAAAATATCCCTGCTCGCAGTGGCGTATCCAGCCGAGGTCAAAGGGGGGTTTCACCTTGAGTAGCATATTTTGTCTTTATGACGTGACAGAGAAATCATGGTATGCGTTACTACTTTTTCTTATGGTTCGTTTTTTCCGCATAGAAGAGTGCGACCGCGATCGCCACAGAGAACTGTGCAGGTGCACGAATGTGCGCTATTCGATGGTTATTCCCACGACCGAGCGTGTTGCACGCGGGGAGGTAACCAGACCTTAATTGCTTGCGCGCACGCTCGTACGTCAGTCAGTTAGCCTACTTCAAAAGTAGGCCTGCACACCTGGGTAATAACTGGAGCAACAGAGAAAATGGCCAGCTGATATCATCAAGTCAACTTTTCTAGGCTACTAGGCCTACTCAATTCTCTAGTTAAGCACCGACATAGGCCTGTATTTCAACGACAGCAAGCCGCCTAACAATCGCTAGGCTTGTAAATTAAAATGTAAATTGGCATCAACACGAGGTGGCTGGTCCTATCCAATCCATGTATTATTGGCATTCACACGTGTACTGAATCCTAAGAAATTGACGCTACCTTGGTGAACTTGAAAACCAACCGTTCCCTTGTCGTGGCCGGCTATGCGCCTGTAAACTATGTTCATTGATACTTCAGGGACCCGAAGACGACCAGGAGCAGGAGTCCGAGGAAAGCGCGACGCAACTGCGAGAGTTTAATAAGTGAGTTCGAAATTTGGACTTTGCGAATCGTAATCGACACGAGGTCTCTCTAATCTCAGGCAGAAGATCAAGAAAAAGAAAGATCTTGAGAAAATGATGATGGGAGAAGACAGCAGCAGCGACGAGGAGGAAACGGAAGCGAAGAACCGTACCAGGGGCGCAGAGAACTCGGGTGTAACGTGGGGGATGTGTGAGTATGGTTTTGTGCGGAAAGGGTGTCTAACGGCGTCATATATATATCGACTTTTCAATTAGAATAAAATGAAAAGGGCAAAAGAAAACAGGAAACAAAAAAAACATCAAGATAATCAGTTTTAGGCTCGTATTAAGCGTCTCCAACGTAGGCGGTCGTGGGCGTCTTCAAGCGACAGCCCGCGTTGCGCTAGGTCAGTCTCCATTGTCGAGCGCCATGTTTTCCGATTCCAGCCACCTCTGCGCCATGGCTCCGTCGGAATGTAATTGATGATGCCGGCGGCTGGTTGCTCGTCTTGGTGCCGCACTAGATGCCCGATTAGGCGGAAGCGTCGTTCAGCTGCCAGTAGATGGCATGGGACCGTTCCTGTGAGCTCTCGCAATGCATTCGTGGATATATGCTCCGGATGGTGAATGCCGAGTGCATAGCGGAGGAGTGCGTCGTAGTTAGCGTTGAGCGTCTTAGCCAGCTTCTCTGTCAGCGTGAGTGCCTCTATTCCGTATAGAAGAACCTGCTCGACAGTTGCACGGAAGATACGGGCGTCATGTGTGATCAAAATAGTCATTGTTGGTACCAAGTAGAAGGTAGAAGTAATGTGAGGTAGTAAGTGCTGCGAGAAGGCTTTGCCTGCTTGTACTACTTGCTCAATTGGGCATGTTTTTAGTCTACTTGACCATTTTAGGCAGAATTACTTACTTTTTACAGTCTGGATTTAGTAAGGTAGTTTGCGTCACATTTGTGAATGAACATAACTGGGCGAAATAGCCTCTTTATCGCAATAAATGAAAAGGAGTCCGAAAATTGCGCCTACGCGAGTGCTTTGCAAATGCGTACCCCATAGCGGCATGCAATCCGATCTGATTCGCCCTCACCGCATAGACTGAAATTTGAGTTCACGAATATCTTGTCTGGCATCAACATTCCGCTGTAGTTACCTATTTTCATGGAAAGGTCCCGCCGAAACGTTTAAAGTAATTTTGAAGTCTAATTTCGGACCTGGTAACTTAGTATTAATAGAGTCATTTTTCTGCTCTGGCTCTTGAACCAGTAACTCACTGTATATTTTAAATCCAGTGGAGGATGCGGTCGAGTACAGCAGCGACGAAGGTGAAGAGACAGAGGAAGGTGGCGACACGCGGGCGGATCATCCCGACGCGATCCTCGTTCAAACGAAGAAAGAACCGTTTTACATGAAGGATCCGATGAAAGCGTTGAAAAATCTTTACGAACGAGAAAGTATGTTTTTTTGCGGCGGTAAATTGTTCTTTATGGTTGAGTAGGCTCTAACTCTCTTGGTTGTGACGTGAGGATACTGTCTGTATGCGTGATGTGGCTGATTTCGCGGGCTTAGAAAAATCGAGTGTGTGAGTGATTTGAATCAAGTATTAAGCTTCGAGTCGAGTGTTAGGGAACCACACGTTATGATGTCATAACATTAAGAGAGACTTGAAGTCTTCAAATATGTATTTTTTAGGCTATCAGTAAGTAAATAATGCAGACAAATTTTTTATATAACTCATTAAAATAAATGTAAGATGGTAGATCCTGGCTCAAGCTGAATGCATATCTGTAATGCGAATGAACTGAACATTTTCTAATTCTGCATTCTTGAGACCAACACATTCTTCTATGCAAATCTTGTCGTTGACTCAGAACTGGAACTCGATTTCGAATGCAGCGAACGCCGTTCCGGTCACTGGCACGTGAAGCTTTGCCTTCCTGTCGACAGCCCCGGCGGAAAACCTGTCTACGCCGAGGTGAACGCGACGGGAAAGAAGAAAGACACCATCCGACAATGCGCGATGGAGGCCTGTCGGGTTTTGGACAGGCACGGATTGTTTCATCATAAAGGTGGTGTTTTATAATGATGTTTTTTTTGTTCCTCGATTAACGTGTTGGAAATTATCGATCCGGAATATTTCTGGGTGGAGTTTCAGAGTTTTTTTTATCTTGGGCGAGATTTCTTTAATTTGAAAAATTCTTAAAATGGTGGTATGAGAGGATGTTAGACAGTCGGGATGTAGCATTGATTCACTTTACCACCGACTCCAGACATTATAGACATACCGACTCCAGCTCCGACTCCAACATTACTGTAAATCCACTCAGAAGATCCTATATTTATTACATCCTTAGTTCAGCATTATTATCAAGTGAATTAAACTATTTTTGGAATGTGAGAAACATTGTCATCGTAGATTGAAACTAAGTTTGTAGAGTTCTGCTTATGTGAAAACCTTACTTTTGTATCTGCGACGACGCGTATTGGTAACATTTGAGAACGTTTCGTTCAATTTTAAAGTGGTCTCAGCAGGCTCCACAGCCCTGGTAACTGGTTTGGAAAATACCAGGATTTTACAAATTTATTTCTCTAGAAGTCTGTTTCCAAAAGTACTCGAACATGATGATTGAATGATGTGGATACGGAAACGTTCCCGGCTTTAAAATGTCCGATTTTTTCCGTCAGGCCATCACAAACAGAAAGCCAAGCAATGGGCAGATGACGACTATTACGATAGTGACGAAGACGAGTTCAACGACCGCACAGGCGAGCTGGAAGCGAAACGAAAAATGAGAATGCAAAGAATCGGAAAGCGATTGAAAGGAAGCAAAACCGTGGAGACGTACGACTCGCTGGTCGGTGTTTGGATTTTTTTCTTCTACCGCGTAGGGCGACGCTGATTTCTTCCGTTTTGTTGCAGCTCAAGAAAGTGGAGGCGCTCGATGACGAAATCAAGGAGATTGAAACTAAATTAGAGAAAGATAAGGCAGGTATGGCAACGAGTCATTGTAGATTATATTTTAGTGTAGCCAGATGGGGTCAGTGACAAGTACTTCTAATTCTTTGTAGTACACAGATATAATTACGCACTTGCACTACTTTTCAATATGTGTTTGTGCCCGAGTCCACTTTTACTTGAAGAACAGTATTTACGGTGGCAAATTCTTAATCTACCCACAGTAAATACTATGGTTTGAAATCCTAAATTTTGAACATCAACAACTTGGCTTCTACTGGTTGGAATTGAGTCGAATTTGTTGTGTATCTTCTTTTCAGACAGCGTAACAATTTCATGGGGTGGGTGGCCACTAAAATTCTAAACAAAAATAATTTTTAATAAATTAATGCAACATTTTCTAAGGCAACCTGTAGAATTGAAAAAAAAAGTTGTTTTTGAACAGTGCTATTGATCACCTCTGTGTGCTTTAGTCACCACAGTCAGCGCGGACGCCGTCGATCCGTTGGACGCTTTCATGCAGCAAGTGAAGTCCGGCAAAGCGCTCGACACGACGACCAGAGCCAAATTGAAAAGGAGATTGCTCGAGGCGAGGAAGGAACGTGTGAGCGTCGCGAAACTCGCCGACTTAGCAAGGCCCTCGTCTCTGCCACCGTTACAGAGGTGAATTTGACGTCAGAAATGTAGGGACTGTTATTATACTAAAAGCGATGAATCGATATTGTATCTGGAAATGGGAATATTAATGTTTCACTGAATGCGAGCGTAAATTGTGATTTACGACACTTGCTGAATTCGGCATGAGAAATGTAATAGCCCGTAATATTATGAGAGCGATGAATCAATATTGTATTAATAAATTTGAAAATGAATGTTGAATAGTCCATTCGTGAATGAAATAAACCAGATTATTTTCGCCTATTTTTGTAGGGTTACCGGTCAGCAAACAACAATGTATAACAACAGTCGTATCACCAAATATGATGTCAGCTGCTTCAAATTTCGAATAATCGGGGAATGTTTTACTGAATATAAGCGTGAATTGTGATATGCACTTCGTGAATTCGGCATTAGAAATGTAATAACTTATTATTATAATTATGAGAGCGATGCATTAATATTGCACTCAAAACCCCGAAAATGAATGTTTCGCTGAACATGAGCTATATTGTGATATACGGCAGTTGGTTTGGTATGTATGTATTAATGTAGTCAGATTTGGAGAAGGACTAGGGGTCAGGTGTTAGGGTTTGGTGCCACCAAGTGCAGAACTCATGAAACGTTGTGATTTCTGATTTCTTTTGCAGCACCTTGTCGAAAAATTACTCTTTTGTCGGTAAAATGAAAGGCAGAAAGAAAACCGCACCTGCTACGTCGGTCAGTAACGGTTTAACATTGTTTCGATGACGGTAGCCTGTACTTTATTGATTTTTCACAGAAATTATCGTCAAATCAAACATTGCCGAGTTTGAAGGAAGACGTTTCAAATGAAGCGGAAGAATTTGAAGATGACGAAAATCATGACCGCCAAACAAATCTGGCGAAGACTGTCAAACTAATGGATAAGACTGATGATACACAACCAGAAAAAAATCCAGAGCCCGTTTCTATCATGCCAGACCTATCAAAAACAGACTCTCGTGCAGAAACTGCACATATTTCAAAATCAACGGTTGCCCCACCCGATGGTGTGGACGTCGACGAGACCCGGGTCAAATCCGGTTCTGCCCCGGCAAAAGCCTCGGCGGAGAAGAGAATGATGGGGCCTACTGTTCCAGATGAGTTGCGACGGCGTCTCTCGAGTGGATCGGGTAGGATTTCGTACCAACGATATAATGATAATAATAATTGGGTAGTATATTCATATTGATGAGCCCGGATATTTTCGGCTGACACTCGTCAGCAACTAGTAGAGAATTGGAAAGAATATTGTATATCAACAAGTGTATCACAAAATAGGACATCAACGGCATGAAATTGTAAATAATTGCCCACAGACCCCGCCAGTTTATTTCAAATTTAGCTCAATGATCGTGTAACCGTCATCTGTCTTTCGCAAATATTAACTATAGGACATGACTTGATATAGTCATCTAACCTATTTAGAAATTGAGAAGACCTGAGAAGCTGCATTTCTTGAAATAAAAACAGCAATATGTTTATATCAGTAGGCTATGGGCAATTTCGCAATGAAAATGAGTGTGCGCAATATGAGTATTTCATCTCAGATTGCCATTCTGTTTATGCGAGTTCTGAAGTTTTAGCAGTTATTAAGCAAAACCGCCTCGTGATTTCTCTAATATGAAAAATATGAAAATTAGGTTATTGACCATTTTGCAAATATTCGTTTTGATGCCTGCTCGTACACGGAAAAATTGCGCAAATCGACCGTTGAACTCCTTCAACTTTGCTCTTCAGAAGCTTTGGATTCCACGGCGGTCGATGAAGACGCACCTGCCCCGAAAAGAAAGCGAACCAGGCAAAGACGGAAACCGGTAAGTGTGCCGGGTTGATAGGTGGGAGTCGATGTTGTGCAGTCAATGCGGCGTGCGGGCATGACGGGGCGTTATGCACAATATAAATGTATCAGAAAAATCCTAAATGAATACCTCTATGTCCGCACTAAGAACGGATATATGAATATGTGCTCACTGTGTTTATGTGTATAGTAAGGTATTCGATTATTCGAAATTTCATGTTGGTGACGTTATCTTTCATGATACGATTGTTGATATACAATGTTCTTTCCTATGCTCTACTAGTTTCTGTGACGATTACCCAGCTGACAAGTGTCAGCCGAAAATATTCAGTTTCATTTGAATATGAATATACTCTGCAATAGTATATTGAAATACTGTGCTTCCAAGAAGCTCGTCAAATTAACAAGACCGCTTTTGTCGGCGGTGGGGGGATGTTGTGTACTGAAGTGCAAGAACCACTGATTTATGCCAACTGGATCTGTTTGATGCCAATCCAAACAGCCTGTCCTCTCTTTACAGGTAAAGCTGGACAAAAAGGAGGAGCAGTATTCCGACGACCCTAAGTACAGCGGATGGATTCCGCCAGAAAGTGGGAATAAATCTAGCTTCGATTCGAATGACTCGTTAATTCCGATTTTTTTTTTCAGACCAAAGCGGAGACGGAAAGATCAGCTTGAACGAGAAGCTGGGATACTGATTGGAAGTTTGTACTGCGTATTGTGACGTCACGTTGGCGTTTTCCGGTGACGTTTGCGCGTCGTTTTGCAATAAACACTACCTTTTTATTTGTTTCTAGTTATGTCAGAAGTGTCGTCTTTTGTGAATGCACGGTTGCCAGGATTGGGTCTGTAACGTGCAATTGCATGCCTGGAGAGAGGATTGTCGATTTTTTTTATTCCTAGATCAAGGCCGCTAATTCTGTGTTCAGAATATGTTGCTGATTTTTTGCTAGGAAAAAATAGCAATAACCTTACCAGACGCAAGTACCATCTCTAGACCAGTGGCTTCCATAGTGGGCGCCAGCGCCCTCCTGATGGCGCTACGATCTTGAAGGAGCGCTAGCTATGGGTTGGAGGACGCTGGGGGTAAACGTGGGCGGTATTGACTATGGGAAACTGTCTGTTTAATAGCTCTGTGAACCAAAGTTAGATACATTAATATTGAATATATATATGATCATGATCACGTTTTCGCTGTCGTACAAGGGGCCTTCAATCGAAAATCGTCAGCAACTCTCCACATACGTTCATTGTTATGCAACATTGAGTTTTCAAAACTAACTAACCAAACAATGAATGGACCAATTATCCACCTCCGGTAACACTAGGGTTACCATATTTTGGAAATCTGAAAAGAGGACACTTATTCAATATTTTCAGACTCGTAACACCGGAGGAAAATCCTGAAAAATGGTATTTTTTTGCACTTCGCAGTCGGTTGGCTATAAAAAGGCCTAGTTTCTGGCTCAGCCCCCGAGAGTCGCCGGAGCGTTACTTCAGTGCTGATTTACTGTGACTCAGTCGAATTTTGCCCTATGTTTAACCAAAATTCCCAAAGAAGAGGACGTTTAGGCGACCTCCGAGGACACTTTCAAAAAAGTCGAAAAAGAGGGGAAATCCTCTTAAAAGAGGACGTATGATAACCTAACACTTAATGTAAGATTCATACAAAATGTTCGGGAATTCGTGCAAAATATGACTCTGACGTAACGTTTATCGGGTTTCGAATAAATTAGATCAATGCAAGAAGTCTACGCGACAACGAAGTGACTGAGTAATGAGCAAAACAATGTTTTTTCGGGGGTAGGGGGCGTTCGATACCAGGTTTACGGTCCAGGGCGGCGTTGTGTAAAAAGTTTGGCAACACTGATCCAAACTTATAGACTTATGAGTGATTGATAGGAAATACGTCCTGTGTGACGACTTGTCTTGCAGATAACCAACGCGACATAATAGCAATATCAAGAAGTGTCGCTTGCTCTTGCTTTTCACGGGGAAAAGTAAAATGCGACTGTCTTCCATGCAAAGATAATGTGTAACTGTAGAATGTAGATCAACTCGCGGTCGCTCTTCGATTGCTATTTCGTACATAGCATTCCGCGTTGTTGGGCAGTAAGCAGGGAGATTTCGTTACAGTGTAGCACGGTAAACCATCTGTTGCCTGAGTATAGTCATTGGTCAGATGGTCACGTTAGTTGGGTTGGTAGGTGAATCGCAGGCATAGCGAGAATAATAATTTCGGGGAAAAGAGAGGTCTATATATTTTCGTCTGCACCATTGAGGTGCTTTGACAATTGAGATGCGATAGAAGCTTTAGGTAGGCCTAAGGTGATCTGGTAGGCACCACCATTTTTCTCCATGCTATCCCGGTATGCCGAGCGATTAGCGGGAAAACCACGGTTTCCAATTTGACGTTCAATTTATAGAAATGTTTACAATCTATATTCAATTCTTTGGTCTGTGGGGGCTGGAGATTGAGACCACGACCTACACCGACTAAGAAACCGGACGCTCTACCATTACGCTGTATCGTTCGGAAGAAATTTTGGGTGAATTACAACGCGACGTCACTTATCTATTATATGAGTCATAATTTTTGACGGATTGAATATAGAAAATAATATAAAATTCGGAGGTTCAAATTGTAGATTACTAACCTACGCAATCCGTAGTCAAATGCGCCTTTCACCACGCTGGTCTGCGCCAATGGGTAAGAGCGTCACGGGTTTCTGGGATTTTCGAATATCGTCTTTCGCGCGCCTTTAACATCTCCGCAAGCTAGCGCTATCAGGGTCGCTAATTTGCCAGGTGAGCCACTTGTTGTCTTTGGCAACAATCCACGCGAAACAATTGCGGGAATATAATCCGCGAAGCACAATACGCCCAGCGCTTACCCACAGTGAAGTACTTGTTCTGCAATCCAGTGCAAATAGTATCTCGGGCGAGAGTGTATCCGATCAATCAACGAGTGTCATAATTGCGATGCCGTCGGCTGGTGGTCATCTAGCATGAGGGGTGAGTAGAGCCGCTTTGCATAGAAATCGAGATGCATTTTGTATTATAATCGGTGATTAAAATACATTAGGACTATGCGATGGCGTAAGTTGGAATTATTTGCGTTAAAATTGGTGGTCGACTATTGTATGGGGACGGATAGGCAGATTTGTTGTAGCCTATATTGCGAAGAAAGGGTTTTGTGTGACTAATGTATATATTTCGAAAACCCGTAAGATCGCTTCATGTTCCGAAGCGAGTTTATTAATATCGTTGCCTTATGTGTCTACTGTGCGATGTGCATGCATTTTGTTCACATATGTCTACAAGGTGGATGTCTGATTGAAAGACTTCAACCAGGGATATATAGAACTCTATATATCCCTGACTTCAACAAATCGTTTCGACTTGTTCCTATCTTTCATTCTATCGCAATCTTGTGGTGTTTAAATGATGAAATTAGAATTAAACTGAACTGATAGGTCGCGGCCAACGATGAGAATTCTTGTGGTTAAATTATTCCGTAGTGTTTATTTTACTATACGCATATTCATCTCGAAAATAGCGAGAAGATCAAAATACCAAATAATGGATATATTGAGCTGTTCGGGGTCTCACACACCCTATTCTTCACATACTACTAACCGATGATAAACTGTGTGGCTTGAAACGTATATTATTCTTGTCGCGTAGGAAGCGATTCTATTTTGCCCGATCGGCTGGAGGAGTCACTGTCTTGCGATGACCTGTTCTTGGAATATTTCAACGTATTCCTGACTTTGCCGGTAGGTTGCTATAAGACTTATTTCGTGGAAGAATGTCATTTAATTTCATTTATGCTCTGTATTTTCGACTTAGAAGTCCTGCGACACTTAAAACCTACAGGACAATATTTACTGAGCAACACGTTCACCATCTCGTTTTGAAATGCTTTCCTCGAGATCAAATCAAGATTGTCTCATGATTACCTTAACTGTTCCGTATTATTGCACTTTAACGATCGCAATGTTAGCTAGTTCGTGTTTTCAAGTCATCGAAAAATGAGAATTCGATAAACATATAGTATTGTCGGTGCATATAGGCATTCCTCAGTAGTCAAATATCGTACCCTAATTATTGTGCGCTTAGGGTCTCATAAGCAATGCGGGTGTGGAGAAAGGTCAGTATATACGAAACGTGTTGGTTAAAATTTGGTATCACCATCACGATGACGCCGATGCAAAGCAGGAGATTCGTCAGGTGTTTACCCTGTAGACGATTTTCCATGTTAATTATATGCGCATGATGTAATAACTTTCTGCGGTCGAAGTGAGTCTTTCGTCATGCTCTATCGTTCACGTAGGTTGGGCCTTGCATTCTGTAGATTGGTTCAGTCGTTTTTATCACCTTGAAAGTAGGCTATGTATGTGACCTTTTCACCCAGTGATTTTGTTGTGTAATGGCATATTCGTAATTGGCGGCATACATTATCCATTCAACTCTGCGTATGAACCCTTCAACTCCACGATTTGCTTCACCAACAGTCTTTTCCGCTTCGCCTACGGTACGATCGGCTGACCGGTACCTTTCACGAGATTTCAAAAAGCGGGGCTGTACAAGACTTCGTCGCTGCCTATCAGCGATCCAACTCTCTCGTATCGGAATTTACCAACCCCGACGCTGTGCACGGATTATTTGGGGAACCTCCTTACGGCGCGAAGGATGACGAGAAAGAGCGTGTCCTTGTCTGGGCGCTCAAGAATCGGCTTCCTTTGTTTTATCAGTGAGTTTTATGGAAAAGTCTTCGCCTTCGTTTCGGTGTGCTAGTGTCGGAGATAGGTGGATTGATTAACGTAACGTAGCATAATGAAAAGTCCATGACGAAAAATTGGTATTCTAAGATGAGTAACGTACAATCAATACAATCGATGCTATCAATTTTGGGTGTAATCGGTGTGAAAAAGCCTATAGAAGTGGGCGTGCTACAAATCGGCGGATACGAAACTAAATATAAAGAAAATCGGCCAGGTGTAAATGACCATCATGGTCGAAAAATTCTAGGAATACCGCAAACAACAATAGGTGCTATCAAGTTTTGCGCGAATCGATTATGCTAATACAGAGAAAAAATCGATCTCAGAAAATATAAATACATTGCCTGATTGACAAATTGTTTCGATATCTCTGCAGAAGCAGACTCTACCGGGAATACAAGCTTCTCAAGCTGCTACTCCGCCCGCTAGACTACAGACGAGGTAGCAGCCGCATCCGCGGGTACAGCCGGCTGTCCATGGGCACGACCGCGACCAGCTTCACCCCAGGGGACTCACCCGACGAGGACAACCAGTCGAGCGTCGCATGGACAGACGGACAGACTCTGAAGAAAGTATCCTACCTGCTCGGACCGCTGGAACGGTCCCGTCCCAACAGCAGGACTCTGAGCCTGCCTCCTGACATTGGAAGTGAGATGGACTTTGAGTTACTGTCTGCTTATAGCGCCCGCTGCTACGGTGACTTTTTCCAGAGGTGATCAAAGTAGTTAGCGTTGCTACTCGGGTGGAAGTGGAAGCATAGCTCTATAAATTTCTAATGAAGTACAGATTTCCAAGGCGTGTCAAACTATGTCAAGTAGAAGTAGAAATGAAAAGACTGAAAAGTATTCCAGATTTTGACGAGAGTTCGCTAACATTTGACAGTTGATTGGAACTTGGCTACTTTCCAGGATACACGATGCATCTTAGTGAGGAACTTCAACGACTAGCAACTCTACAAAACAGGCACAATTAGGGTTGCATTTAAAACAAGCGGTTGTTTAAACACCGTTTTAAACAAAAGCCATTTTGAAAAAACATTTTTTTAAAGTTGTATAATTATGCCATAATTGTATAAATGCTTTCCAAAAAACATGTTGTATGAGCCTACGCACAATTACCATCCGATATAGCCGACGCAGATACGATAAGGGATGGTTTGAACCCTCAAAATAGTCGGTTCAACAGCTATAGTATACGTAGATATTTCGTCAAAGGAGCTATATACTCATCTTATATTTTCAATTGTCAATGTCCATGTCCATCCATCATGACGTCACAATTGAATATTCGTGACATTATGGCTTTAAAAAAATAATAAAAACATGTTTTAAACATGTTTGTTTTAAATTGATTTTTGTTTTAAATGCAACCCTGGGTACAATCTTCGAACATATATTCAGCGGCTGCTGCGATGGCTATTTCACGCATGAAAGTGAGACAAATTTATTCCAAAACTATACTTCCTACAATTAAAAATCTAAAGTGTAAAAATTAGTTTTGCCTAAAAACACTGTTCTAGTAGAAGTGTGGGAGTAGTATAAGAACATAGCCACTTGAAAACTTCGAGGCAAAACATATACTTGAGTAGTTCGAAAAAGAAGAAATACCTCGTTACTGACCATCTCTGGCTACAGATTATTTTATTGATCTGTTGCAAAAACCTGACAATATTACTGACCTCTCATTTTTCGCTTGCAGACAGGACGTGGTCGGCTACGGCTTTGTATGATACCTCGGCTACTGAGACAAGCGGTTCCTCGCAGAACGCTGTAGCGTCTTGGCAGAAACGACACTCGAAACAGTACCGGCCCGACAGCGAAGACGAAAATTTCCGACAAAACGACATGGGAGTGTCGGACTCGGGATTAGGCACGACCGCTCTGGATTACGCCACCACTATAGGTACCTGCGTTATTCATTATCACCGGCTGGCTTACTGCTAGCCAGACTTATACTAGCTTTACTGGATTTTCGAAATGAAATAGAAAAAGAATTATTTACTTTTCAAAACTTGCAGCTAAAACTAGAACTAGAACTAACGGCCTTTAAAAATCCGCAACTAACTAACGAAAACACTGCTAACTATAAATTCCATTCCGAAACAACCCATTAATTATTGGAATCGGATCGAATCAGCTGAAATGGAAGGGCTTCACTTTCTATCCCCAAAATCCACCCACTTGCTATGCTACTGTTAGTAGTGATTATTATGAGCTAGCAATCCTGCAAGATCACACATCAGAACACAGGTATCACGATTCACGCCAAAACGAAGACACGTGTTTCTAGTTGTTTGACAACGTATTGTTTTAATGCGGAACTAGAACTAGAACTACTTTTCAAAATACGCAATTTGAACTAGATACTGCTCAAAAAAGAGAAAATAGTTGACCGTCAACAAGATTAGTAGTTTGTACAAGTCTGCTGTACAAGCGAAGCATGGTTTTTCGGGCCGCTGTACTATTTCCTATAATAAATATACCTCAAATAATATATACCGCTTGCGCTTTGGTGAAAAGCGCACAGGAGGAATAAACCTAAAGTTATATAGAATCCGTGAAATTCTCAATATCGGGTTAAATAACGAATTGTTTTTTATTGGAATGCTTTCTAAACTTTGTATAGCACAGTTTTCCGATACCTGTCACCTACAAATGTCATGTTTTGGTAGGCAGGTCCTAGAAGGTCGTGTGCGTTTATATACCGGCATTATTAATCAAGCGACTGTAAATACAAATCCATCGCGCAAGGCATCTGCTCTAGTGTATACAGAATCCCGACAGGTGTTGGGTTAGAGATGTCACCGTTTGTTTGTGTTTTCTACGAGGTAGGGTCATCCTTGGCTGATTGTGCCTTGTTGATGAACTCTACTCATTCAGCGCGGCGCGCCTGGGCTCGACCGTGTAAACACTAAACATATCATTCATTGGTCAACTGTTTTAGTCACAATGCTTCCGACATTCGATGTCGACCACAAAAGCCTCAACTCCGCCCTGTGCCTATTCGCCGGAATCCGAGTGAAACAATACCTCGTCGGGATGCGATACATTACCTACATTATCTAGTATCTGTTTACGGCGGTCGCATTGTGTTTACGTTATTACTGAAGTGGTTTTGCGCGTTGCGAATAACTGATGCTACTATCCGTTGATTGTGGGGGAAAGTGGGAAAGTATGTTCGCACTTAACGCGATCCAATATAGTTTGAAGGGTTTACTGGATTCGGCGACAATATGTGTTACTTTACGTCCCATCGGTGTATGATATGACGCATGCGGAGCATTCTTCGATTCGACATTTACGCTACATGATATGCAATGCGTGTTAAAACTTCACAATAACGGGAATGGATCCAACATTAAGGATATGTGTCAGAATTCATTCTTTTGATACCTGATGCTACGAGATGAGTCTTTGGGACTTACCAGTCGTTCACAAATGCAGGTCGTTGAAGTAGATTTATATGGATAAGTAGAAAATCTTCAACTTTTCAAACTAGAATAGAATTACTGATGCAAAAACTTGGAAAGAAACACAGCAAATATCAAGCTCAGTTCATTTCAAATTTCGTAGTTCATTCTCAGATGCACTGAGATGTCTGCACATCAAGATTAGCTCATTTTGCACTCTACAGTTCTCTTGTAGCATTTTCAGTGATTAGAACTAAAGTTAGAGCATTTCACAAATTGTATTAGAATTAGATTATCGACATTTCGCTCTAATTAGTCTAATTAGCGGAGATGAGCGGATTTGAAATTTCTATGTCCTAATCCAATCCAAATCCGAACCTTCAAATCCAAATCCATATCCTAATCCATAACTTTTTCATATTCAAGTCCATGTCCAATGTCCAATCCTAATCCGATTCCAACTGGAAATTCAGAAAAATACCAATTAATGCAATGGAGGGATTCGAAAATTTTCTTTCACAACCAACGATTCACTTGATTCAAGATAACTTAGTAACCATAAGAACATTAATAACTGATCTGAATAAAGTTTGTCGCCATTCGCCGCACGACATTTCAATCTCCCAGAAAATATGTAAATCCAATCCTAATCCGTTCTGAAAAAAATGTCTAATCCAAATCCGACAAAATTTCACAAATCCTGTTTTTTCAAAACCTAATCCTAATCCATGCTCATCTCTGCTAATTAGACGACCATAGAGTTACATAGTTTTAAGTTTGCTTGGAAGGTCGTATGCGTTGCTACCGCCATTACTAATCGGGTGACCGATGAATCGAAAGAAATTTATTATAAATGACGCGGATGATAATAATATTCTCTTGAATCTATTCCAAAATCATTGTTTACTGAGACACAGCGTATGAAGTTGATATGTCCCATATCTTTTAATCTATTGTCTATCAGCTTGCGATTCGGAGTTTCCTACGGCTTGATCGTAAACCCACACGCATAGGCAATATATTGGATTCGCGTACTGTCCAGAACAAATACAATAGGGCGGGGCAAAATCGAGTACCTGAGTGATTCGATTCTGAATCACGTAATATGCTTCGAGTCGAGTCGAGTAATCGAGTATCACTCATTATGACGTCACAACTGGATGTGATATGTCGAAGTCCAAATATGAACCTTTAATGCCACCACAAAGAACATAATGCCTGTTTTCCATCACATTAAAGATGATTTGGTATTTTTTCGACCATACCGATTTCATTGCACTTCTTAACAATTTTGTTGGATGATGCTGACTTCGGAAATGCGTTATTTCCAGCACCGTTCGTAGTTTTAAACTGTGCCTGGTATGCTGAAACACGGCCAATCAAGGTTTCACGGCTTCCTCAGTGGAAAATAGTATCAAAACTATAATTCTCGTCAGTAAATTAACTTTCAGTTGCGAGGACCGTATAATTTCAGTACTCGAAAAAATCGTCTTTTACTACTCGACTTGAATCATTAAAATTACTACTCGAATCAGATTCGAGTACTCGAATCATTTTGCCCAGCCCTACAAAATACAATGTTATACAAAGCTATAAATGACAAGTGCTACAGCATCTAGATATAGATATTGTGTTGTTGTTTTTTCAGCAATTATTTCGCAATGAATGTACTCATCCTCGCGTGAGGATGTATACATTTTAACTTTCACCAATTTTCTAATCCTCGGTATTCTAATGTCGCATCGAAGCCCAGATCGTAACGGAACTATTCGCAGGTCGATGTTCTCTGCATATTTTGATCATTCTGATATGGCGGGATCACTGATCTTATTGCACGTTCACGTGTACACTATTGTTGACTTTGACGAATCACCCTACGCCATAAATAGACCTCGCGCAAATACTACCGACAGGTTTAATTTTCAAACCAAAACTTTCCCTTCCAAACATGGACCGCCGTTAATCAAATAATTGACCATCTGCTCTTCCACTCAGGCACAAGTGCCAAGACTCGCAATATCGGCACGAGAGCGGACACGCTAGGCGTGGGATCGCGTTGGGAGAGCGAATACAGCACGCGGACGCACACGGCGCTGACAAACGCGTCTTCGTTTCCCGGCAGCGGGCAGCTGTCCGGCACTTCGACTCCCACCATGCACTCGGGTAAGGTTTGATCTTCGTAACACTGACCGTTGCTTTTACTACGGGTTCATCTTACGCTGTGTTGTGCGGTGCATGGTATCCGAACATCTACCAGCTGTGGTCAGTAACGAGGTACTTCTACTACATTTGAATACTCAAGTAGGGTTTGCCTCTTCCCACTGCTTCAGTGATTCCTAAACTGTGTGCCACCACAGATTCTCAAGTGTGCTGCGAATCGTTTTGTAATATTGGAAAAGATAATTTTTCAAAATCAGGCATGCAGGCTAGCATATGCGACTTGAAAGCGATCTGACTGCTTCATAGGTGAATAATAAGCATATGTGACCATTGCAATGGAACCAATCACGGTATTGAGAACGAGTTGGGTATTTGCAATCGTCATAATTAGGCTGCTCTGTGTCGAAGAAAGTCTTTAATTCGTTCTACGCTCCTGATGAATCACCAAATTACTCGACAAAACATGAGCACACCGCCAATACTTCAACGTTCAATGCGGGATTTGTTGTTCTCAACTTTAGATGGGTAGTTAGTCCATTAGTTAGTGCATTTCCATGACTATGTGAACATAGATTTCTTTGTTTTGACTGGAATTAAAAGCTGTATATAGATAGACACTGCTTGGAATTGACGACGAAATGCATGTATATGTTTGTCAACAATGCAGCATCGTGTCAGTCGCTGTTCAGTGTTCAGTCGTATGCTCGCATAAATAAGCATAGCCATCGCATCACTACGATTCTTTTTCAAAGAGAAAGTTTTTTGCAAGTGTAACGCGAGGGTTTTATAATTTTTCGAGTGTGCAACAAGCCAAAAAAGTTAAGGAACCACTGCACTACATACTCAATTCGTTGTGTTAATAGACTATTTCCACTTCATAAGCAACTTTTGGAAGCATGTTTGATTGGGTAAAAAGTAGCTTTCGGATAAATGTTCGGATAAATATGAGTCAAATTGTCGTTACGGTAGCTGAAAATATTTCAATATTCTTCCCATTTGTAGTGACGTTAGTCATTTTGGGTTACCGGTAGTCGCGAAGATACGTCTTGCAATTTCGAAATTAGCCACCTCCGGTTAACTGCTACAGTATGTGACCCCTCGACAGAATATACTTTTTGACACTACTTTTCAGGCTTTTCATTTTCTACTCCCCTTGAAGAAGTCTCGTCATAACTTTGAATTATATTTTAATTTTCAGTACGTGAATGATGCCACGGTGACCAGAGACTTCATTTCACTGCTGAGCAGTCTTATTCACACCTTATTGGCCTATATATATGTTATAACTAGCGACCGTCTGGACTATAAAGACTAAACCGGGATATGTCATGTTTCCAGGGACTCGCTACGAAGGCAAAAGCGCCATGAGAACGGCCGATACGCCCAGCAAACCGCACAGAGCGACAATCATTTTGCCAGGATCAGGAAATAAAACATCAGTGGGGTGAGGATGTTTGTTGCGAAATGTATGACGGTATTTTCCTCGTCTGGAATCCACTTCCAAATCATGCTAATCTAAGTTGTAGCTAATCCAAGCTTACCACTAATGCTATACGCCTACACTAAACTTACCGTAACTAAACTTGATCGTAAAACAGAGTTGCCACATTCCATCGACTGATGTGTAACAGCATTACAGCAACTGTTGATCAGTGAAGAAGTGCATGCCAGAAATTTCATAAAGGCTTGATTAGCGATTGCGCGTGACCTCGATACCACACTGATAGATGGATCGGAATAGTACTTTTCGTAAACATTTGTTTGATGCAGTTTGAACACGGTGGCTTTCTGGGTGCTACCAAAATGTTTTCCTCGCTATCACCGTTAATTTGAGATCACTTCATATTTAGCGCGCATTTAAGTTTCGGGTATCAGCTCAGAGTTACATCAAACGCGTGCATTCATTTAGTTTTGGCTAAAGTCGTATTGGAGATATTGGCGATATTAAGGGATTTTGGGTATGCAATTTTTTTGCAACCAACTTCATTCTATGCTCCCGTGGGTTGAATGTTAAGTTTCTGCCATCAGCTTGAATAACTTTCAGAGTTACGCGCGTATTAGTTTAGTTGTGGCTAAAACCGTTTTTGAGATACTGGCGAAATTGAGGCATTTTGGGTATAAAATTTTTTTGCAACCAGATTTTCACTGTTTCCGTGGGTTGTATGTTAAGTGCGGAACGGGATTCATATTTAATCTCCGTTAATATCTGCCGATAGAATGCCCGACAGTAGCGACGCGACTTCAAAAAACCGGCGCCCGGAAAGCTCCGTCTACGACGCCGACTTCGAGACAATGGCGGACGACGACGACATAGAGGACGTGGACGACTTTCTCGAGTTCGACGACCGCGAGTCTTCTTGCGACGAAACCGAAGTGGAAATAGAATCGATTCAAAAAGTACACCAGATGAAATTGCAGCACATCAAGGACCGCTTGTTGGGCACGGTGAGTTGGTGACTTGCAGAGTGGACAAACCAGTCACCGTTAGTACTGGTATACACTCGTATACATTCTACCGTTTCAACTACAAGTAGAAGTAGCGATTTTAAAGTAAGTAAAACAGTAAGTTTTCTAGGTCTAGTACAGTGATGGAGAAATTGATAGAGAAAAACAATAGTTCATTGTTAGATATAATTATTCGATTTGCTTAGTATACTCTTGACGAAAAGTGTGTGTGTATTTCCACGCGTGTACCACCCCTGATATACGAGTGTAAATATACACTACAGCCATGACAGACGAAACCAGAACCTACCTCAGACTTATACCGCGGTATAAATCGAATACAACATTTTAATCTAAATTATGTATGCACGTATAGGAAGGTATGCAAGTAGGATTTAGAACCACGATATAATTCTGATTTAGGCTCCATTTCCGAGTACCATCCTTTTCGGTCTCTGGGGTGTGAGTACACACTAAGTGCATACTCTGTATCGTCTCATGGTGCGAAAAAAATATAAATATAAATTCAATCGAGCGTATTACGCGGAGGTGGTCAAAGTATTCAGAGTTGGTAAGGTAATTAAGTTTAAGTAAGACTATAACGCCGTAAATTGCGCTCAAATGCAAGTATAATTCGTGATTTACAACTTCCAAGACAACTACTTCAAGCGGAAGTAGAAAATGTAGGTATGGAAAATACCAGGTAAGTCGTTTTAGGGCGGAGATCTTAAAGTTGGACGATCAATAAAGTCGATTATCGTGGTCATCAGGAACAACCCTAGTGTTAAGGAAACCGGTTGATCGCAGCGCAATAAGTTAGTTTTAATCTCACTATTAAACAAACCAGAACAAACTATACAGAACTAGTTATCTGTAAAACTGCGTACACTGCGTACCATTCCTAGGCGCAAATATTTCCGATAATGACCTGGCGATTGTCTCCTAGGTAATGACTTCACTAAACAATCAACGAATTATGTGCCCACCATTGCTGAGCGATATCGATATTCTATAACCGTTTCTTCACTGTACCGAACTGATTACACACTATTTTCATTTCGCGACGGTGATAATTCTACCTATCATAGTCGCAGATTCATTTTCAGCAGGATTCCATTTCATTCAACTAATTGGCAACTGACGGCCAAGAACGCGTTTTCGCATTATGATGCAACAGACAACAACACCAGGGATATCTAGGGATATCTAGATATCCCTGAACAACACTTGATTGAAAACTCGGGACACTTCGAGTAATCATCGCGCGTAATCTTTTCCAACTTTATGTGTCGCGATTAGCAGTTTTTAATCACACGATTAGCATTCTTCCGGTTCAGCAAACTTTATTACTCCGCCTGAAATGCGTCCCGATTAGCTGTTTTTAATCACATGATTAAGATTGCCTAGGATCAATCAACTTTATGATCTCCGCCTTTAAAAAAAGTAGATTCGGTCGAGCGGTGCCTCACATTTAGAAGGTAGTTGGCGGTGGCTATAGCATACTTTCGAACTGGTAAGATATATTTAGCGAATAACGTAAAATTAATAATGCTAGTGCTATCTTCGAAACACGTTTAGTAACCCGCTGAAAATTTCAATACCGCAGAAAGAAGGTATGGACAGCTTTCTAAATTTTATGAGCGAAACCGGTGGGATTGGATTGATATCGTTTTGGATCGACGCGGAGGCGTTCAAGGACGCCTTGGAACGCTCCAGGTGCGTATATGTAGAAGCTGAAAAACTCTTTATTTAGGTGCTATTACAAGTGATAGACTGATCACGAAATAGCGTTGGATGTTCGATTTTTGCAAAACTATAGGCTATTCCAATGTTTAGATACATTTTGAGTTTCAAATTTATGTATTTTTCCAAGTCATTTCTCGTCAAATTTGACATTTTATCTGAACATGGACTTAATTAGGTTCCAGACTTATTTTTGAATCAAACCTTATATTGCGTGGTCATTTTGTCGATGACATATTAGAGTTCTGCAGTACCAATGTTGACTATTTTGACCACATATGGCGATTACTTCGCACATCGAATCTGCCTTTCGACTCTAACTGTCTATGTATACCTGTATCTACATACGCAGTGAACACGACATCGACTCTAGCAAGAATCATGATGACGTAGTGTCAACCGTGTCGGGATGGTCGTCCGCTACGGACGAGGGCACCGTGCTGGCGTGGAGACATCGCTTGTTTCGTGATATTCTAGAGAGACACAAGTTCTCTCTCACAGAGGACGCGAGCGATCAGATACGCGAAGCTCAGGTGAGTCTTATGATGCAGCAAGTGAAGAGGCGGTCAGTAAGGGTGTGCTTCTTCTTGTTCGGAATTCCGTATTGTACAAGCTAAATTAAGTTCCAAGGTAAATTATAACAATACCATGGCCACTAAGACTTTTTACAATAGTAATTTAATAACAATTCTTTTTCGGAATACTGGATTTTTTCTACTTGCGTCACTTACTTAAGTGGTTGCGTTTTCGTACTACTTCAACTACTGCTTGAAAATATTTTAGTCAAAGCTATACTTACTAGGGATGGTGTGAACGTGAGGTTCACGTTCGCGTTCTGTGTGTGAACCTAGGAAATTTAGAGGTTCGCGTTCACAACAGAACCTTGGTAGGTTCTGCACTGTGAACCTTTTTCATATACTACAATTTTCACTTCATTACAACATCGTTGGTTCAAACTTATTGCATTTCAACTGCTGGCCACTCTATATGCATGGCGCTATAGACATAAAAAATCATAACTAAACGAGCATGTACCTTGACAATCTCAAAAGTTTTACTTGCTTTGTTGCAAAAGTTTGCTCGAAATATCCAACTTTCCGTTTGTAAATATTTAATGACTCTCTGCTGCGAGCTTGACCCACAATCACAAAACATCACGATCGAAATAAGCTACGTAGGCCTAGTCAGCGAATGATGCTTATTCCACTAATCAATCTAGCAGGCGTATGCGGGGTCAATCTTTACTTCATATGATGTTACTGGATCATTAAAACCAAATCGGTGCGATTGAGGCGTTGGCTACTGCTGTATAACTAGTTAACGGGGTAATATCGAGAGCAAGTATAGAAACCCGTTTCACACTCTGCTCAATATCAATGTAGCAATACTCAGACGCCGAATACATTTTCCGATCCGTCATACGAAAAAGGTGACTCGAGTCTGACTTGAGTCAAGTCATGACTCGAGTCATCCCAACCCTGCTACAAGGCTATAATCTGCATCTTCCTTGCCCGACGGCATATGCACATCATGTAGCCTACTCATGGTATGCATATACGCAGATCGTGTGTATGTATATCATGAGTCGGTGTGTATGCCGCAAGAACATCAAAGACAAAAATAAACTACGTCCTTTCCTTCCCTTATATTCCCTGGTAAGTCCTCGTCAAAATTGTTGGCAAAGCGACGGAAGATATTGATTTTATGAGATTATTATATCATTTGATTGCCCCAGTTAATACATTTGGCGACGTTTAAAACGTCAATATGTATTTCAGCATTGTGACGTAATGCTGCCCAAATCGTCGCTAGGTATCGTGTACATTAATATAGGCTATCATTTCATTGAAGGATAGGTTGGAATTAGCAATATGACGTCCCGTGACGTCATGAGGTTCACGTTCGTGTTCACACAGAACCTTTCAAAAAGGTTCGCGTTCACACGAACCAGAACCTTTTAGAGGTTCACACCATCCCTATTTACTTACTCTATACATTTTGGATATTGTAAAGTAGAAGCTAGTTCTGTGATATCACATAAAGTGATACATGACTGTAAGACGCTACAAGTAGGTATAATCTACGAAAATACATTCAGTTACCGTATTACGTTAACTTTTCTTGCGTTTCTTATGACATTTCCACTCATGAAAAGGACGCCAGCTCATCACAAACCGATATTCCAAATGAATTCCCAATAATTTAGTTTAGAGAGAGGTTTTCTGATCCCCAGTAAACATTTGTTATGTGCGGGACTATTCGGTGCCAGTACATATGCGAAGAGGTATAATTTCTGAAGTTGTCTTGTTGTTTAGAGCAACTTGGGACTGACGTGTCACGTTTTTGGGCGGACTCAGTATGACGCGCTCCGTAGGTTACGGTCCTACTGGCTGCCGAGATACATCGTGCATTGCAGCACCAGAGCTGACTTCGAGAAACGGCTCTCCACAGGTAAAAGCTATAACCTGCCGGTCTGCTATTATATTAAAGGGGAGAACTTGCCACAATTCCGATGCTTGCTACTCGCACCAAGAACAGGTAGTCCAGTGGTTCTCAACCTTTTTGTCTTCACGGACCCCTTTTGGACTGTCACGGACGCCCGCGGACCCCCAAAGTTGTAGGCCAAATCTAGCCCAATTATCGTGCAACCGTCATATGTCTTGTGAAAATATTAACTGTAGGCTAGTGATAAACAGCAGCAAAATATCTTTTCTTCAAAATAACATCATACTATTTATATAGACATTGGGTAGACTTTCATTTGAAAGCGTTTTCTGTAGCAGTGTAAAGGCCTTTCTTGAAATACGTGATTGTGTCTCGAAAATCTGCGTCTTCGATTTGATATGAACGGGTGCCGAAAATCCATTTCCGTCGATATATGTGATGACGAATATAATAATGACACGTAACGCTACCGACGAGACATTTGGGTATGATCTCAACATATATGGCATCAAAATTGAGAAAGATATTTTTTAATGAACATACAACGTTTAGCCTATAGTCGTTTCTATCAAGCAGTTTATCTTTTATAAGTTATTCCGGAATATTGGTTATATATAACATAGGAGAAAATAGGTTGTGCAAGCATTTCCATCATCATCATCATCATCATCATTATTGGTTTATTAGCAATTTTATCAGTTCAATACACCACAAAAATGCGATACAATGAAAAGAAAGGAAGATGTCGAAGCGACTAGGAGTTGTCTATGGAATCAGACACCCACCTTGGCCTAGGCCAAGTCACCGTGATTGACCTACAAGACTGCGACTTTTGTATTTTACCACAAACCCAACAAAATGTCCATTCTGTTGATGTGAGTCCTGAAGTTTTAGCAGCGACGAAGGGAAACTGCCTCGTGATTTCACTAATTTAAAGAAATGCAAATTAGGTTATTAACCATTTTGCAAATTTAGAGACTTCGTGGACCCCCGGTTGAGAACCGCTGAGGTAGTCGGCGCTGCTATTTAAGTAGAAGTACGAGTAACGTCGCTGGGAAACAAAGTATAGCTTATGTTTATTTCACACATTTTGAGAAAATTAACTTTCTGTATATAGTATTCAACTTTTTTCTGCCTTATATCGTCCATGATTGACTTGGAAATCATGTGATCAAATAAACACGGTCAAGATATGGCTGGAAAAATGAAAGTTTTACAGAAACTTTATTTTCCATAAATTTGAAAAATGGACATAAGCTTCTTTGATTCGACCGCAACTACATCTACTCAATCACAAGTAGAGTTGGCTATTTCCAAGGCATGTCGAAACTACTTCAAGGGGAAGTAGAACATATAAGGGTAGATGAATCGTTCCAAAATGTAATGTTGAAAGAATACATATTTTTATGTTGTATCACACACATTGATATTGTATATACTTATTCCTTCCTATCGATATTTCACACCATACGTACATATTATCATATCACGTCGTGTCGGGTTGTCATTTCCTGTATAATGTTTCGAGATACTATATGTGATGACTGATAACCACAACGGCGTTACAATTATATATTTCATTTCCTGTATCATGTTTCAAAATAATACATGGACTTGGTGATTATGTGTAAATCATAATTACCAAGATAATTACCAAAATATATTCCGTTATAGAGGTATCTTCGCGACCAACGCAAAATAATGAATGACAATACAAATAGAAGCAATCTTCGTAAATACCTTGAGTTACCGTGATATGGCAGGTATTCCACGCGGTTCTTGCGATAATTCCACTGATAAAAGTGATGAAACTTATCCCTTAACAATTTCTTCTACTTTAAAAACTCAAATATGTTTTTCCCACAAAACCGTTGTAGGATATATGGTAAAGTGGTCTAAAACATAACCAGTTGAGTAATCAGTGCAAGCTAACAAAACCTTCTTGTATACACTGGAAAAGTACTAGCACTTCGTTACTGACCACCTCTTTCCGTACCAGGATCGTGGGACAGAGATACCTTCGCGGTTGAGAAGTTGTCGGATAAAAGGCACACTTTCCTTCCGTTGTTGACGATCGGACATTTCGTGCCGGGAGTTCATCTCGACAAGAGTCGCAGCGAGGACGGCGAGCCCACAGTGCGCCCGCTGGAGGTTTGATTCTTTTGTTTTGCTGTGGTCTCGGCGTTGCCCAAAATTTAATTGTAAATGGTATGTTTGGTGTTAATGATGATGATTTAGAAGTAGAAAATGAAGCTCTGAACAGTATCGAAGTGACTAGTTTCAAAAAGTTGTGATCGAGATCTTGCAAACTTTCAGCGGTTCGAAGTGAGGCACTTTCGAAGTTGCAGGGTGGGTCTTCTCGACCCAGTTGTCATGACAATTTCTCCCACAAAAGTGATGTGAGGGGAACGCAAAACTATTTTATACTTTGCAAAATCGAAGATGCGAAAATCAAGTAGTTTAGGCCGAGAAACTGTCGCGCAGAAGTGGAAGCAGTCGATAAACATTGCTAATTGGGTATGTGGTACACATGGTAGCGATTTTAGATTGCTTCAACTGCTACTTCTACAGTTTTCATTTTTCATGCAAAGATATGCCTGGAGCATACTTACTTTTTACTTATCTGGAAATCGCCGTTTATATTTGTACCGGAGCACAAATATACAACGTTACTTCTACTTATACCTGAGCACCAACGATGACTACTTTGAACTCCTCTGATACCAACGTGTTTGAACTAGAGGTGGACCGAATATCGACTTGGTCGATTATCCAGGCCGATATTTGGAACTTCCCCGATTGTTGATTAAAAAATATTGGAAATTCAATGCTCCGTGTACTTAATCTCAAAAAATCGACAACGCAAATGGCGATACGTGACAGATACACCCTTGCAGGACGAGTGTAACTGGGTGAGCATACAGCGAAAGTATGCTTACTGCATTACAATCTACCTCTACTTGGCTGATCTGCGATTCCGTATCACGTTTTAATTTTTGGGATATCCCAAATTTCAATGAATGAGCACAATTAAGCAATAATTCTTTTTTATTTCAGTTTTCTCGTTTGTTGCTCTGCTTTCTGTGGCATGTACAAGTGCCATCTTGCCTAATACACAATATTTTTGGCGAAATGGTTCTCTGCTCCTTCCATATTAATACCCGCCTGTGATACCGGTTATCGGCCTTGTTAGTTTGTCGATAATCGGTATCGGTATCGGCCTGCAAGAATCAATTTCGGTCGACCTCTAGTTTGAACTTGAACGTGAGTGTGAGCGAAGGTTTGAAAGTCATTTGCGATATACTATTGCCACGAGATCACTGATATCACGTTTAAGTTCACAAGCCTGTTTAAATTCGAGTTCAAGCGCGTCGATGTCTGATGTCCTTTATCTGCTGTATAGAAGTAGTCTGCAATTCACCTCTCGCTGGCAAATAGAAAGATAGATGTTTAATATGTAGACCGTCGGATCAGGGCAGCAAGCGCCCGCCGAAAGGCCGTCCACGGCTCGTATCAGAGCCATGTCGGCCAAGTCTGCTGCTCATCATTTGCTACTGAAAGCCCTCGATTCGGAACCAGACGCAGGATGTCCGTTTCGGCAATATTTAATCGAGTATGTCCGCTTTTGTTCACAAAGGCATTAGTATCTACATTCATTCCGTATTACCGTGTTAGAAAGGGGGATAGAAGCGCTAGAAACTCGTACGACTTGTGGATCACTCTGGAGCATTTGTCGGAGCAAAACGAACCGACTGCGGCCGGTGCCGTACCAGATGGAAGCGTGGTTCGCGCTAATTCAGGTCAGTTGACTCAATAACGCATACTACCACACACAGAGGTGGTTAGTAACGGAGTATCTCTACTTTTTTCGAGTACTCAAGTAGGTTTTGCCTATACTTGTACCACTTACTCAAGTGGTTTTGTCTTTGATCACTTTCGTTTTTACTACTCATCTTTTGGACTTGGGAGTTTGTAAAGTAGAAAGTAGTTTTGAAATTGGTTTCTATTATTTTCGTGAGAGAATTTTATCAAATTATGATATCGTATCATAGCTCGTGTATGATGGTACCGAAATAAAGAATAATTTTAGAAAATTCATAGTGGTATCAGTCACGATTTACTACTAGAAGTGTGAGACAACTTCAAAGCAAATTTACTTTTTACAGATACGGTACTTGTTTGATGTATAATTGAATAGTATATTCATATTGAAATGAACCCGAATATTTTCGGCTGACACTCGTCAGGGGTAATCGTCAGCAACTAGTAGAGAATTGGAAAGAACATTATATATCAACAATCGTATCACAAAATATGACGTCACTAGCATCAAATTTCGAATATGAGAGCGTTGAATATACTATTTTGTGGTACGATTGTTGATATAAAATGTTATTTCCAATTCTCTAATAGTTGCTCACGATTACCCCTGACGAGTGTCAGCCTCTTAGCAGTAAATCGTGACTGATGCCGTTGTATATTGAAGTTCTGTACCTCCAAGAAGCTCTTCAAATACTTGCTTGATTACGAGTCAAATCATTCCTTTTATATTTCTACTTAAGTAGTTTTAGCATGTAAGCATACTTGTATATACTTGAGTAGAAATTTATGCCATTACTGCGACTTATTTGCGTAGCGTTTCTGACTTCCTGACTACCTTGACATAGATCACGGATCTTTATTAAGTCTTGCTTTTGAATAGATGATATTCCATCATAAAAACCGCCAGTATATATTCGAACAGATGCACTGGACTGCAACGTGGAAGCGCTGGACGCTTGGAAGATATTCAGTAACTTCGTCTGGCCCGTCGACGCACCAAAATCCATAAATCTGCCGGGAAATATGCACGGTTACGCTAAATCGTTGGACGTTTTTCTCCGGAGAGCCTTGCCCAAGCGTATGGGTTAGTGTTTGTCGCGTCACCCCTTCTCCAAAAGCCAGATATTCTTGAATAGAATGCGTACACACAGTACACATAACCGTGGCCAGTATGAAAATTTAGAGGCAACAAAGGATATGTTCCGAAAATGCGTGGTAATATGGATTCATGCAGTATTTACCGGGGTATATGAAGTGTTGATCAAAGTAGTTGGCGTTGCCTTGTTACTCAATTAGAATTAGAAGTAACGCAGCAAATGTGTAGTACTCTAGTCAATTACAAGAAAAATAGCAATTTCTAAGACAGGCCAAAACTGTTTCAAGTGGCAGTAGAAAATGAAAAGTCTGCTAATTACTCAAGCAAAGTCGGTCGAGAAGTCACATAGTAGTTGTCGTAGGTGACTACCTACAAAATTGGTCGATTTATCTTCGCGACTAGCGCAAACCTATTAATTATGGTGCACGTAATTGGAATCTCCGACAATATAATCAGCTACCGTGATACCGGAGCTATTTCGCGCGGCTGTTTTGACAATTTTACTCAAAAAATGATGAAAACTTATCCCAGAACTACTTTCTACTTTGAAAAGTGCAAATGGTAAATATAGTGAGCGGTTTTACCTAAAAGCATTACCACTTGATTAAGTTCTGCAAGTAGGCAATTTTTGAGCAAGACAGTGTGACGTCACAGACGCGTGGACGCTCAAAGCCCGAATAATCTTGTTCCCCGTATATGTGACGGTACGTATGTGGGGTGCGCCTATATAGTTGCCTGGTTCGCTGCCCGAACGCATCTACGGCGTAAATCAATCTTTAGGTGCCAAGAAGGTGGACCTTGCTTTGTCTATTTTCCGGCCGGCCAAGCTGCAAGCCCTGTATGTCCTGTCTCATTGCTGGCAGGCTTTTTGTAAGGAAGAGAACAAAGGATTTTGCGAGTGAGTAATCGAAAGGTATCTTTGTAATTAAAGAGCTTCTTGGAGGTACAAAACTTCAATATACAATTGAATAGTATGTTCATATTTAAAAGAACCCGAATGTTTTCGGCTGACACTCGTCACGGATAATCGTCAGCAACTGGTAGAGAACTGGAAATAACATTGTATATCAACTATCGTATCTCGAAATATAACGTCACCATCATGATATGATATCTCAACTAAGAGAGCATTCAATGTATTATTTTGAGATGGTGCACGAACTCCTTTGTCCTTTGTATTTTTAGAAAATGACTCGAGTCAAGTTGAGTCATCAGAAAATCGTGACTCGAGTCGGACTCGAATCGAGTCATTACAACCCTGGGTCTACCACCATATAGCACCTTATTGGGGGATACACGAAAACAGAATCCACTGCACCCCTAGGATGTATGTCTATAAGAATTGATGTATCTGACAAATTTCGTTTACGGTGTAATGTAGGCCTTAGCCTGCCAGTACTTCAGGGTTTTTGCATGCTGTTAATAAAAAACAAATAGTCGGATATAGTATTTTTGGATTGTGCCTGTATTAAGCACCTAGCAAAGAAATTAAATTTCCAGGGCACGCGACGGGAAATCTCTATCGAGCGTCGGCTCGGAGCGGTCGCCGTCTCCACCGCGTCCGCAGAAACCCGCGAAAAGACCGTCCCGTCAGTTCGACGAAATGAGCACGACGATCAGCGAAACCACAACCGTATTCAGCAAACCGTGGCTGACAGGTAAAGATTCGAAGACGAAGGCTTTTAGATTACACCGGGCTTGATCCATTGGATATGTAACGTGCTCACAAAGGGTCAAAAGTAGTCATCGTTGGTGCTCAAGCAGAAGTAGAAGTATCGTCATCAATTTCCGCTAGAGTACAAGTATAGAAGTAGCTGTTTACGAGTAAGTAAAATGTAAGTATTCTCGGCTTAGTTGCCTAAAAAACTGAACACTCTTGAGTAGAGGTGTAGTCGGAAATCATAAACACTTGTCTTAGTTGTCTAAGTAGTGCAAGCAGACAGAAACTACTCCGGCATCCTTCTATTCTCTCCTGTTCTGCTGTCGGTTGTGTTCATTGTTGCGTAAATCCACATTGGTTACCAGGAATGTAATCACTCGATTCGCAATTTATCGCTGACTCGACTTGACTCGAGTCACTCGAGTATGCTTTTTTTGCTATCCATGGTGTTTCGACCACATTGGTCATTTTACACCAGGCCGTTATAATTCATTTTTGATTCCGTATTTACCGACTTATAGCACGGCCCACTTCTAGGCTTTTTATAAAACACCGCTTATGCGGATCACGTGCTGGGCGAGGAGGAGCCTAGATAAACCTCCAACACTTAGATAGGAATTCTAGAGTCGACCTCGGTCGGACTGAAACCCGCAACCCATTGGTGTTGCAGCTGTGGATTATACCGCTATGCTATCTCGCCGCACATGTGTGGAGTCACTCGAGTCAATCTGTGCAAGTGTGCATTGTCGCCACTTGTACTCGGGTCATTTCGTATGACTCTACACATCATATTTTATATATGACTTATTCAAAGTCTCGAATACCAGCACCGATAATTGAAAAATACAACCAGAAACTGTATTTCATCTGTTCGAATAGATATGTTTGGAGTGAGGAACACGAGTACATTATGAATTCAAGGCCTTCGATATCACCTAAGCGTTTCGCAGAAGTGAGTTTAACCTGACTTGAACTCGATACTGAACAGTAAACACTGAGTTGGACTCAGATTCGACATGTTGCTCCCTGACTTGAACTTGACTTGGTGGTGAATCGAAAATGACTCGAGTTAAAACTATATAATTCAAATTGGCTTGTGATCGTGATCTTGCGGTTTGGTTATAAATCTGATGATTAACTTTACTTTAATAAAGCGATAGATAGTCGCAACAATGCAATAGTCAACTGACGACAGTATACCTATATGCGAAAAACATCTGTTCAGACGACGAGGACACAGAAACGGACTCGGCCAGCACCATGTATTCCTACGATGTCGAGCGGATCAAGCAAATCGCCGCCATCATTCGCCAAAGAGGGGCCAAGAAGCCGCAACGAAGCACGCAGAAGCGGCCGCCGCCCCCACGAAGACGCGTGGCGACCGCGGCCAAGAGCGTCAAGAGCGTGACGAAAGAGAAAGAGAAAAAGGCCGCCGACACCGCGTCCGAGAGTTCCAAGACTTCGAAAAAGAAACAAACCAAGGTGTGACCTGCTTGGGTTGTGAATAAAGGTGGTTAAAGTAGTCAGCATTGCACGTTGCTACTCCAGTATAATCAACGCCCTAATTTCTACTCAATTACAAGTGTTGAAGTATAGCTAGTTCGAAGACACGTCAATCCTAACTAAACCACTATGAAGTGAACTACATTAAATTCTGAAGCAACTCAACACTGAGCAGACGATTTACTGAATTTCATATGAGCTAAGAATTATTGGAGATCTACACTTCTTATCTTACGAAATCGAATTGTAAAAGCTAAGTTTCAGTGTTACTTCCATACGTCTACTTCAGCAGCAACGGTGACTACTTTGACCACACCTGTCCCTAAGCTGCACGAATAATGAACATTGAGAATCTTTGGATATCAGGAATACGAAATCTCCATATCGAATTTGAGTAATTGTCAAATAAATAAAAAATTCCCAACACGATAAAAGTGTGCATTCACATCCTTGTACCACCCGTGATATACGGGTGTGAATATACACCCCGGCTACACGAAAACAAAACCTATCTCAAACCGATATCATGGTATACATACAACACAACATTTTAATGTACCACATTTACGAGAGCAGGGGTTATTTCGCCCAGTTACTACGATTATTTCATTCAAAAAGTAAAACAATCGGTCCCAAAATTCATTTTTACTTTGCATAAGCTCACGGCTGTCAGCTAGTTTTAACAATTCAAAACGCCGCAGGTGCAATTCAATCTGCCCGAGAGAACCGACTCCCAGAACACGTCCCGAGCCAACGAGCACGAGAGCGGCGAGAGCAGGACGGAAGAGGGAGAGGACGACGAGGGCGGGAAGAAGAGAAAAAAGAAAAAGTCTCTCTTCCACAGACACCCGAACCGCATGTCGTATCAGGAGTTGAAAGACAACAAGCTACACTTGTATTTCCGTAGATACGTGGCCCAGTGCGAAAGTATGGAGGTAGGTTATCGCCAGGGCTGGTATATAATTGTTTAAACTACACTCAAGGAGAATTTGCTTACTTGCACTATATATAGTATACTTACTGAAATTGTTATGTTTTAGTTAGACTAAATCTATGGTTGAATAGTTTGTAGGGGAAACTAATAATTTTAAGGGATTTCTGTTTTAGGACTACAGGAAATTCGGTTTACAGATTTTAGGCAAAGCTACTTTGTTTTACTAATTTACTTTATGTGGAAAATTGTCATAACAACGAAGCAAAATAGCCCTAAATAACAGTGGCTGTTAAATATATTTTCGAGTAGGCCTACTCTGCCTGCTTATAGTGTCATTATTCATGCTCTTTTGGGGGCGAAGATACATTATGCAATTTCGAAATTAACCAACTTCGATTGACTGCGATCCCTCAATCAAATCATCATCATCATCATCATCATTGGTTTATTAGCAATTTTATCAGTTCAATACACCACAAAAAATGCGATACAATGAAAAGA
The DNA here is from genome assembly GCF_051294905.1 of Botryllus schlosseri. Lineage (NCBI taxonomy): Eukaryota > Metazoa > Chordata > Ascidiacea > Stolidobranchia > Styelidae > Botryllus > Botryllus schlosseri. Next base: position 7,126,172 of record NC_137243.1, on the reverse strand, counting down.
CAGCAAGATGTCGAAGCGACTAGGAGTTGTCTATGGAATCAGACACCCACCTTGGCCTAGGCGATGTAAAGAGGAGGCATGCACACTGAATGAAAGTAAAGAAGATAGTATAGAAAAAGGAAGCGACAATAAATAGGGCGGCATGTCATGGGAAGCGAGATCGATAGGTCAGTCGTGGTCCAGTAATCACGAGGATGGACTGTATTTCTTTAGTAGTAATTGCTTGTATTTCGACTTGAATGTGGACATGCTCGTCGACTGCCGGATGGCCGACGGCATACTGTTCTACACATTAGGTCCGGCATATTTGATAGAGCGATGATCTTTTCGGTCGATCATATGATATTTGGACGACGTGGACGCGCGACCGCGCGTGTGTTGTACTTGTGCGCTTTTGATTCAGAGGTAAAGGAGTCATTGAAATATTCGGGGAAACGACCGCAGTGAAACTGATACATAAACTTGGCGATTTATAGTTTCCGCATATCTTCAGATAAATCCAGTTTTTTACAATATTTTACACGGGAGCTTTTCGTGTGTCATTGTGTCGCAATCACTAATAAAGCGAACTGAACTGATGTGATCTCCTTACAGGTTCAAAATGTGTATCAAATGTACGGTCTTTGTGACGTGATCAAAACGTTACCGATGACTGAAGTCACCAGACGGACCGCGCTGGCGAACGAATTGGCCAGAACCTACCTCAACTCATCGGGTACTGTTTTAATGATCTTCTGTCACTGTAATTCCGTGTAGGTAGAGAGAGAGCCTTATTTTTGTTATACAGGGCCGAAGCAAATCGCGGTGTCTTCCGAAATTCTAACTCCTTTCTTCAAGGAACTTCCTAACCCGTCGGCCGAACTCACTGAAGCCTTGCAAGCATACGTAGTGCCGACGTTGAATCAGGCCGCCGCTAATTTTTCGCTGGGATTCAGCGCCGCTCTGAAGGTACAACTGGAGTCGTAGCTGCATTGGGTTTCCCGACATTTGGTCATGACAGCATGTTACTTCATGAGGTCCAGACTATCCATAACCCCAATGATACCCACAAAATTAAACCTTGCGCTAACTGTCTCCCCCACCCTAATCCCAACTTCAACCCACAGGCTCAAGTGTCGCATGGCCGAGTGTTGCTTGCTCACATGTCCACGGCATTATGTGGATCCCCCAAAATTATGGCAATGGCCCCCCAATAGGGTCTTCAGTATACACCTGGTGGAGGGCATAATTTCTCATCCTACCCCATTTCTTCTTGGACACATCCTATCACTTATATTACCGAGCAGGATTCGATTATTAAAGGCGTGGGCAACCATATAGAAAACTCATTACATTGCGTTTCCACTTTGCGAAGACACTTGAACTGAGTTCTGTAATGTTGTGCAATCTTACGGGGTATCTGGGCGACCTTATGATAACCAAACAGTGTTGTAACAGTAAATCGCGCTAGGTGCGAAAAATAAAATTACGAAGTGAAAAAATAATATAGGATAGTCCATTTCAAATTGGACTCATTTTGGGCTTGGTCCCCTCGAATTGGAGAGATTGTGGCGTGGTAGTTACCTTCCTTTGTGCAGCTTCTCCAAACGCGCGCTCATGCCCTTATCTCATCGCTCCTTTTTGCGTTCAGGAATATAAACTCGACTTGCGCAGTGACTTAGCCGCTAACAACATGAAAGCGGAACTGGCGCTGAGAACTTTAACTCTGAAGCCGAGCAGCAAGCGGCGAAAAGCTCTCGGAAAACACTCCGCCAGACAGCAGCCTTCAGCCGAACACAAGCAGTCTTTCTTGGACGCGCTGGACCGCGCGACAGAAGGGAGCCTGCCAGTCGATTTGCTGCACTTTTACAAGTACCTGCAGGTATAGCATTCATCTTCGTTGCCATTTCGATTTTTCCCTGCACGGATTGTTGCCAGACGTGGTCAACGTCAATAGTCGCAGCGATATTCAGGTGTGTTGCACAGATGCCGATCAATCCGTGATCGCCGATTAAGCGTCAGTAATCGACCTGCGTTCGTGGCAGAGATGACGATTAGCTTCTAATCGGAGAATTTTAATAAGCCAAATTTGAAGCGCCGAGTGATGTGTCTCAGATAGTTAATAGGCTCTCAGAGGCCCCGACATGTCTCGCAGATCAGTCCGAACATATCGCAGACCTAATGTCCGAGTGGCGAAACAGTCCGAATTATATACCCCAGACATAATATGCGAGATATTCCAAACATGCCCCTTCATGATGTCCTAGTGGCGAGTCAGAAGGAAATATACCCCATACATGATGTCCGTGTGGCAAAACCTTCCGAACATACCCCAGACATGATGATAAACACACATAGAAATGGCCACCAGGTGACCGAATTAAATTATCGCCGATTAAGGCTATCGCAGATTACTTTTCGATCGGCATCTGTGCAATCCATCCTAGAACTAGATAATTAAACCAAATCTACTTCATAAAACTACTTGCTTGACTATTTTTTGAACCTACCATTTCTACTTCATTTTAAGTAGTTTTGACATGTCTTGGATATTGCTACTTCTACTTGTGATTGAGTAGCTGGTTCTAGCTATCCATGAGCATTCGACGTGGTTATAGTTGAGTAGAAGAAGGAGTAGTACCAAAAACTTCTAATCGATTATAAGTATCCACTTCATGTCAAAACTACTTCATGTAGAAGTAAAAAATGAAGGTCTGGAAATACTGAAGTAAGTACTTTCAACAACTACGTTTTCGAGAGGATCAAAGAAGTCATCGTTGGTATTCAAATAAATGTTTGCAGAAAGAAATTGGTTTTTTTCCCGCTACGTGAAAACTTGATAATTTCAGTATCTGTAACGGCGCTTTTTATTTGCATTTGAGAGCATTCGGTTCGATTTTTATAGTAGTTGTAGTCGGAGCCAGAACATGTTTTCAGACTCCGACTCCATCGAGTATGTGATCCCCAGCTCCGAATACAAAGGGTGTCACGAAATTTTTGTGACTCTGAATCATTATATAGCTCTGGTTTGAACAAGTCATTGAAAATACCACTTCTGATTGTAATTGAGAAGAAAATTACGTCGTTACTTCTACTTCAGCTAATTACTTTCACCGCTTCTGTGCTTTTAACACGTGAATACTTATTTTACTGTAATTGTGGGCCAGGTTGCGAATTGATTTGATTAACTTCACCAAGTCGTTTCGAATGCTTTACTTTTATTTTTACTGAATCGCATTCTTGTATTGTTTGATCCGATGAAATTCGTAATATACTGAATCGAACTGAACACAATACATTATCCGATTGATCGCTCATTAGGACACAGCCGCATAATGTTTTGTCGCATACCTGCTAACATTATGCAACCAAATGCTCCTATGTAATCGAAAGCAAAAATCCAACAAGATATTATAATTACAAGCGTGATCAATCATTAGAGCTCTGTCGCTTATATGTTAACCTAATCTAATATAACCAACCACTCCAATTACCAAGCGTTCCGGAAGTCGCACCAATGCGGCCACTGCGAAATTCCTTGTGCAATGTATCCTCGACCTCGTTGTTTACACGTAATTGCGCCCGTGACACGTGACACTTCTGCAGGGATTCGGAAACCAAGAAGGATTTCCGTTGATACACAACGATCTGTTGTTCTACGTGGAGGTGTCGAAATTCCTGGCTTGCTTCCATGAGGCTCACGACCTCGTGATATTGAAACGCAAAGTCCAGTCAATAGTGGATTGCTTCATCACTTCAGCCATGGAACCGACATTGCAGGTATATTGATAACTAGGGGATGGTCACTAACAAAGTATACTTCCACTTTGTCGAAGTAATCATATTTTGGTTACGCCTATTTGCACTATTTACACAGTCGGTTAAGTTTTTAGACTACTTTTTACGCAAAAGTGCTTTACTTTTAACACTTTTGATTTTGTAAAGCAGAAAGTATTTTTGGATACTTTTGCATCGCTTTGACGAGCAAAATTGTCATATCAACATAGCGACAACGTATTTGTAGTGTCGTTAGTCATCTTGCGCTATAGTCGAGAAGATCCGTCGTGCAAGTTTGAAATGTACGCCCACGTCTCCGATTAACCTCGCAAAGTACGCGATCAAATCTAGTTAACTATTCACTTTCATTTCATTAAGTAGTTTTCACGTTCCCGGGATTTTGCTACTTCTATACTGGTAATTGAGTAGAAATGAGAAGTACACTGACTATTTTCGCCACGTCCGTTGATATATAATTGCTCTCATAGCCATACCATGCTCACGCTTACACTGCCGGATACAGATCGACATCAAAACGGGCACCGCCGAGAGACTGCGCCGCGCCTCGGAAAGTTTCGTGAACGACAAAGGCAGGGACCCGCACACCGCTGATCTGTTCGAAGACGCGCAACACACCGTATTCAACGAGCTCCTGCCGTTCTGGGCCGGGTTCGCGTCGGTCAGCCCGCTGGCCGAAAGGGACGAAAAGAAACCGGGTAATTCGAAACGGGCGTGGTTACAGTGGTCTCGTAGAGCATTATATGTTTAGGGAATGGAAGTATGCTTAAATTACGTGGTGCTGTTTACAGCATGGGCGTAGACATTTTGCAAATTTGGGAAGCATAGAAAATTGTCAACAATGGAATGACATCACGAACATTGTGACGTAACGCAGTAAACATAAACTTACTAATTGCAATACAAACAGAGGTGGTCAAAATAGTCAAGAACGCTACTCAAGTAGAAGTAGAAGTAGCCAAAAAAATCTACTCAAGTACGAGTAGAAGTACTTCTCCCATAAGCCACCTAAAACTACTTGAAGTAGAAGTAGAATTGACTGACTTTAAATCTACTCAAGTTAGTAAGTAGTTCTGAAAACAGTCTGAATTCGTTCGCATTGACTGTCAAAAGCTGTAATTTGAGCTATGCGGAAGGTGCAGAGAGCTTGATTCGTATTGATGCATTCCAGGAGGTATCAGTTTTGGACAGAATAAGCATTCTTTCGCATCATGGGATGTAAATTATAGTATTGATATGAAAATGCGATACTAACCCTTTGTTTACTAGAAGACCCCGTTTTAGAGAACATCATGGCATGGCGCCCTACCCCATATTATAAGGCCCTAAGTTTAGGCGAAGAGCAATACGGATGAGTTGTATCGGATACGGTTTCAACACTTTGCGCGATTAGTATACGTTAATAACAAATATTATGGACCGTAAAATTTATATTTAGTGTAGCTTTATTTTCGGAAATAGAGGCATTACTACACTTGCTTTTATGCTTCAACATGTATGTTCTGAAGACCAAAGAATTGAAAGTAATTAGAACTCAGAGTATGTTAATCGGAATTGAAAGTGAAATACATATAGTACTTCTAAAAAGCGGAAAATATGTTTCATGTCTTTTGTCCATGAAGCTTCAAAGGTAGTCTGCTAAAACAGGTGTAACGTTAAAAAATGCCGGATTTTACAGGTTAGCTGGACACGTCATGAGCTGCTAGATTACGATATGATAGGTAATTGCTAGATTGCGAAACAGTATAGTTTCAAACGTTATGGTGGGCCATATTGACTGTGATGAAAATCATGAAATATTTGATATGGGCGACAATGCGGTGTGAGCGGAACCAAGCAATCCGGTACCTAAATTATATTCACTGATACTTTCGTGAAAACACATTTGTCACTCCATAACTGCTGTGGGCGAAGCGCAACAAAATTTCTGGGCTTTGCTTGACTTTTATGAATATTAAATGTTGGTACTCCGTGAAAACAGCCCCGAAATTCCTCAGGATATCTTTCGTATTGGGGGATTAAACTACTTCCACTTGACAAACTGAAAATAGCGAAAAGTAAGTAAGTAGATCACAAAATTTTACGAAGTAGAAGTAGAAATAGAGAAAATCAGATCTACTCGAGTAAGTACCAGAAGTAGCGAAAAACTACTTGAGTACTTCCAAAAAGTAGAAGTACTTCGTTACTGACCACCTCTGAATACAAATAGGTGCGCGTTTCGAAAAAATAATTCAGTTCTCACGACACGTTGTCCGGGATTTCACTCGACTTTGATGACAATTTAACTCGCATAATTGATGCGAACCTGTCGAAAAACTAGTTTCTACTTTTACCAAAACCGAAGTGCTTTCAAAAGTACGTTCATGATAAACGTTTATTGAGAGTCGGAGAACTTCTCGCGTGCCACTTATCAAGAGCTACCGACACGATAAAGGAGATACAGCAGAGTTGAATTCAAACCCAAATGAAGGATTATGACGCAATAATGCCGAATTTAAAAATAACATCAATGCAGCCAGAACACGGCAACGGAAGCGTAAAACAGTAATGCTAGCGTGAGACACAATCACACAAATAATACAATTTACGTAGCAAGCGTAATATTACACTGGAACAGGAAACAGTGTTTGATAGCAAGACACACAACTACTACACAACGGCAACTAGTGGGAAATCTCAAGGTTATAGAAATGTTCTTTCTGTCGGCATAGGATCGGATTGTTCAGTTTAACGAACGTCGATTCCAATTCTGTTAGGTGGAAAGTACTTCTGCCCCGGGACAGAACAGAAAACATATCGTCGGAATAGTTTTGGGCACAAACCGGGTTATCAATTAAATGACAACCGATGTGAAAAAGTGAAGAGTTTTGCCTCAAAAACTGCCATGTAGAAGTGGAGGAAGAAGTAGTACAAAAGCATATGCACTTGAGCAGTCCAAAAGATGGAAGTACTTCGTTACTGACCACAACTGGCTATACCCTGCATCAGACTCCTGGCGTAGCTCATATGCTGATAGCTGATTTAGTCTCATCGTGCTAATGACGTCACTACTTACAGTCTTGAAAGCGGAACGGCTGCAGAGGCGTCGCTTGGACGCATTCATAAAGGCTCCGGATCCGAAGACGACTTTTACCATTCCGAAATCGATACCCAAGTTCGACATGCACGGAATTGAGTTTACGTTCTCTGTAAACGGGGGAATACAGTGGAAGGTGAGTGGGTAGGGTTCTGGAGTCTACATTCAAGTCGGTTGCATTCTATGCCGGATTGTTAATCTCACATACCGGTAATCTCAACCCGTTATAAATTTTGACTTCTTTTTGTAATTGAATAACAACGCCGACACATTGACCACTGATAATAATCGGTTTTACAATTTCTTCCATCCCCACGTGACAGGAATGGAGCGAAATATCCTCGAGCCGGTCCAGTTCCCCGCCGCCCGAGGGTATCATCGAAATCGTGAAGATGCCGCCGAAAAGCCAAAGCAGGCGGTTGGTGCGTAGAGGCACGTTTTCGGTGAAGAAACTGAACGCCATCCACGAAAACGCGTCGCCGCAATCGGGCAGGAATTCCTCGACCGAGAAGTCCCGGGCGGATAAAAACAAGAAAAACGCGGCTAAACATATGCGAGGAAGGAATTTCGTGCCTAACGTCAATTACGCGACTTCAGTCAGCTGATGCGTGTGAAAGACGTGAAATCGTCGGTTTTCACACCCAGCGTACCGGTAATATCAACCTATGGCAGTGGTTCCCCACCTTTTTCCCTCATTACCCGCTTCTGATGTATTCCTAGTCTTCATTCCCAACAAACTAAAATCCACCTCTTAAAAATGCTCCCTCCAATCAACTTTGGAGAAACTTTGTTTAGCAAAGACTTGATTCTGGTAAGAGTTGGGACATCCAGACCCGAATCAGACGTACCGGAAATTCCCACTACAAATTCCCCACCGGTTAGGAACCGCCGTTCTATGGTGATCAGTGTAGCTTGGGAATAGTTGGTGAGACACTGAGTGATTTTTGCGGCTTGATTTCTCGTTTTGACTACAAACGTCTGCTTATTTTTGCGCACGTCTTATCCATTGGACATCGTCCTCATGACCATTCACGCAATTTTGATGTTCTTGTTGCACATGCATTCATGGTGTTTCGACTATTTTGGTCATTTTACACCAGTGCGATATTCCTCGTTATGCTTCGTTATCTGTCGACGCGTAGCGCATCATCACGTGCAGCCCACTTTCGTCGTACGCTTTTGTACGACACCGCTTACTCGGATCATATGGCGAGGAGGAGATAAATTTTCAATACTTTGGTCGGAGTCGAACTCACAACCTTTGGTGTTACATCTACGGAACGTAGCCTACCGCTATGCAATGGTATCTGTTTTAAGGTTCGGTGTGGTCTTCGCATTTTTCGCTCGTTTATCACAGTGAAGAAGTTTTCTGCTTCGTGTTCAATGTGATATGTTGGACCCATCTTCAAGCATCGATCCAGGTCGCAGTTTTAGTTTATATACACACTCCACCAAACGAATTTATTATCATCATCGACGCTTGCATGTCAAGAATTTGATACTGTTCACGTTCTATCAGTGATGGTCAGTAACGAAGTAGCCTACGTGTACTTACTCCTGTAGTCTTTTCGCTGCTTGTTATGCTTCATATTTAGACTATCCACTTCAATAGTCTTCAGTCTTTAGGCGGAACTGGGCCTGGAATACCTATTTTCATATTTACTTTTGAAATCGCTACTTCTACATATACCTGAGTAGCTATTTATGTTATTACTTCTGCTTCTACACGAGTACCAACGATGAATATACTTTGATCACCTTTTATGAACTCTGAGAAAGGTCACCCTTTTCTACTTTTGAATGCATGATATATATCGTAAGGCTGTGTTTCTATCTTGAGTGAATGTATTTGTAACTTATCAGATTTGAATGGTTGATAAATATTTTCCTTTGATATGCGAAGCTTGAATCGCAGCAAGTACAGGATGTCGGCGACGCAGAAGTTGTACGCATTTGCATCGCGGACGTGCGTGTCAGGATACGGAATTACAAACGACTCGTGTCTGAGCCTACGTTCCGGAAAATAACAGTAGTTCCCGTGATTTGGTCGCGGTTACAAGCTCACCTTTTTGCATTACTGTCAGACTTTTTGATCGGCCTCCATCGTGGACAGTCGTTGTCTTATACTTCGAAATATACAGTAGGTTTACGTTACATGCTGCATGCGGTGCTTTGTTGAGGTTGACAAGACAGGTTTAATGAGTTTGACTACAGACGTTTAGTACCTAATAAAGACGTGTTCCTATAAATAAAAAAAACAGATATACGACATTTGCGTTGCTCTACCTACTGATTTGCGCATAATCAACGCTACTATTGCTTTGGCAAATGAAGGATTATAGACGAGATCGCATGATCATTTGATGAAATTTTGATGCGCACTGTGGATAAATATTCATTGGCATAGTGGCACACTGCAAAGTGTTTGATCATTGGAACGATGAGATTTCAAATGCTGCCATATCGTGATCATTTCGACTTCGCAATGGAAACACGAGGCATAAATTGCATCTGCTTTTCTAAAAACATTGCTTACATACTTCGCGCCCCTCATTTCTTGCCATGGAAAAGTTCGTTTCATCTCTAACCGTCCCGGGTATATGATATTTTAAATGTGTTTTATGACAATGACAATGCGTACAGCAAGGAAATAGCATCAATGCATGCGATGATCGCAATGCTACTAATTCGATGTATTCGTTGATGCGTGCATTGTGATGTAATGACGAGAAACAATGAACAGCGGTGGTGTTATTGTCCACAATATGCTTGTATTGCACCCTTCACGGAATTGATATCGCAAAAAAAAATAATCGTCTGTCGTATGTTGCCAACAAGACATAGCTTTGCCAGTCTCACCGCAGGCGCGATAGATGGTGTGTGTTGGGACAACTAAAAATCTAACTCTAGTGTTGAAGAGAAAACGGCGATAATTTTCGTATTGCATTAAAATCGTGAATTAAGAAAGACGGTATACAGGGTTGAATGACAGGAGAACGCGGGATCCTCATAAAGTTAATCTTAAACTAGTTGTATTGGAATTTCCCCAAAATGCAAAGCGTGAATGCATTTCTATATATGCCCGGTATAAAGTAGTCGCTTGAAAATTGCATCACACTTAGTTTCATATTATTCACTCTGATGCTTTTTAGCGAAATATATTGTAAGATAATCTGAAGAGAAGCCTAACAATGTCGGCCACATGGACTTACGGATTTTGCGATTGCTTCAACAATCTGTCGCTGTGCATCATTACTTTCTTCGCACCGTGCTATACGCTGGGAAAAACTGCTGAGAAAGTGGGAGACAGCTGCTGTTGGTGCGGTATGGCATACCTCTGCTGCTTTTGCATTCCTGCTGGAATTGTTCGAAGCAAAATTCGAGAGCAAAAGAACATCGACGGGATGCTACTAACCGATTTTATGGCTCATCTCTTCTGTCCATTCTGCGCCCTTGTTCAGGATGCGCAAGAAGTCTGCGCTCTGGGTAGCGGTGCTGGTCTGTCAATGGCAAGGGAATAAACGTTGTGGTGGAGATCCTGTGCGTTGCAGTTCTGATTTCTCGCGTTATAAATTGTTGTATTGGCGATAAATTATGTACCGCAATTTGCATAGTAATTTTATGGTGATAGTACGATTCTTTGCAACAGAATATGTGGATATTTCAAATAACGAAATAGACCAATTGATAAAATCATTCCTTTACATTGACGCTTTCTTTTCCGATCAGATTACAAAATGAGACTTGAGTACGTAATATATGCATGTCGATTTTTGGTTGACGCTAGACATGAATCTGTGATAGCAAATCCCATCTTAGTTTTCAATATTCTAAATCAGTCATGCATCTACGAGAAAAAGAATGAAGAAGAATATGAAGAAAATGCAGGAAAGCGGTCTGGTAAACTGAGCAAACTAATCTCTGTCAGAAGGGAGGTTGCGAGCGTGGCAGGCAGTGAGCATGGGCAAATATTATAGTGCTATGTCGTTCGAACAGAGGTGGTCAAAGTAGTCAAGAAAGCTACTCAAGTAGAAGTAGAAGTAGCGACGTAAAAATCTACTCAAGTACGAGTAGAAGTACTTCTTCCATGACCAACCTAAAACTACTTGAAGTAGAAGTATAATTGACTGACTTTAAAAGTACTCAAGTAAGTAAGTAGTTGTGAAAACGATCCTAATTCGTTCACATGGATTATAAAAAGGTGCAAATTGAACTATGCAAAAGGTAACGAGCTTGATTCGTATTGATGCATACCAGCAGGTATCCAATTTTCGATAGCATAAGCATTCGTCCACATCATGTGATGAAAATTATAGTAATGATATGGAAATGCGATACTAATCCTTTGTTTACTCAAACAGCACGTTTTAGAAAATATCATGGTATTGCGCACTCCCCCATATTATAAGGTCTGTAGTTTAGTCGAAGAGCAATACGGAGATGTTGTGTTGGATACGGTGTAAACACTTTGTGCGATTATTAAACGTTAATAAAAAATATGGTGGACCGTAAAAATGCTATATTGTGTAGCTTTATTCCTGAAAATTGAAGGCATTACTACACTTGTTTTTATACTTCAAGATGTACGTTATCCAGACAAAAGAACTGATATTAATTAGAAATCAAAATATATGGTACTGGGAATTGAAAGTGAAATATAAATCTAAAGACGGAACATATATTTGATGTCTTTAGTCCAGAAAGTTTCGAAGGTTGGTATGCTAAAACAGCTCTAAAACTAAAAAAATCAGAGTCCACTTTTCCAGATTAGGACACGCCATGGACAGCTAGATTACGGTATGATAAGTAAATGCTCGATTGCGAAACATCAATTTCAAACGTTATGATAAGCCATATATACTGTGATGAAACAATTGATATGGCGAAGGGCGACAATGCGGTGTGAACGGAACCACGCCAACCCGCTACCTAAATTATATTCACCGATACTTTCGTGAAATCATAATGGATACTTCGCATTCACTGCGTGCGAAGCGCGACGAAAATTCTGCGCTTAACTCAACTTTAATGAAAATTAAATGTCAATACTCCGTGAAAACAGCCCCGAAATTTCTCAGGCTTTCTTCCTGATTGGAGGATTAAACTACTTCTACTTGACAAACTGAAAATAGCGAAAAGTAAGTAAGTAGATCACAAAATATTATGAAGTAGAAGTAGAAGTAGTGAAATTCAGATCTACTTGAGTAAGTACCAGAAGTAGAGGGAAACTACTTGAGTACTTCGAAAAAGTAGAAGTACTTCGTTACTGGGCACCTCTGCGTTCGAAATCCATTCCGGAAATCCACTGTACTTCACGTCGGCCAAACTATAAAGCAACGGTTCCGGATTCATCAAAAAGGATGGGCCCAGATTATTTCATCAATTTGTAAATATTGTCCGGTCATTTATAAGCAGTGCGCTTTACTTGGTTTTATGTTGGTTTCACCAGCTTCAAGATTCACGTCAGATATTTCCGGTAATCAGGCGGTCCTCTTCACATTTGTACTAACTTTACTCACCTTTGGTGAATACTTGTCTGTAAACAGTACCGTCACAAAATCAGCCGTGGTGCCCAAAGATTCTAATTAAATGATGCATAAAAACAACTTCCAAGGAATGGACTGGTTGAAATGTAAATCAGGACATGGATCCATCATCATCAGGAAGGATTTGGATGGAGCAGTGCGAGGTGTTGTTTTTGAGCTTCGAAATATACCCGCGACGAAAAATCATTTTGTCAGCGGTAATGATTGTTTCGGATAAGTATAATTTATCTAAAATTTCTCTTCACTTAGAAAGCACTGAACTTCTAGATGTCTCTGGTATATATATATATATATCAGTGCCTAAAAGAGAGCAAATCTTCACGTAGATGATTTTGTAATGAAACGACCAAACGTCAAACCATGTCTCTTCTCCGGAGACGAGCGGACTCTGCCTCTTCAGTTCAGTTTATTGACAATTTCATCAGATCAACATAGCATAATATACAATGAAAAGATAGGAAGGTGGTGAAACAACCCGGAGTAGTATTTGAACAGACACCCACATGGTCCTGTCCTACGCGAATGAAAAGTAAGAGAAGATAATATAGAGCAAGCGACAAAATGAGATGGCGAGATCGATACGTCAGGTCGTGGTCCGGCAATCTTGAGGGCTGACATCAGAATCAACCCAGCTTTAGGTCAGATAGATACGAAACTGAGAGTCAGAAAATCGGTCTGAGACGTAACATTCCACCAAATCCTGATGCATATATTTTTCTGGTAGTTACAATCCAGCGGTTGCGGAATGATAAAATACAATAATACAGTCCATCCTCAAGATTACCGGACCACGACTGACCTATCGATCTCGCTTCCCATGACATGCCGCCCTATTTATTGTCGCTTTCTTTTTTTCTATACTATCTTCTTTACTTTCATTCAGTGTGCATGCCTCCTCTTTAGATCGCCTAGGCCAAGGTGGGTGTCAGATTCAATAGACTGCTCCTTGTCGCTTCGACATCTTCCTGTCTTTTCATTGTATCGCATTTTTTGTGGTGTATTGAACTGATAAAATTGCTAATAAACCACTGATGATGATACACAGATCAGTGATCACTGATAAATGCTCGGAAGTATCTGTGGTTCCAGTTCAGTGGTTCAGTGCCAAAACATCACGAGTGAAAATTCCCATTGCATTCGCAGATTACATAAGTATCGCTAGTTCAGTTTTCGTTGGTCCTTATTCAAGTCAAAAATAATGCGTCTATTCGTGAGACTGCTGAATATGTATAAGAATCAAGTGGACAAACGACCTCTATTAACTCAAGTTCTTACTGCTGGTGAGTTTCGATTTTTTATCATAGTTTGTTCTGATACAATGCTTGATTGGTTCGCCAAGAGTCTGCCGGCCGTACTAGCTCATTGCATTATCAAGTAATAAATCCAAGCAATGTAAATAAACTCGAAATGTCATGCCATGACGTACCTTTACTCTCTGCATCAGAGGTAGCAAAGCGGTATCAAAGTTCGCCAATGGTTTGCACCTGTTGTCTTTGACTAATGTATGCCTGTCACATGTTGTCTGTCAACTCTCGAGTGACTATGACTGTGTTCTGTTCCACACCCGATGGACCCGTTATAAGCCATTTCAACAGCCCCTTTTCTTACATACCTATATAGTGTTGTTGTAATCGTTTTATGTTGTAGGCCCAACTGGTAAATATAATAATAATCACTTGTTTCAGGTACCATGACCACTGTATGTGATGTCTTGACTCAACGACTTATTGAAAGAAATCAGTTTCATGATTATCGTAGAACTGCTATAATGGGGTGTTGCGGATTTCTTTATTTCGTAAGTATGTTTTATGGATGGTGGTGCAGAATAGTATGCCCATGTGTCACATGCCCAGTTGTCGCATGACGAAGTGTCGCATGCTCATATGTCCGCGGACCGTGTGGGTGTGGTCTCTTACTCTTACTCTACCATCTTACCCGTATGCTTTTATGTTACAACTGATATGATATTCTTGTATAAGTGAATATGTGTACAAGCTCAAGTCTAGCGCACATGATTTCTGAGATACGGTTAAAAGGGGTATCCGCTTCAATTTGCCTGATACACTGTACCTGTAATCCAATCTCAGAAATAATTTCCTCAATGTCAGATCAATGCAATGGCATATCCGTACCCTGATTCTAACTCCAATAAGGGTCTGTGGTCTACAATATCACATCATGTTGCTATATAGCATTCATCAGGGGTCAGGGTGAACACTTCTTGATATGTGTCCTACATCGAAAAGATGTCAGGAATTAGGCCTCTTAGCAAATGATTGTGATATCATTTCACTTGACCGGTGTATTATATTGTGCTTATCACTAATTATGGGCTATTGATCCAACCGGGATGCTTTTTACACAGGGTCCGTTATGTGGAACATGGCTAACAATATTAAACAAGTCAAAGTTGCCTGTAATCGCTTGTGTAGCATTGGACCAGGTATGTACAGTATCCCAATAGATTATCGGGTATGAGGATAATACCGGTAATATGTATTTTTAGGGTTTTTTTGTGGCACCATTGCTTTCTGGATTCTTGGGAATTCAGTCCGTATTATCTGGAAAGTCTCTATCAGCCACTCGCCATCGAATCAAAACTGATTTGTTTCCAATTCTGAAAGTCAACTGGATGGTCAGAGATTCGTGTCTGTGCGTGTCGACAACAAATTAAGCTGCAACTTGTACTTTTTCCAGATTTGGATACCAGCCCAGGCCTTCAACTTCTATGCGGTGCCATTTCAATTCAGGTTTGAAATAGCAATGATGCTTAGTTGTCAATCTTGTCCGGTTATTCCCTTGCATTTTTGTGTCTTTTTGCGTAGCCTAAATATGTGGTATTTGTTTGTTAGTAGTTACCAGGGGTAGTCAAAAACAAAGTAGGCTACTTCTGTTTTGCAGACTTTTAATTTCGTCAAGTAGAAAGTTGTTGGGAATATGTTGCCATCGTGTTTATGAGTGAAATTATCATAACAACTGTGTGCAATAGCCCGTGTGTCACAGTAAAGGACTTTGTTTTCTAAAAATTGCACCAATTGGTAGTTGCATTTATCATGCTGCGTTAGTCATGAATATTCCTCCTGCAATTTCTGAAGTAGCCACCTCTGGCTATTAAAAGTATGTGGCGTCGACTTTTTGAAATTACTTAGTTGAGCTGCCTGATGGTAGCCTACTTATCAAATCCTCAATTTCTAATTTCACTTGAAGTGTTGCTTTCATTGATGCTAGAGCACCGACGATGACTAGTTTGATCACCTCTTCTAGTGACGTAAACCCTATCGCCATCTCTAGTGCCATATGACTGACTGCGTGTGCGTCTCTTGCTTAGCCTCATGTTAAGAATGAAATAACAATCAGGCTGTTAGTTTCCGTTTTCAAAGTTTGCATAAAAAATCACAGGATGATGTTCTTACAAGTAGTCGCTTTGTTTTGGAACTGCTATCTCAGCAATGAAGCCAACAAGGCTACAGAAATGGAATAAAGAGGAAAAGTGAGCGTGTCACTGAATAGTGAGAAAGAAGAAAACGATTTGGCTATCATCTGCGGCGGGTGCCAATCTAAGTCCAGTGGTGTATGTAACCTGAGGGAAAGGAACGCGGTCTTACGCTTCAACTTTTATGATGGGTCTATGTGTGTGTGTGTGACGTCATTTCATTGTTGCAATTTATTGTTCTTACAAATTTTGATTCTGGCTACGCACATATTTGTAGTATGTGGCCGTTATTCTCCTAGAGCAGGGGTGGGCACTGGGCAACCTTTTTGCTATTCACGGCCGCATTTCGATTACTTATGTAGCCTACGGCCGCATTCCGGGACGTTGTGGAAATGGTCTAATTGGACACCAAATACCCGGTGAAATGTGATCTAATCTACTTTTTCATATCGTTTTACTATATGCACCGAAATCGTCAGTGGTCATGTAATGAACGGTTACAGGCAACGGTTATGGTCACGCGTAGCGTGAGAATGCTTTGAGATTAACGAATGAATTTCGTCATTAACATTAGTAATTTCACATATAACTATCGAAAATTTATCCTTTCTCAGCCCATGTGATCGATCAGATTCAGGTAGTGTTGACGGAGGGAGTGATTTCGAAAATTTAGGACAAGTTATAAATGATGATGCATATTCGGGTGGGCCAATTGTTAATGGTCACTTTGTTGCATGCTGTAATTTCTTGACCTCCCATCGGGATTGTCGGTATAGTGGTAAGATATTGGAATCTCCCAGACGTACCAGAAGCAAATTTCTTACGTGAGGAGCACACGATTCCGAGTTGGTATTTCTATATAGGGTGCATCATTTTCCTCCGCTGTTCGACTCCGAGGCTCAGATTGCAAAGGGCGCTACTATATTAAAACCGAAAAATGAGCCGCATTGCATCGCACGTAGCGCGATGAAAATTTCAAGAAAAATGAAATCTATCGAAAATTCGGGAGTCAATTCGTAAATTCAATTTTCATGTCGACGGCCCCCAGCACATACTAGTCGAATTACGTGTCCACGGCCGCACAAATTTCCTTCTGCAGCCGCCGGTTGCCCAATGCCCACCCCTGTCCTAGAGGGAGACCAGTGCTCTTGGTCGAAATTTTACAACAGATTTGATATAAACGAAAAGCTGACTTCCTGAGACTTGAGCCCCTCATATAGAATGATGAGGTCCGGAGCTTACCAATTATGTGATTAGATATGGTTCGTCGAGACATACTTGAGGTACAGAAACAGAACCATCTGTTATCAAGATCTCAAGTGTCTGCGAACTTCGAAAGTTGACTCTGCCAGATGGCGCTATGCCCCCGAATGCCGATGACGCGCCGTGATATCAGAAATCTCAGCTTTTCAGCGATACCTGGCCGAGCCATATGTGGTTTAAGTTCTAAACTGATGATTTACAATTGAATAGTATATTCATATTGAAATGAACCCGAACATTTTCGGCTGACACTCGTCAGCCGTAATCGCCAGCAACTAGTAGAGAATTGGAAAGAACATTGTATATCAACAATCGTATCTCGAGATTTGACGTCACCAGCATGAAATGAGTTCTCAAATAAAGAGAGCGTTCAATATACAATTTTAAGATGGTACATGTGGTGTTATGATATGCTTGATTGAGCATAGCGATGGGCTCCGCATTGTTTTGATGACAGACAAGCATGTGGTCTGCTGGTAATGCACTTCGAGTCCGGTTTGTAAAGGATCTGTCTAAGTAGACAGCTAGAAGCTCAGTGATAATACTACAGCTACAGTACACGAACTCCTTTTGTTGACAAAGATTGGGCTGATGTATTTTGATAAAGGTTGACTCCAAGGAACACAGATGAAAGTGCGAGCGGCCCCTCGCGATGACGCGAAATCTGTCGTCTCGATAATTTTTCGCGCAGGCGGGATTATCCAACAGATGTTTGCCAATGGCAGAATTTATGGCCTATAAAGCTCACCCTTGACTCATCCGCTTGAGCTTGACGCTGAGCGTTAAAAGGCCATAAATTCTGCCATTGACAAATATCTGTTGGATAATCCCGCCTGTGCGAAACATTTATCGAGACGACAAATTTCGCGTCATCGGGAGGGGCCGCTCACACTTTCATATGTGTGCCTTGGAGTCGACCTTTATCAAAATACATCAGCCCAAGCTTTGTCAACAAAAGGAGTTCGTGTACCATCATAAAATAGTACATTGAACGCTCTCTTATCTGTGATCTCATTTCATACTAGTCACGTCATATTTTGAGATACGATTGTTGATATGCAATGTTCTTTCCAATTCTCCACTAGTTGCTGACGATTACCCCTGACGAGTGTCAGCCGGAAATATTCGGGTTCATTTCAATGTGAATATACTATTCAAATGTATATTGTAATTCTGTACGTCCAAGAAGCTTTTTAAACTGATGATTTTATACATATCTTGCGACCTAACAAGTGTGACTCTTGTATATAGAATCCTTACTCGGCACTTGCAGTTTTCAAGAATGGCTGTAAGCTCCTATCAACCAAGAGTTTAAGAAATATTGCATGGAATGAGGTATTTCTTACCTTCGTTTTCGCACAATTTCGACCAGGCAACACTGTATGAATAGGATTATGTTCGCGTAAATTTTAGCTGTATCCTTACATGCCAGTCAATTAGTGTAACATGCTAAACACCAATCACCGTTTCAGTGATTCAGCAGCTGCTCACCAAACACCAAGCCATGAATCAACGGCCGTGCGTCACCTAAACACCTAAACTGCACCGCAGGCCCGATGTTATGCAGCGATGCTCATCCCGACGTGTAGCGTTCGCTGTCTGAATGGGGTCTAACCCCGAGTCTTAGACATGAATAATGCTTATAATGTCTGTCAAATTTTCGTACCATTTTATTCCGCAAATTTTGCAAAGCGCCTGATTGTCAGCTCCTAATTTATGTTGGCAAGACCTCGCATCAGATACCAGTCGATGGAATCGACACAAGTTGATTTATCAATCACGATTAGTTATACTAAAATGCTTAGTCTATATTTTAATCCTGCCGAAATACAGAACAAACAGACAGCAACTAATGATGATACAGAAGAAAAATGCATAGGCTACACATTACACAGTATTCAGTATCGGATAGAAGTGATCGATGCGACCTTGGAGGTCAACTAGTCTGATCGCACTCGCATCAAACAATCCCTGCACTTTCTCAACAAGATCCGGCTATTTTAAGGGTTCCAACCATCCCATATCGATAGACGTCCGCTATATCGGGGGGTAATTGTCCGTAGGCTCATGCTGTCATGCAGCATGTTTTTTGGAAAGTATTTACACAATTATGGCATAATTTGACAACTTGAAAAAACACAATTATTTTTGAAGGCCTTTGTTTAAAACATGTTTTATACAAAGTGTTTTAAAACACCGTTTGCTTCAATGCAACCCTAGCTGTACCAAATGATCGTTAAAATAAAGAACAATAAAATATAACTTAAAGGATAGTAGCATATCAGATCAGCTACTTTTTGTGTTGCGAAATTGAAGGATCCAACTACCTTTGTTTTTACTGGTTGGAAAATCGAACACACTCAAAATCAAGTAATGCACACACAAATCATATATGTCTCACACCGGAACATAATTTATAAAAACCGGTGATACTCCTTAATTTGATTCTTTTTAGTGGTGCTGTCGCTGTTCCTTGTCCCTCGTAGAATACGTTCTAGCGCGCTGGGCATTTCACACTCTAGCCATAGACATTCCCGCTGCGGCTTGCACGTACGCAATCTCCCTGTGGTCTTGCACCGCCGCGCAAGGCAGACAAAATAAATGAACCAGGCAGTCTTTCAACGAATTTCCATCTATGTTTTTCTTCTCCCGAATCCTAGTGCGCAAGATCCCGCCCACGACGCAAGGCATGAGTAGATATACCGCTCCGCAGAACAGGCAACTGTCGCCCAGCGCATCCGCTGTCTTTCCAACGGTATAACACGGGACGATAAACGTCAATATGCATATACCCAAATTGTCGAAACAACCACATAATCCGTAAGTGAACTGCCCCATTTCTGTTCGGGTACTCATTGAGGCCAGGATAAGCTAAGTATATTTTTTCGGCATCTGTGTACGATAATTGAATTTAGATATATAAGCAGTGGTGATCAGTAACGAAGTGCGTCTACTTTTTCGAAGTATTCAAGTAGATTCTAACTGCTTGCACTACTTACTCCAGTAATTATGATTTTAGGTTGCTTTTACTTGAACAGTTCTAACTTTGAGGCAAATTATCCTATAATACTTACTTGAAACTGACTAATTCAATTTGTACTTGAGTAGAAATTTACGACGATATTTCTACTTGAGTACCAACAGCGACTGCTTTGACCGCATTGGGATAAAAGTACATCACTTTTCGAATCTGAAATGAGGACATTTTTTCAAAATTTTGAGACTTGCAATCCATGCGGAAAATCCTGAAAAAATGGTAAATTTTTCCCACGTAGTGGTCGGTTGACTAAGAAAAGAAGCTCAGCTCAGCTTTCGGACTCGGCTCCCGAAATAGCCGCCGGAGCGTTACTTCAGTACTGATTTACTGTATCTCAGTCGAATTTTGCCCTATGTTTAACCAAAATTCTCAAAAAAGAAGACAATTGGGCGTCCTCCGAGGACACTTTCAAAAAGTCAAAAAGAGGACAAATCCTCTTAAAAGAGGTCGTTGTGTAGCCTTAGTTAATGCAATGTATGTAGTAGGCCGTAAGAGAAGACTTGGACAACTGGAAAATTCTCAGCTTTTCTAAATTAGATTAGAATTACAATTAGAGCTACATATTTTTTTTTCCAAATGAGATTAGAATTAGAGCTACATATTTTTTTCCAAATTAGATTAGAATTAGACCTACAGAATTTTTCCAAATTAAATTAGAATTAGAGCTTCACATCTTTGCCAAATGAGATTAGAATTACAATTAGAGCTACACGGTTTTTCCAAATTTTAGATTAGAGTTAAAATTAGAATTTCTGAATTCGAAAAAAGTTGCAAATTGAATAAAATTGTGAATTATAAATAAATACAGCGAAAATCAAGCTCAGTTCATATCAAATCACAGTGCATTGTCATAAACAGGAGGCAGTGTTGGGATGACTCGAGTCATGACTTGACTCGAGTCAGACTCGAGTCGTCTTTTTCGTATGACTTGACTTGACTCGAGTCACTTTGCTAAAATGACTAGACTTGACTTGACTCAGCGTATCAGAAATGTGGATTGACTCGTGACTCAGAGCAAAATTCACGAGTCAATTTCAAGTCATCAAGTAATCGGTGTCAATAAAAATCACAATCTTGCATATGTTCGAATTTTTCGCGCAACGCTGATGTAACCCGTGAGAGCGACCAATCATTAAAATGATCGTGCGTTTTACTGAGATTCCATTGCTCTCTCACAAATATTGACCGCAAACGAAGTGATCGAAGCTTACAGCCTACGTTGTCATAAACTATAGCAAAATGTCTATTTCTGTTCTGTGTTCTTAACTTAACCAAACCTCTTATTTTATTGAAATTGAATTCGAATATAGTTTCTATAGTCCTTAACCATTGGCATCGAATTGTATCATATCAATTTGTAAATGTGTAATGTATTGTATCTTATCAATTCGTTTCTCTATTCTCTATTTTGGCTGGTAACTGTAAACTGAGGCTATGCAATTGCTTACGTATAGTTTAGCAGTTCTACGTATGTGTGAGCGATACAGCGCCTTACTTGCGTCTATATTAACTCTATATTCGTTCATCGGTTCAAAATCAATGACCACTCAATGTGTATTTCAGACAGCTAGCAAAATACAATGACGTAATCATGCCTCACATCTCCAAAAGGCAATTTGACTTGAATTGTGACTTGACTCGTGACTTGACTTGAGTTGACTCGACTCGACTTGACTCGAGTCACCTCCAAAAATCGAGTGACTTGACTTGACTCGAGTCAGCTTCGAACATCGATTGACTTAACTTGATTCGAGTCAAAATGTTCAATGTGACTCGAAGGTAGTGACTTGATCCCAAGAGGACGATTAACCGTAAACGTCTGTGCATCAAGCTTGTCTCGTTTTGCACTATACCAGGGGTTACCAACACGCGGGCCACATGCGGCCAACGATCTGATTTGTGATTTTGGAAAAACGCGACAAACAATTTGAACTGCTGAAATTGGTTTCAAGTATCAAATTATTGTAGTTGTTTTAAAATAATCCATTCGCCTGTGCCAAACAACACTGTTCCTCACTGGCTAAAATGACTTCGGTCATGGAAACATCGTTGGAGAGTAAGCTGATATGAGCCTTGACGTAAAATGACCCAGACGCTGCCAAGACCGAGACGCTTGGAAAACGGCCTAGGGCTTTTCCACAAGATCAATCATTAAGATGAGATAGTCTTTCAGCTAGTAACATGTCCGCATATCCCCAATATCGATTCATTAGTCGCTGAAAAATCAGGTCAGGTATCGTGCGCAGCTTATAGTTCAAAATAAAATGAAGTTTTTGATCACGATATTTCTTGTTTTATTTGTACTACCCTAATATAATATTACTTCTTTTGTCGTAACCAAACCCATCGCCCATGTTGGTGAGCACGACGTTGTACTAACGTAAAGCTTTAAAATCATGGTTGCTCAATGCTCATAATGCCCATAATGCCCAACTGTGTGTGGGCTATTTTGTCTCGATATGGCATTATTGCATGGCTCTCTTGCATGGCTGCAAAAAAGCTAATATTGCAGTCATGCCAACTAGTTCTCAAGCAGATGCCTTAAGATGAGGAAGACGATTTTCTCCTTTCAAGTAACTCAAAACATCGCAGTCCATGATCTCACTCTCTGCTTCGAAATCTCTTTCCACTTCATTCTCTATTATATTTTCATTGGTCAGATCTAAAGCAGTCATCCTCTTTTTACTTGATATAGTTATGGGCATGAAAGTCAACAAGCCTGTGTTAACTATATCTTTTTCTTCGCTGCTATATTGTTTGTGATCGAAACTAGAATGTTGTTCAATGCCAGCATGGCTATTGATCGTCACGATAAATACTATGATGGTACGATGTATGTAAGTAATGCGATGGCGCCTTGGCCCTATGGATTTCCCTGTGCGACAGGGATATTCTTGTTAACTCGCTGCAAAATGCCGTGGACAAAGAGAAATTTTCAGGAAGACAATAAATTCGATTAGAGCTAAAATTAGAGCATAGAAACATCTGACAAATTAGATTAGAATTAGAACATAGGTATATTTTACGAATTGGATTAGAATTAGACACAGGAACATTTCACAAATTAGATTATAATTAGAATTAGAGCATAGAAACATTTCACGAATTAGATTAGAATTAGAATTAGAGCATAGAAGCATTTCACAAATTAGATTAGAATTAGATTGCTGGCATTTCGCTCTAATTTACTGAAATTACACAACTAGAATTATTTAGTTGTCCAAGTCTGCGTAAGAGAGCCTAACATCACGAACGACGCATTGCGTCACGGCTCGTGTACGACATCCCGAATTCGCCGAATTCAACCTCTCTTTTACGCTGCCAAATCATCACTTCCGCCTACTGTCACGACTTGGGTGCTGTACGTGGAATAATCGGTACTCGTGCGGGTATTTCAGTATCGATACAGTGGGAATTCAACTGTTTCAGATTCCGCAACTGACATGTAAACAGCATACGTGTTCAGTATTTCCACGTCGCAAAGTTTGAAATAATGATAACCAGAAGTGGTCAAAGCAGTCATTCGTGGCGTTGAGGTAGAAGTAACGTCCTTGATTTCGTTTTCACCAAGTGCAAGTAGTAGTAAAGATTTTTAATAAGCCTACATATCAAAACTAATTCAAGTAGAAGGTGAAAATGTAAGTCTGCGAAGTTGTCGATTCAGTTGTTTAAAGAAGCACATTTAGCAGTTAATTTTCGCGACTAACGAAAAATGATTAACGGCGAGACAACTATATGGTGCACTTTTCGAAAATAAATTCGGTTACCGTGGCACAGGGGCTATTTTGAGCAGCAATCTCACCCAGAAAAGCGATTCAAGCCGAAACTTCACGGTTTCCCACTTTACAAACTCTCAAGTCGAAAAAAGTATGTAATTTTGCCTGAAAAATATGAAGTAGAAGGGGAAGCAGTCTAAAAACATAATCACTAAGTAGCGCAAGAAAGCAAAGCCTATTTGAACACGTTCCGCACAATAACGGTAGTAACCAATAACCATGCGATGAATAATATAACAGCACTGCATGCCAGTAATCTCCGCTACAGCGAAGGCTTAATTTCAAACGTCTCTTCGCAAGATAACATCAAGACCCAACGACATCAAACAGCTTAGGCTAGAGGACAACCACAGATTGCCAACTTCCGCCCAACAAATTTCGCAGCAAGTCTCAAAATACTGCGTTGCAAGCAAATGTCGAAATCACTCGCTTTCTCCCTGTTGCTGCACTGTACCGTGTACGCCTTTTCCGAACGCAACAGTGACGCCGGATGTGAAATCCATAAACGCCCATGTAGCTGGAACTGGCACGGACCAGTAACGAATCGGATGGAGGCTGCTGATGCCGATAGTTGACGCCGTTGCTGCAGCGCAAACGCGTCACCGTTTGTGACCTGTAACACTGCATCCTTGGGAACACGATCACGCGATTGCATTCGTTGGAAAATATCGCGAATGCGTGTCGTGGACTCGTGGAAGGCCTCTGTTGCAGTAATGATGTTTTTACTCAACTATAGGTTAATGATCGGCCTTATATTGTTGGTGGATATTTTCTTACATGTGTGGGTAATACAAATTGATTTGTGATTTCGATATTGGTAGTTGACGGTCGAGATACCGGACGACGATCTGGGATATCATACTGGCCTATACCCATCACACGCCAGTATGCCACTACATTTGCAACGCTAGCCTTTTTTGTTTTATATTCTGTTGCTTTTCCTTCAGTGTAAGTACAATACTCTTTACATTTTCTATTGTCCGAGGTGGGTGGGTGATTAAAAGACTTCTCCAAGTCGTTATGACTTTTTCATGTCTTTTTTCATTGCATCTCTATCATGTGTTGTTTTTTGAATGGATAAAATGATTAATAAACTGACATTGATACTGATCTTGGTTTGATACATGTCTACTCGCGAAGTAAGCAGTATTTGCTGTACATTTTGTAAGTAATAATATACGGTGATCGAAGCACGAATGACATTCGAAGTGTGTTTGTTGTTCATGTAAACGATCAAAGAATTTGCCAAGCGAGCTAAAGTTATGTCGATTTTGAAGGAGTTCTGTCGTTTGTTGCGCAAATTTGTAACTAAATTCAAACTGCTTAATTTTCGTGTCAAATCATTTCAAAATACACCCGTTTTTTTTTGCGCACACAAGTAGTTCCCACACTGTGATATCAAATGATACTATGCTGTATTCACGCAAGTTTCCGGTACTGATCGGGCCTTCCTGTCGCAGACTTATATGGCAGAGGTCTGATTAGTAATTTCCGTTCATCGTTTCCATACTAGAGCACTTGATACAATCGACCAGACTAGTTTTGTGATTTGTGAGTAGGGCCCTCGTGTGGAGTGGCGGGGGAAAAGTTTAATGCCATTGAATTCTTGTGTGTATAAGGACCTATAGCAACCCATTATAGTATTATTTCTAGTATGCGATCCTCAGTTTCATATCACGCCGCAGTGTTCACACACGCATTTTCCATATCATAACCGATGTGCATTATTCGAGTATGTATAACTTACCTATATGTAACATCCGTACGTTAGTTATCTATAATAATCAACCCGGAATATCGCATGCCGTCTACATGGTGTGCACGCCGTGTAAGAAACAATTTCCCCCGTCACCAAGGAATAATTCCACATGAATTTTTCCACTGCAGTCGCAGACATAGTAGGTTGCACAATGCACAAAGACTTGCGGAGCGACGAACTATCCGACACGCGCGCTCGTAGCCCCCACTCACACGTACGAAAATTCGTCGCCGGTAAATTGGAAATAATGTTAATTGTGTGAACTTTGGTTGAACTTGGGTACGAATTCTGGGATTTCCATTGGATAAGTTCATGTGACATTTCAATTCGGATCGCGGTGCGGTCAAATCAGACGATAGATTTATTGCAAAATCTTTCGACCGCTGGTGGCGCAATTCCCCAAACAATAAACTTGAACAAGTCATATGTGGCTAGTTTGGCGCCACTACAATTCAGTCGATAATATTGAATGAATCTCTATACTATAAAATGCACCCAAACAACGCTTCCAACTTCGCAATGTTTGCAACCAGGGATATATGCATTCCTATATTTGGATATTTCAGAATGTCTGCTCATATTGCGGAATTCGATAAATGTGTGAAGTACGTGGCAGATACATATAGATCAGGTTAGCAATGTTTTTACGAGAGTTCAAAATTCAGTTATGACGTACCGACGAAGATCAGCAAACAGTCGGGAACTAATACGCTCGATCACAAAAAGCTGGATTGAAGTATACATGTCTCTGATTTACTTCCTGATATGCAACAAAGAGCATGGCGCTATATAATTAACTCGTTGTAAAGAGACGGGAGAAAACGTAGCCTTGAATAAATAAAAAAACAAACGCGATTCATTTGTGAGTATTGCTACAGTGCGCTACGAATGTGCCTCAGCTCTCGTGTAAAACCATGAACGATATACAACAGCTATACAGTCAATTTGTTGATACTTGAATCCAACACCGTAGACGGGAAAAGCTCTACCCGACCTTGACATTGTCATTGGTAAAAAGCTTTATCGCAGAATGGTTATGTGTACCTAATAATTTGCGTAAAATGATCGAGACCTATATCGATGGGTCTACTTCCTTTTCTCTTAAGCTACAAATATCGGTTGCGTCTTATTCAGACCTTTCGTCAACTCCCCATATGTTAATCTCGTTCACCCTAGCTACAGGGGCTCTCAACCTTGTTTTAACCGTGGCCCATTTTCCATTTGAACATGTTCTGTGGCCTACCTCTTATCCTAGAGTCATAGTCCTCTTCAATGCGTGGCAATCGCTGAGGCTGCCCTCGGCCTATTTCTCTAAAATATGCGTATTTTCTCTTACTTGTCGTATTTAAATCTAGACCTCTAGGGACATGAAATGGCGCGAAGTACGACGAAGATTTTCAAGTTGCATAAATCTCATCGAACAAACGACCTACGAAACAATTGTGGGCCCCTTCGAGCTCCCCTCCCTAATTGGGGGTTTCGGGTGCGGCAGTTACGGCCCTGGTAGATCGTATAATTATTGTGTACATTACATCTCGTGTGTACGCCGCGAAACGCAAAGACTTACTTCCCGCATCCACTGTGTGATTGGGGTTTTCGTTGCACGACGGTGGGGAATAATATAACTATACTGGGTCAGCTTCAAACAATTCTTTGATGAATGGGATATACGGAGAAGAAAAGAGAAGAAAAGAAAGAATTTTTTAATATGCATGCTGTACAGTGTAATTAGTAGGGCCATTTAAAGTCATTAAAGTCATATTTTTTTCTATGCATCAGTAAGTCGTGAAATCAATTTTAACGCGAAAATCGCATCCATATGGGGTATATTAAGAAAGTTATAAAGTCATATAAAGTCATATTTTCCTGGTTAGGTCATATTTGAGTTATAAAGTCATATTGTTGTATACTTTAAATAAAATGTGTCAATTGAAGCAATTACGCACTAAAAAAGTAAGGCAATTTCTGATTGAACAAAGGCAATCTGTAAGGTTAGCCTACATAACATTATAGTCGCAGACCTATGAGGTCACACATTGCATTGTGTTGCTACACAATCTGTTTTACTTCTGTGCACTGAAGTGGGACGTCATTTGAAGTTCAGAGACTTCCACAAGTGAAAGAAATAGTCAACGCATGGGAAGCTGAAGAAGGAGTTATTGTAAAGAGCGTCAAAGATTCAGTGAACGATCCAGAGTTGACGAGTCAGTTAACAGAAATATGCCTCCACTACAACAATATTTCAAACTTGATACTGAAAATGGAGTTGTACGTACACTATCAAAGAGGCTCATGCTGATCTAAATGGCCTTGATTTCGGAAAAGATCCGCTTGAGCTCAAATATTACATTAAGAAGCGATTGGACAAAAACGATGTGAAACAAATTATGGAGCTACAAAGACAAGACATTTCACCAGCGCTGTATGCAAAACTGCAGAAGTGTCAACAAACACCTGCGTCTGTGGAGCGCTTATTTTCCTTACTAAAGTCATTTTTACGTCCAAATAGTAACTTTAAAGACTCCAACATTCCACACTATACATGAAACTACTACAAAAGTGGTTTAAAATAAAAATGGATGTGTATTACTGTTATGTTGTTCATGTTTTACTCGTCAGTTACATAAGTGACGTTGGTTACATGTAAAAATACACGATTTTCGCATAAAGTCATATAAAGTCATATTTTCCCAAAAATAAAGTCATATAATTGATTTTTTAAGGTCATATAAAAATGGCCCTAGTAATTAGTATAGTAGTAATGTAGTATACCTACTTAAGTTGCGATGTCAGAACATTCAATCCACTCATACAATCAATTCATGTGACTCTCACATTATGTACTGCGCATGTAAAATGATTTCAAGGCCGGACATTTTAAACCGATTCGAAAGATTAATGTGCTGCGCTAAATCCTCAATCCATTATGATTCGTTGCAGTGGGTCCGTATACTTTCACAGGAAGCGCACCCTTTTCAACGACATATGACCGTGCCGGAATACTTGGTTTCTTCAGCATTCACTTTAAGTTATCATACAATCGAAATTATTTCCATTGCTGTTCGCCGTAGTTTGTCATAGCTGGGGGACAAAAGACGCCGTTTCCTCATCCCATTTTCAACTTGTACATAAATTTATGACTCCATACGTGCCACCCGTCTCATCAGAGTCGGATGAAAAGTTTTAGGTATTCTACGTATAATTCGATTATATGTATATATTTTTGAGCGAATAACATAGCAAATATAACGAAACTTTCACTAATTCTACTATTTTCCAAATAGCTTTGTGACTCACAGGTTGAGAACCCCAACCATATAGCAGGATAAGTAGGCCTATATCCATTTTATCAGATTTATCACCTTTCAAGAATTGCTAATATTCGATACTGCCTGATTGGATAAAACGGAAATCGCGCTGTTGTATAGAGGCTGGTAAAAATTATTGTGTAAATAATTCCCATCTCCTTCTCAACACTCTCGTCTGAAGCTCGGTTCACGGTTTTGTAGCTGATTCAGTTGGTTACCGTCACGTTGATCAGACGAGTCGTGAATAATGCATGATTTGGTTGTGTATAGATATGCAGATATCCCTGCAAAAACTGTATGTTCTTCTTACTGACCATAAAGGCTTGCAAGAGTTATGTTCGGACAATAATATGAAATTTATTACAGGCCACAGGTCAGACCGGAATCTAACCATACGAAAATAATCAGGAGTCGTATCTTCGGGCGAGGACACGTGGTCAACCACTGACATATAGCTTTACAACATCGAAATTTCATTACTGAAGCAGAATCTTTCTTACTAATACTCAGTCAATCAGAGAAGTGTCCCCCCCCCCCACACACACACACACTATATTTTTGTGACGGAAATCTATACATCCGTTTTCTGTAATTCAATTCGTGCTTCTCATACGCAATGGCCACCAAACCTCGTAACAACACAATATACATGCCTCTTCAGCTTGTGATCATTTCTGTATTGTTCATTCAGTGTACAATGTACGCAGTGTAGGCTATGAGTCTCGTTTGTAAAGTTTGTTACTACAATTACTAGGTAATGAATGATGCTTGATCGATGTTGGAAATTATATGACTCCTCGCGGAAGTCTTTCGTGTCTTCTGTATTCATCCAAAACTACTCCACCAGGGCAGGGATTGCATATATCGAATTGGACTGCTGTGCTGCTGTTAGATTCTGAATTCTCCATTACGTTTATCATGTATTAGTAGTGGCTGAAGCTTCATATTGGCAATTGCAGCAATTTGATATCGCTCAAATTGCGGAAATGGTTGCGAGATGAGCAATTTCTGTAATAACAAGGCGTATGCGCATTATTCAAAATATGAGACCAATCCGAATAGCTCATCGGTAGACTGTCTGAAACTTAAATTTCGATAAATAAGCAAACCCACACACAATATTTCCGCGCCTTTATTGCATCATATACTCTCATTCATCACCTCGAATGGCGGTACATCATCATGATCACCTAGCAGAGTGATCCAAACCAGACTTGAACAAATAGAAATTTTTCAGCTTTTCCAAATTACATTAGAATTAGAATTATAGCTACACCTTTTTTTTCTCAATGTTATATTAGAATTAGGATTACTGAATTCGCGAAAACTTCGACGTTGAATGAAGCTCAGTTCATATCTAATCGGAGTTCATCCTCATAAGCACGAGACTGGCGAATGTCCACACAGCAAGAATGTCATCTCTAAGTCTGCTCCAAACCCTGCAACAGTACATTTCCAAACGAAACTATTACCTTAAGTTGTTGTAAAGGAGTAATCCAAAAACATCACGCCTCATTCACCAAATTTGAAAATTTGCATTTATAGCACACGTGGCGCAACACCTAAAATTAATATATCTAGTTACGCTAAATCTCGAAGAAAATATCTCGAAGAAAATATTCAAGTTGAATAAATCTGCCAAGTAATTCTCTACTTTATGTTGATTTACTTTTCGAACTTGCCCACTCTTAGTGGGAAGTTTGGGGTGCGGCAGTTACGGCCATGGAAGGAGGCCAGGAAACGACCTGGTCAGTCATTCCAACAAACACCTTATGATATATTCACGTCTTTGACGCTTACTCATCCTTTTTTTCTTTTCCCTTACATGCTTCCACCGTTGGGGCTTTCTCTGAGCCTTTCGTAAAGACGTCATATGGACTGTGAGGCAATCAATGGCGCACTGATAAACCATCGCCCAGGGATATCTAGAACTGGATATCCCTGCCATCGCTGTTTTGAAGTGCTAGATCCAAGACTAGTATTGTTGCGTACTGTTACGCGAAAACGGCAACGATATGTCTTGTTGGGTTTCCGGTCCATACCGAGAAGACCGTTACCGAGATACAATATATGCAATGGACGCATGTTATGCATACTGGTCGTGTGTATGTGCATCACGGCGTTGCCACGTTCGGTGTCGATTCTCAGGTATTAATCTCGACAACGTCCGTCCCAGTATAGTAAGTTAGATTCTCCGCATTGGCCATTCTCGCTGGTGTCCATTCTCGGTAATGTCCGTTCTCGGTAATGCACGTTCTCGGTAATGGCATTCTCGGTAATGTTCATTCTAGGTAATGGTTTTCTCGTTATTGGTATAGAACCCATTACATATTCTGTGGAACTACGGAAAATTGGTATATGGTCAGCAAATTGTGAACACGAAGCTCAAATTCAGCAATAGTGGGAAACCAGAAAATTGCGAACGTCATAAAACTTTTATTGCGTGCTCAGATTTACTATTTCTCAGCACTTCGTTTCAAAATCGACATCAGAGAGAGACAGAATGCGTTCGCAATTTTCTGGTTTCCCGCTATTGCACTATTGTTCACAATTTGCTGACCATATACCAATTTCCCGTAGTTACACAGAATATGTAATGCTGGTTTCCGATTCACCAGCAACCGAACGATATGCATCGACACAGGCGTATTGTTAAACGACTTGGTGGCACTATGCGCGTTTGCTGTAGAACCGGCACCAATTATATAGCCAATATCGTAACATGCTTGAGCCACGAGTATTCGCAATGATAACTAATTTATCCATAAAACTCGTCACATGTAGTTGTGGTATTGACGTATGTAAGTGGAGGACTAATAGTCTCAAACGATATGTTCCGGGTTTTGTTTTTTTTTTGCGTTGTTTCGTTTCATTGGTGTTTCGATCATTGTATTGTCATTTACTCAAGGCCCGCGCTGTACTGCATCCCGATCCTGATTCGTATATCATCGCCAGGTGGAGTGGCAACTACCGGGCTGGGCACTGGGCCCACTGTTCTTTGTGGGCGATAAAGGTATATTCCACGTCATCGGTACCGTTGTGACGCCATCATTAGTGATACTAGAATAATCGAGTTGAAGCCTAATACTCGGTGCAGAATCGAACCGCTCAGATACGCGATTTTGTCCAGCCCTAGTGGTAACTTTGCGCATAGTCAAAATCCGTCTGTAAACGCACTGATCATAAAAATACGGTTGGCGGATGCCTGGTGTGTGTCATTGTTTCGATATATATATGTCACTTCCGGAAATGAGTTATCGCTTCAACGCAATATAGATTTTGGCGTTAGCGATAACCTGGGCTGCAATACTATTATTTCTGCAATGTATATATGCCTTATAGTTATACTTCATGAAATACTAATGGAGAAAGCTGAAAACCGAGATGTATCGCACGCTGCGTGTATGACAACTACACGGTTGGTACCGCACGTCCAGAACAGACACCGATCTAAAACGAATCTAGAAATTGCAAAGTTTTTCTATCAGTTCCATTGCGGTCACTGCCACACAAACTTTAACTTCTTCTCTTTGTAATCTACAGCGCATAAGACCAACAGCCAACACACTCGCGACCTCGTCGCCCAATTGGTACATGCTCAGCACGAATTAAAATAGAACCCAATACTCTATCAAGTATGGCGGATCACGGCCGTTATATGAAACAGTATTTCGCCGGCAATCAGACCGTCGTCCACATTTATGTCAAAATACAAGCAGAATATACTGCGCTCAATATTACTGAACCACTATCTGACATCTATTTCCTTAACCGTCGCATGCCATTTCCTGTTCATCACCAGTTCTTTTTATATCATCTTCCGTTTCCTTTAATTCAGTGCACATGCCTCTTTACATTTTCTGGGCCAATGTGGGTGTTTGATTGAAATACTCCTTCCTATCTTTTCATTTTATCACAACCTTGTGCTAATTTGATATGATGAAACTGAACTGAAATGAACTGAAAGTCGATCCTAAACAAGGCAAGCAATGACGTAAGACGGAGGCGGATTAATTTCGCATGCGTAGGAGTACGGCCGGCGCTAGTAATTACCACGAAGAGTGATGTAACTGTAAGTAAGTAAACCGACAATGAAACTCGAATCTCATGAAATTTACATAAACACCGCGGTAGTGGGGCGGTATATCAAAATGTTTAGCAGGCGCATCACGCCTGAATGAACTTCTGTTAAAATGCTACGAGGAAACACGCCTTTCATTCCGAGGGGTAGCTAAGTTATTAGTGATGACTCTGATAGTGAGACGATAGGAAATCCAAAATATACCGACCTTAGAGTCTACAAGACAAAGATAATAACGCCCGCAACAATTAGCTTCACTGGCCCGAGCTTGCGGATTATAGGGTTACCATATTCTGGAATCGGGAAAGGGGGACACTTTGTCAAAATTTTCAAATTTAGAATACCGGTGGGAAATCCTTAAAAAATGGTAAACTGTTCCCTCTTCGTAGTCTGTTGACTATAAAAAAGGTCAACTTTCGCTCAGCCCCCGAAATACCCGCCTGTCCCGCCTGAGCGTCAGTCCAGTGCTGGGTATCTCGGTCGAATTTTGTCCTGTGTTTACGTATGGTAACGCTAACGGATTATATATTTGCAGTATTGCATGTCAGGATAGTACATACAATATTGAAGTAATCATCATCATCATCATTGTATGATCAGTCAGTATAGTCCGCCACATCATACGGATAAAGCAGGAAGTATTGTTGAGCAGCTCGACGCTGGAAGTAATCAACCGTTAAGAGTGGCTTATGAATGTACCACACTCGCAATCGACGAAGCGTTTGCAGACATACATATGTCAAGTTATGTAGTCAGTATTGGCAATCGAAAAAAGCGTTGTAAATGCGCCTCAAAACGACGGCGATTAATATAATTAAAATTTTGTTCATGTCTCTGTGTGGTTTTTTCATTAATTCCCTATTTGCAAAGACCGCACATTCGGATACCACACCAATTACAGTTCGCTGGACTGGATGTTCTATAAATGTGCACTATTTAGAACAGTAGCTTTACTTTTCCACTTTATGCTGGCGAGGTTTGATAGCTAGACTTTTATTGTGCTTAGCTCGTGTACAAGCCAAGTCTGGTTTAATCGCTGTACACAGCGCATGTGTTACAGACTTCTTGGTGTGATATCGAACAGGATGTTGCTACTATTAAGATCGTGACCGATAGGCCATAGACAACTCCTAGTCGCTTCGACATCTTCCTTTCTTTTCATTGTATCGCATTTTTGTGGTGTATTGAACTGATAAAATTGCTAATAAACCAATGATGATGATGAAAAAGGCCAGGATGCGAGACGTAATTCTCAAATTCCTTGCGCCGGCGGCGCGCGAATAGAATACCAACTAATCTGATTATCGCTAGTGTAGTCTCGGTGACGTCGAGAGGCTATCATTCAAGAGGCTATCCTATACATACCGTTGATCGGAACAACCGCTAACTGAACCACTTGTAATATGTTATTGATACAGAGACAAATGATATCTATCCTTGTTCTGATGTTACCGCGTCTGGTATATTTTAAATCCACGAATCTTATTCGGTACAGCAAGAGGCTGTTTCGTCGTACTGACTTTCCGATGAACTTAATAAACACCCCTCAAGTCTTTCAAATGCGGTAACACGATATTTATTAGGCATTAATCGTTTTTGACCACTAGAAAAAAATGTTACGGAAATAATAGTCTATATAAAATAAGGGTGAATCAGCAACAAATAAACCATGTTTCACTAACGCACAAGAATCTGTAACGGGCGTTCGTTAATTTCGGTAAAAGTTATTTCGCCTTTAGGCCCTCGCCATAGCTTCTCCCATCCCTGTGGGCACAACTTCCAAGTGGTCTTGAATGACGGCACACAACGGGCAGAACATGTGCACGCAAAAATCTCCGACTCCACTGCCGTCGATACCTTTGGCGGCACGTACTTTACCACGGATGATTCCTCCGGCGATGCATCCCAAGCACATGTAAGCCAAGCCACACGTGAAGCAGCTCTCTCCGACCGCTTCAGCTGTCTTTCCGACGGTGTAGCACGGAAGTATGTAGGTGATAATACAAACGCCGCAGTTGTCGAAACACCCGCACAGTCCGTGTTGAAATTCGCCCATTTTGATCTGACGCAAATGCTAGAGTCTATTTCTGAGAAAGTTGAATCACATACTGATTCAAAAATGAAGCTAAAGTATACATCACGCGTGCGGAGCTTATGAGAATGACTAATACTCACTGACTTTTTCAAGTTTTATGTTATCATAAGCAGTTATGACTATGTTGATGGTGGATTTACCGTTAGACTGCGATCTTTCGTCAGCACAAGTGTATTTTTCCATTTGACTTCAAATTCGCACAAATGCTGCAAGACATTTTACATACAAGATTCCCTCTTAGCTTCTCTTACAAATGACGTAGAGGTATACACATTACACGGACCTCTTGCTGACAAATTTGGCCGCGGGCGTTTCGTCCGTACATTGTATAGGTCGAACACATATACGAATATCTTTCATTTTCAAACGTACTTCGATATTTACTTCTAAACACCGCTAGCTATACATCAGCATCCAAGGCAATTCATGAGTATCTGTAAAATTATTTTTCAGGATCGAATTAAAGTATCCATTTACTTCAAAGTGTGCAGTTTGGCAGAGTTAACGATATGCAGTTATCCACTTGCGAAATAAGTGCCCTCTAAAGTCATGCTAATGGAGTTCCCGGCAACGCATTTCTGTAATAATTTAGCACACATTGACATGCAATATTTGATTTCAAACTATTGATCATTCTGTCGTTTTCGCTATAATAACTCCTCGCGTATTGTGACACTTACGAAATATTTACTGTCTTACGAAGCGGCAGCTCGCAATATCCTGACCAAATGATGTTGCAGCGGCAGCTCGGTAGACGCCTCAAGCATAATGTAAGTACCAGGCGAGAGAAGCGCTACATAGCTCAGCCGACGCCCAAACTACGTAAGCGAGCATAGTCGAAATACTACTGTTCTTCACTTTGTGTTTTGGAAGAAGGCACGCTGCGCACGAATAAGCCACCATCATATGCGGGACACCGCTGTGCCGACTATGAAGGGCTGGTCATAGTAGCGAAATTGCTTTCGTGATCTTCATCTTCTGTCAGCATGATCGGTTGATTGCAATAAATAGACAGAGACGCGTGCTCGTGCTGTTTATACTTCCGTGTCCACTGTCCAGTTCCAGTCGAGGATTCCTGCCATGCATTCTAACAACTACAAACTTAGCGAAAACAGTGTGCATTCACACCCTTGATAGCGGAAAGAGTGTGTTTTCACACCCCAAATGTGTAGTTGCGCAAAGTCGACTCCGAGTATAATCTGTAGCTTCAAGCCGAGTATTCTAATATTTCATATTATGATGTGGTGACTGTAATAATCACTTCCACAACGTGCCATCCGCGCCACCAGAAAACAAGTAACGTCATTTCGTTACCATGACTAATTCATTGGCGCGTTCTTGTCAGGTTACGTGTCGATCGTTACATTCCACGTACAACGAGGATTTGTAGACGAATTTTTGCAACAATGATGTAGGCTACAGCAGGGTGTCAAACGCGTCGCGGGCCGGGCCCGTCAAATGATGCCAAAATGTCACATTCAATTCATACTTTACTTTGTCATTCAAATGCGTCGCTATCAAGCATATACAATATACATCAAGGTTCGGTAACCTATGGCTCTCGTTGATGATATATGATATGGCTCGATCTCGGATAAATGTTCAATTTCGCAGTTAATTCTCATCTCATTTATCAATATTGATGTACCTTTGTTGTAAATTTTTGTAACGGTCACAATCATTATTCTTGGGGTAGCTGTGACAAGTATATATGAGGTCAATACAGTGACATGTCTATGGGGTTTAAGGGCTCGGAAGTATAATCCTTTTCAAAATCCTTAAATTTATGTGAAATATCGCCTTCTGTTAATTGCTATTTTATCAGTCCAAGATACTAGGTTTATTCAACATAATGAAGCAAATACGGTACCAGTCAAGTTCTGTAGCGGGCTATATCGGATGAATCTTATCCGTCGAGTTCATTACGAAGTTCGTCGCGCCGGCAACCAATATCACTCTGGAATTCGTCGTACAAGACATCGCACGCCTTGAAATCTTGGATTGCAGGATGTATTAATTGATCAGATAGACAATGCACTAATGCAGTTTTTAAATCCACATTGTCTTCTTGATCCTCGGCAAAGAATGAACTCTTTTGGCAGTAACATAATCAATTACAAAGATAGCCATCCATGTATTCGCGATTATTGTTAGCTTGCAATAGATTGCTAAATGATTGCCGTAAAAATGCATACGGTTGTAGCGCAACGTTAAAGTACCGCCGAAAAATAAAGGAATGGATTAGCAACCTTAACCAAATGCTTTTTTATTTTTATTGTTAGCCAAGCAGGGGCTCTTTGGAAAGCCACTTACATCGTAAAAAGCGTGTTACTGAAGAATAAACAGTAGATGCACAGTGCACACAGTGGACAATTGTGGATTTTGCCGTAAAATGTACAGTAATAGCATTTTAAAAATTATATCGTATGACTTTCACAGAAATACAATTTAAAAATATGTAGCTTGAAAAAGGTTCCTAACACCTGTGTCTAAGTTAATATTTCGCATGCTCAAATGTCGGCTTTATCGGTTTGAACCGATGTTATAACATCACATGACGAATCCCATATATAGCGAACTTCGATTTTGTTCCACCACGACGTCACCAATATTCTCCTGTGACGTAGCAGTGGTGTGGCTCTTTAGGAATTACAGTTGAAAATATATGGTCAATATGGCTCTTTTGGCGAAGAAGGTTCCCAACCCCTGCTATACATGTAGCATAAGCAATATGCACCGTTCATCGTGGCAACACTTTTATTCGCAAACATGCAACGGAATAGGCGAAATTCGTTGATTGGCCGGATGAATACAGTTATAAAGTGGTTACACAGTGGCTCTAACTCAGTGGTTCCCAACCTTTTTGTCTTCATTCCCCACTTCAGATTTTTTCCGAGCCTTCATTCCCCACCAGGATCGTAACAGCACTTCGTCAGCCCCCCCCCCAAAAAAAACGTTGGTTTTGGACCCCCTAAGCCCCCATGAACCTGTACGCTTTTCCCCGCTACTTATCAGCTACATTGGGCCTACTGGTTAGTGCGTCGCCTCATATCGACTAAACTCGCGAAGCACGAAAAATTTATATAATTCATGTTTGAATCGGTCAATATGATCGGGAATCGCATATATTTTGCTATCAATTTTTTATCCCCTCTCTGCTCACGTAATCAGATTTACCAGTAGAGCTGAGTGAGGAGTGTTGGAAAAGGTAGGGCCCTTAAATAAGAATCAAGCATCTTCGGGTGGACCCGTTGGTATATTGCAGTGGTTCCCAACCTTTTTCCGCCCACGTACCATTTTGAAGTTTTATGCAGTGCTCGCGTACCACCTACATCCACCATTTATGACGTCATAATCAGGTATTTGAAATGAGCTGGGTGTGTTAACAAGTTCTATTAAACTAGGCATCACCAGTCAGGGTTGATACCTTGATGGGATGCATGGAATTGTTTTTTCACCACCAGTCACAAGAAGAACAACATATTGAAATAATAACAAACAACAAAAGTATATTTATTAAATGCGATGGCCGTATTGCTTATTTTGCACTAGCCGGTCGATGCGTGGCATCATAGCGTCCTATATGGTGTGGATATGGACAGTGGACACGAGCAAAGGTCACGGCTCAGTGAAATTGATCTATGTCACACTTTCCATTTGGTCAAAGGCAATTTTAAGGTCATTTTTGACCGGCTTGCCGAGCGCTAAATTCGGAAAAAAGGTTATCAATGGAAAGCTGCTGCTGTACTGATTACGAAAATATAAATTTTATTCTGCTCATGGTCCTTGAACCCCCCTACACCAGCCTCGAATTTTGCATTGTGATAGAGTTTTGAATTGTGACACCACAACTCTGTTAGCTACACTCTCGGTTTGCCAGACAGAATTGTTGCGTCACAATTTTAAAACTCGATCACAATGCAAAATTCGAAGCAGATTTTGGGAGGTTCCAGGACCATGAGCAAAATAAAATTTAGAATTTCGGAATCAGTACAGTAGCAGCTTTCCGTTGATATCCGTTTTATCGAATTTAGCGCTCGGCAAGCCGGTGTAAAATGGCCGTAAAGTTGCCTTTGACTAAATGGAAAGTGTGACGTAGACCAATTATACTGAGCCGTGAGATTTGCTTGGTTCCACACCATATAGGACACTATGGTGGCATACGTTTGCTCACACCGCATCGAAAGTCATGCATGGGCGCAACAAGTCGGTTTCGTTTCTTCGACGTAGGCTTCCTTACCACGGACGCACCTTACCACGACGACGACGGATTCAAAAAACTCAAAATCAACCCCACGTGAACTAATAACTCCCTTCGGTCGAAAAAAATACAGAATCTACTCGCGTACCACCTGAAGGACCTTCGCGTACCACTAGTGGTACGCGTACCACAGGTTGGGAATCACTGGTATATTGACTTCGTTACATTATGCTATTTCCTGACCTCCTATATCTGTCAAAAGATATGAAAATCGCCAAAACTAAAAGGCTCACACGATATCAAATTCGTATTGCTTTACTGTCAAATATTTTTTCCCTGCGGGATGGCACTTGTCCTATGGGGAGCAGATCGCCAGGACAGGAACATTCGGCGTCAGTCATTTAGCCACCTACGGACAATTAAACATATATGTATATTGTATATATATATCGAAGTTTTCGGTCACCACAAGGGCATTCCTTCTCGACCAAGGTCTTCTCGCTGGCTCGTTCTGGCACGCTTCGCGAAGTCGAATATTATATGGCCTATAACTTCATATGTATTGGTGCGTCGTGGCGCAGTAATGGCCGACGCCAAAGTCTCCATTTCTATAAATTCTACGTATTTTGGAGGGGAAGGGTACCCAATAATCAAGATATTTGGCAATTTTAAATCGCACCCCCAGCGCGAAAAATATTGGAAGAAGTGGCATAAATTCCGAAAAAAATACTCTGCAATTTATGCTAATTCACGAAATAATTTTGGGCCCCTTCGAGCTCGGCCCTCCAAATTGGGGGGTTTGGGGCGCGGCAGTTGCGGTCCTGTTCCCTACTACCCAACATTTTTGTCATCACAGAGCAGCTATTTGCTTGTTTGACTACACAAAACACACAACCACACCAGTACGCAAGACAATCGCCTATAACTGCAACATAAAACGCATTGTGAGCCGATACCAGTAACGCTCAAAACTTCGCAAAAGCGTTATTTCACGTCAAACTAGTGCTAGATGCGTTTGTGACGCCATCGTTGGCCATCCAGAGTTAAAAATGAGGTTTTGTGAACAACACGCAATATAATTTTCGATACATACATTCCAGAGCAGTTAACTGGTAATGGTAATTGCTCATGGGTCTCCGTGAATATGTAGACTGCCCTGTATATAATTTTGAACAAATGCGTCTATTCCCCATTAGAAACCCATGAATTCCCCACCAGTGGAGAATTCCCCACCATTTGGGAACCACTGCTCTAACTCGATATCCGAACTACGATATAATTTAGCATACTTTTAAGATACTTTTGTTTCAGTCATAATGTGACTTCGACCCTGAATATGCGCTGTGAGGAAGACAAGAGATTTTAACCGTAAAGGCGGACGTTGGAATTTGGTCCATTAGTATGAAATCGTCATTCGGGTTTCTTTTGAATCAAAAGTTATGCATCAACAGATATTTACATTATATTGTTTATTTGTTATTTCTATAGCGCGTTTGTCAACGCTATGTACGTTGACTAAGCCTATTCCGAATGTGACATAGCCTCTGTGATAGATGTTCGGTCATCATAATAGGCCGATGCTCTTTCTCGCGCGATGTTATTGAAGGCATACTTGGCATTCGCCACTATTTCCCTTCATCTTATAACAGTCAATTCCCAAAATAGAACGGAGTAGTACTTTCCTTATTCCATTGGAATGCATCAAATTATTCATAGATGCGGTGGCGTCGGGATCAACCACATATATTCACGATCTTCAATTCAACTGAAGCTTTGCGACCACCGACAACGTATTGTATTGTTTCGAAATACTTTACTTCATTCAGGCTGCCAATTTTGTAGTGTCAAGGTTCGTTTATTGCTTTGTGGCTGTTATTGATCTTCCTGTCATGTCAATGACTACGAAGTTGTCATTTCCGGACCTTATTCATTGCGACTAATTAACGATTTGGTTGTATGAAGGAAATTTTCGATTTAACCTGTGTATTTTCGACCCTTAATGGGACTTTGAAATCGGTTGATTTAACTTAACCCGAGTATTGTTCTGTCCGACTCTTTCTGCTTGAAATTGTGCTCGTAATTCCAGCCGCTCCGCAACTAGAATTGGATATGAGCAATGTATCAGTTCATAGCCGATGCTTCTGCCTCTTATTTGTAGCAATAGCATTTGGTAAAGTAGTTGAAAGATACGTTCGGTCGCTTAAGCGCGTATACAGTACACACGACACAGTACACTACACACAGATGATTTAGAATAGACAGGAAATTTTCCCGACCAAGCCTGTTTTACACATTGCGAGCATCTGTATAGCACGCCCACTCAAGTGAAGCGCAAACCCATCCAAAGCTCAGTCGAGTGCGAAATCCCGAGATAACATTTCGAGTGAAGCCAACTATGTCCGGCGTTCGCGATAGCCAAGATCACCGCGAATCGATCATGCTGATATGCTATGTTAATAAGGACCACTTGATTATCAGAACTGAATCGTATCTGACAACACGGACACCGGTAGAGGTATGAATGTGAACTTTCTGGATTGCATCATGGGAATCCGGTGATCGCGTAGTCCTGCAATTCCTGCATTCCCGTCATTCTTGAACCTACGTATTCTATTGGGAACTGTATGCTTACGGTCCACCCTCTTCGTCAATCTATTTTTAGTGTGAATTGCACAGAGGCGTAGCCTGTCGGTGCTGATGAATTCGTTCTCGTTTCACGGTTGGTGGCGTCCGTTGTACGATATGGCGCTACGCAAACCGCTCGGTCAGCTGTCACTGATGTAGGAATATTCTTATGCATCAATTGTTGAATACATTGTCTTGCATGGCAAAATTCGCGTGCAGCAACCTACATGAATTCTCTAATTTCTGAAATTATTCGTATTGATACCGAACGTGGGCTGTGACGTGTACGGTTTGACATATCGCTAGCCCTGTGCTTCTCGACTTTTTCCACTGTTAGAGCCAGATTAGAAACCTCAAGTTTGTTGAGATCCGTATGGAGAACGCTATAGGCAAATTTTATTGGAAGATAATAGTCTAGGAATAGCCCTTCTGTACAAAATTGTAATCGGGCATTCAGCCTTGCAGTAACAACAAAAGCACATTCCGATGCTGCGGGGAACTGCGAAACACGCAGTTGCGAATTTTCTGAGATTCAATGTGGAACTTGATAACAACTTGTAGTTCGTGAGATTGCATGGAGGCTTATTTAGATAACTATTATCGTATAGACACCGCTTATTTCCTCGATCGTTTATATCGCTTATCCTCACATACCACAGAAGGCACTTGCTTTGTCATTTTATTGAATTCGTAAATAATGCTCCCATAGTCCCAATGGAAAGTCCATTTTCCGTATAGTGGTGTAAGATAAATTGGGAAACATGAAACGGCTGGTATCAAATCAACAATTCTTACAATCTTCGTGTAACAGGATTATTGACAAAACGGCGAGGTCTTTGTGGACGACAGTCTACGATTTTGAAGCCATATGGATCCTGTAATAATTTCCTAGTCGAAATGTAAATGTAATGCTTTCTTACAACAAACCACTAGATCTACAGTGCTCAAACACTGGGAGTTGCAATAATGCTGATCGCGAGCTCAAGTTTGAATGAGTCATTTGAAGTTATGTGATTGCAACCTAGATTTCTAGTGCGAGTGTTTTGGGAATGAGCACCCAGCGCTTATTGAGCAGTCCTCAATCCGTCCCTCAATACAAAAAAGCACGTAACATTTCGTTCATCTTGATCGTTATGTTTATTCGGGTTGTTGTGGAGTTGTCATAATAATACATAACACACACAAAGCAGGCTCGATGTCTCACTGAAATATAATGCTTAGATGAGATACGAACTTACGAAGTAATGTGTTGGTTTCAACTCGCTTTCGTTCATTCGGTTTCTGTACTTTTGTCGCCTCCCACGTAGTACGGTACAATTCACCACATTCGTGAGCTGTCCTGGTGTCAGCAAAAACCCAACTTTATCAACAGAGATCGATTGCCGGAAGTTGAAGTTATATCATTTCCTAATGCTCCATTGTATTATCGCGGCATCACAAAATAGTGCGGCAGTGACCGGTGATCAATCGAACTGTGTGGTATAGATATGGATTCAAGGGCTCTTTGATGTCATTTTTGGGAGAATATATCCATGGGAGTAGCCAGCGGGCGAAAGACGTCTGTATTTTAGACATGGAAATTGTGACTTTATCTGTCTTCACTGCGTCAAGACATGACGTATCCGACCCTCGTTTGTCGGACATCTCACTTTATCAAAGGTAATGTCACTGTACAAAATTGTTCTATGTGGCACGCTACCGCAATAATTGTTCATTTTGATGGTGGGTACATACAGAATTTTGTAAGTTCATAGGAATGTTCCCGAACCCAATTATCCTTAAATCACGAAACTGCTCATTCCAAGATTCAATTTCATATGCTGACCTCTCGTGGTTGAAAAATAATTTGCATTATACCGCAAGGGTTCCTAAAAGTCAAGTTACTGGTGTCCGGCACCGGTCAATACCGAGAAAACCATTACCAAGAATGGACATTGGACACCACCGAGAATGGACATCACCGAGAATGGACACCACCTAGAATGGACACCGCCGAGCATGGACATTAACGAGAATGGACACCAAGGACGCCGATACCGATCCCCGTATAATCTGATCGGATCGGATCGCATATCGGCAAAGCAGGCATGTTATGCATATGTTCAGATCGGTATGTATGTGCATTGTGCAATGTGCATCACGGCGTTGCCGCATTCGGTGTCAATTCTTAGATATAAATATCTCGACAACGTCCGTCTCAGTAAGTTAGATTCTCGGCATTGGCCATTCTCGGTAACGTCCATTTTCGGTAACGTCAATTCTCGGTGGCGTCCATTCTCGATGCCGTGACCTCGCACCTCGGGGCTTCGTATGTTGACGTAAACTTGAAATGTCCGGCATCAAATAGTCCAATACCTATCGCGTGAATAGTTTCCCTGTGAATACCCTCAGGTAAAAAAATGCAACCGTCCTAACAACATTTTGTGTGAGATGTCAATTGGCTATATAATCGTGATAGAATTGTCATACGATTTCCCTATAAACCATATGCATCCAATTCAGGTCTGAAA
The DNA here is from genome assembly GCF_051294905.1 of Botryllus schlosseri. Classification (NCBI taxonomy): domain Eukaryota; kingdom Metazoa; phylum Chordata; class Ascidiacea; order Stolidobranchia; family Styelidae; genus Botryllus; species Botryllus schlosseri. The sequence goes on along the minus strand of NC_137243.1, from coordinate 7,081,688 downwards.
TGTAATATTGACCTTGGATGAGGTTGAAAGAGGTAGTCCACTCGCAGCTAGTTTATAATTGCCAAACCTCGATGCATGTATCACTGATTAAAGAGTATATTCATATTGAAATGAGCCCGAATATTTTCGGCTGACACTCGTCAGGGTGCATTTTGATATGAATATACTATTCAATTGTATTTTGAAGTTCTGTACCTCCAAGAAGCTCTTCAAGTATCACTGATTGTCGATCACGAGCGTTCTGTTTCTGGGGTGACAGAAAATAACAGGACATATAACATATCCTACTAACATTTAACGGATATCATGCGAAGTTAAGGGCGTAGCCAGTAAAACATGGGAGGGGCCAAAAATTGTATGAGGTAAAAGACGTCCTCCTTTTAAAGATATGAAAAAATGTAGTAAATAACTATGATCTTGGGACCTTATTGGGTTATTGACACAACATCCATGACAGGGGTCACCAACCTTTTTGATACCAAGAGCTACTTGGTGAGTTATGGTTAAGGCGACGGGCTACCCAGTCGGAATCAAAAACGCACAAGTACGACATAGGCGCGTCCACGTCGTCCAATTATCATATGATCGACCGAAAAGATCATCGCTCCATGAAATATGCCGGGCCTGGCGTGAGGAACAATATCCCGCCGGCTATCCGATAGTCGACGAGCATGTCCAGTGTCCACATTCAGATCGAAATATGAGAAATTTCTACTAAATGTCCTCAAGATTACGGGGCCACGACCTGACATATCGATCTCGCCTTCTGTGACATGCCACCTCATTTTTGTCGCTTGCTTTTCCATATTATCTTCTTTTACTTTTCATTCAGTGTGTATGCCTCATCTTTCTTTACAACCCTGCTGTCTGATTTCAAGGACTACTCCAAGTCGTTTCGACACCTTTCTATCTTTTCATTGTATCGCAATTTTGTGGTGCATTGAACTGATAAAATTGCTAATAAACCGAACCGATTTCAGATACGGAATAAAAATGAAGAGTATCGGCCTAGCCTAGTGTAAATGACCATTGTAGTCGACAAACAGCATCAAAACAGACAAAATGTTACGGAAAATAATGCAGGGGGCCTCCAATTTCTGTGTGAAGCGCGATATATTTTCAAAGTTAATGGATGAATTTGGTCGATAATATTGTTACTTGTATTGGCCTTGAGCAACGCATAAGGTTATCAACCGGACTTCTGTGAGGATTCGTCCCCTAAACCTGCCATGTCATTGTCATTTTATATGCACAACGTGTATTATGCCTTATATAGTTGCGCGAAGAAAATTTTGTCAATAATATCAGTAATTGGATAGGTGGAGTGAAATTGACTATTTTTAAATAACAAAAAGTTGGCTCTTAAATCCCGACAAATGACCTAAAACTTCAATAAAAATTGACTTCAGGGGATTACCCCATCCATTTTCCAGCCGGTAGCCCCTCAATTTCTGCGCGGCGGGGGGGGGGAGTAAAATGGCCCATCTCGGCAACCGCTGGTCGTAGAGTCATGATATATAGCAATCTGCAGAAAAATCTTGTTTCCATCTGTCTTAAGAAGAAAGTTTTCTCTATTGTGACCACAAAACGTGTTATAGCCAAAAAGACAATATATACGCACATTTTTCTCGAAATTCAGCAGTTATTCCGACAAATTATGATCTGTCATTAGTTTTTTTTTAAAGAATAGTAACACACTGACAATAACGAATATGCGGCCCATAATACGAATATATTCATAACACAGTCCTTTTAAAATCGGTTCAAAACATCATAATCTTCGAAAGTTTAGGGTACGTTAATGATATACAATTACGGGTGGCGGGGGTTGTTAATAATTAATCTGTTGCATGCTGCTATTTCGTGACCTCCTGGCTGCTATATATGGATACTGGAATCGCACAAATGTACCAGACTAAACAAAAAGAAGTACCTCCGGGGCCTACGATAACTTAAGTTATCGTAGGCCCCGGTACCTCTTTCGTGAGACACGCTCGATTCCAAGTTGACATTTCATCACGGGGCGCGGCATATTCTCAGCTTGCCAAGACTGAACTATTCGGTGCCAACCATTTATAGGCACGTATATGAACATTGAACAACCAACAATTGACCATGACGGCGCCGAAATTGCTATTATTAAACTAAATTATATTTTATTGGGGGATGGGGTACTCATATTAAAATCAAGACACGTAGCGCGACATTATTGATTCTACCAAAAAATGCTCTATAAAATTATGTTTATTTACGAAATAATTTTGGGTCCCCATTCGAACTCGCCCCTCCCAATTGGGGAGTTTGGACTATAGCAGTTGTTCCCAAATGGTGGGAATTCCCCACTGGTGGGGAATGCAATGGTTTCTGGTGGGGAATAGACGCATTTGTTAAAAATTATATACAGGACAATCTACACATACACGGAGACACATGCGCAATTACCGTTACCAGTTAACTGTTCTGGAATGTATGCATCGAAAATTATATAGTGCGTGTTGTTTACGAAACCTCATTTTTAACTCTGGATGGCCAATCATGGCGTCACAAGCGCATCCAGCACGACTAGTTTGACGTGAACTAACGCTTTCACTAAATTTTGAACGTTACTGGTATCGGTTCACAATACGTATTATGTTGCAGTTATAGGCGATTGTCTTACGTGCTGGTGGCAAATAGCTGCTCTGTGATGACAAAAGCGCTGGGTAATGGGGAACAGGACCGTAACTGCCGCACCCCAAACCCCCTAATTGGATGGGGTGAGCTCGAAGGGGCACAAATTTATTTCATGAATTAACATAAATTAAAGTATTTATTTTTAAATTTATGCCACTTGTTCAAAATATTTTCGCGCTGGGTATATATGTGCGATTTAATATTGACAAATATCTAATTATTGGGTACCCTTCCCCACGAAAATACGCAGAATTTATAGAAATATAGAGATTTCGTGCTGGGGACGTCATATTTTGTGTTACGATTGTTGATATACGCTGTTCTTTTGAATTCTCTACTAGTTGCTGACGATTGCCCCTGACGAGTGACGAGTGTCAGCCGAAAATATTCGGGCTCATTTCAATATGAATATACTATTCAATATCGGGATGTGCACTAGTGAAGTTCTCAGATGCAACTCCTGTTATTAACTCAAATTAGCTTGAAGTCATCTGTAGGAAAGTCATGTTGTACGATTTTGATGAGGACAGATTCGCAATAGGCAGCTGGCAGTGGTCAGATATATTGTGAGCATCTCAACTATCTTGATATTTCTCTTCCATTTAGTTGATTTATAGGATAAACCTTCCACCTCGTTCTCCACTCACATTTCCCGAGTTTTGGGGAAGCGATGATACTGAACTTTTATGCTCATGCTTATACTTGATCCAAGAACGTTCGTGAACATCACCTCCACGTTATCCCTATAGTTTCTTTTTTGGCGTATCAACACCAGTCAAGACCTTCGTTGTGCAGCTGATCTCGAGTAAAAGGCGTTGGTTCACTCTGTATTCGTAATAATGTTGAGGAGTCGTTAGTACTGGATTTTCTACAGTATATACTATTGCCATCTACATCTTCCACTACATCCTATATCGTAGGGTCACCACTCACCATACGTCCTCCTTTAGGTTGATTTGTCTTCCTTTTTGAGGTTTTTGAAAATGTCGTCCGAGGACGCCTAAATGCCATCCTTTTTGAGATTTTGTCCACTTTTTAAGAAATTTGGTTAAATATAGGACAAAATACGACTGAGATATAGTAAATCAGCGCTGAAGTAACGCCCCGGCGGCTATCGGGAGCTGAGCCGGAATGTTGCCTTTTTTTTATAGTCAACCGACCACAAAGTGGGAAATATTTTCCATTTTTTCAAGATTTACCTCCGGTATTCTAAGTTTGAAAATTTTGAAAATATGTCCTCCATTCCCGATTCCAAAATATGGTAACCCTATACTATATCGTAGCATAATTCGAAATCACATCTGGCAGGGACGTAAAGCTGCAACTGGAATTTCAGGGGAGTGGGTAATTGGCTGTAAAGCAGACTCAATGTTGAGGAAGTGCCATGACTTCTTGTTTTGTTCCAACCTTACATCTTGATCTCTCAACGTCATACAAAAGTACTACTTGTAAGTGCACTTGGTGACATTTCACATATTGAATCGCTTCAAGTTCAACGTATTCTCATAACATATGTAGCAAAACAAATCTATAGGTCATTACGTTTTACGACACATTTTCTGTCTAGCTATCACTCAATTTATAACATACTTATTAAAACACCCATGAATTGAAATTTCTGAAAATGATAGCAAGAGACAGTATCTGATAGTAAATTTGAGCCACTAACCATCCGTGATGAGATAAGGGTCATTCGACTGTTTCTGTAGCTTAAATGAGGGGGCTGATAACTGACGTGATCACTGATCAGTCGGAAAAATAGTCTCTATAAACGATAATTTTCAGGATAAAGCTAACTATTGCTTTTTCAGTGCACTACAACGCACATGTTAGTACTACATGGGAGATGATATAAACTAATCTAAGCCCGTATTCACCTCCTCAAGCGCTAGCTAACCTATATTACCCACAAACATACTACTTTTCTTGGCATAGGAAGGTGCAATATCTCAAAAAAATAGAGCCAATTCGGCAAACGTAATGTCATTTTCGGACTCAGCGCCTCTGATATACCCCTGAATCGATCTCACGTATCATGATTTTTGAAGAAGAAAAAAATTGTTGCCCTGTGTTATTCATGAGTTTCTGTGGGGAGAGCGTCGGACGGGTCACTTGCAATTATTTACTTAGTTATTTCGGAATATCCGAAGAAAGTTGTCGGCACTAAAAAGATCGCTCACACGTAGTACCACTACCAATTAGAAAAGAAATGTTCTTGATGAGATGCGCATGATTCCCAGTTTGCATTTATTCACGGGGCGCAATATATATTGCCTCCGCTCGTCGCATTTCACCGTGGACAAAGATTGCAACAACAGGGCCATTCCGTGGATATTCACTGGATGTTTTTACACGAATGGCGGGTTTTGTTGTGGTTCGATTTTCAAATAGCCTTCCGGAGCCGGCTGGATTTAGATTCCGGAAGTTAAAGATGACGTGCTTCTGCATAACCGAGATGATTATCGGATAATGATACGGTAATTACGGGAATGAAAATACGGCCAGTTAGATTTTCAAGACGAATTATTATTTCAGCTAAGTTTTGGGCTATTGTCAGTATATGCCTATACTTGGTCGTTAACCTTAACACACAACTAGGACCGTAACAGCACTACGTCAGTCCCCCAAATGCTGGTCTTGGCCGCCCGTGGGGTGATAGACCAGACTTCTGGAAGGCTCCACCACCAGACCCCCCTTTGCGTCTTACGTGTTCACAACGATGATTTTCTTGTTATCGGTGGCTAGTGTGCTATTTTTGTCGATAGTCGCGCCTATTGCGCGAAAAAAATCATCATTGAATTAGCTCAATGAAATTGGTAAATTGCATGTATTACTGTCACTTTTTTAACTATGCTCATCCCACGTAATCAGATTTACCGTTAGAGCTGACGGAAGTGGTGTCTTCGACAGTTTAGCGCCACAAATTAATACTAATACATCTGCGAACGGGTCCGTTGTTATCAATGACTTTATTGTGTGTTGTTATTTCGCGACCTCTCTGATGCGTCATTGTAAACGTATTGGTGTGTCCTGGCGCGGTAATGGCCGACGCCGAAATGCCTATCTCTATAAATTATGCGTTTTTTATTTTGGGGGAGGGGTATACCCGTAATAATATCAAGATAGCGAGCGAACACCGTTGAACTTCAAGTGATGCGGACTGCTCCCTGTCGAAGCTTTCTCTCCCATTGGTTGCAACGCAATACATCCGTCCGTAATTTATTCGAAATTCGCCGATGTTTTCATCCATGGTTGATACAAAATTAAACTATATCGGTCAAGGGTGGCAAAATATACCCATATATGTTCCCCCGAAACGGCCTGTGTATCCCTACTCTGTGTTAACTGTGTGTTGATCTTTATTCCGCTACAATGCCTCTATCCAGTGTGGATTCTGTTTAAGGAAATTATCATGCGCTGCGTCATAAATGTAATTCGATCTGAGCGCCGGATATTTTGCTTTAGAGGTGCACACCCCGCTATGCCATGTCTATGTTGCGGCGTCTATATATGACATACACGTGTCGCGATGCAAGAATTTATCTTGTTGTTTAAAAAAGACCGTCTGTGTTACTATAGCCCTTATTCTCCTCACGAAATGGTGTGTGCAATTGCAAGAACTGGTACAAAAAGATTTCAAATGCACGAGGTTTGTGTAACTTTGAAAGTAGAGGGACAATGATGACGCAATGCTTGTTATAATGGAATCGATAAAGCAAGGACTTTTGTGCGTAGACGCATAATTATTTAAACTGAGATTCGGCATTTTCTAAAACAAGCTGGCCTTGAGGAAAACCATACGGTTCGGAAAACTCATATATTTCCAAATTTCTTATACTCGTTTTCTGGCAGTATTCCAGTTACGCATGCATTTGCAGTCGTTATTGCCTTGCCATTGATTGACCCGCTGCTAAACCCCCGTCAGCGCACAGCTCTTGAGCTTCTTGCACGATCGCGCAAAATGGACAACACATGTGAATCAGGAAGTCTCCGATTGATGATCCTTCAATGCCCTTTTGTCCACGCAATTTCCCCCTCACGATCCCGCCAGCGATGCACCCCGTGAAAAGCCAGGCGACGCCACATAATAGGCAGTTGTCTCCGATTTTTTCGGCATTTTTCCCGAACTGATAGCAAGGAACGAAGTACGTAAGAAGGCACAAGCTACAATTGTCAAAACATCCGAATAATCCATGCTTCCATTCAGGCATGATGCTGCGAGGATTCGGCAAATAAATTACTTACGAGCAACGCTCTGCAATGATAAATTGTTAGATGTGTATGCTATCTCTGCCTCCACAGACTGTAATGCATTGTTAGATCTATCTCCATTATAACGTAAATAGCCTACCACTTATGCATTCACAAATAATTCTACCGTTCATGCTAAATATCGACAGGTTTTCTTTCTCAATGTTCGCAATACTGAATTGGTATTTGAAAATTCCTCTACAGCAGTAGTATATTCTTGGCCTTATATATTCACTCCCACTGCTGACAGCCACCGTTTCAGTTACCAGTTTCCTTCATCTCTATCGCTGTACACTACAGAGACTCGACTTTCATCGACAGTGCAAACTCTTTCCGTTAGGATATTACGCATCATGCAACATAGGCGTCTGCATGGTTTTAACGGGTAATGCTTACACCATATGAGCATTGACAACAGAAAATCTTCGTATTATTGTTATGTGACTTCCCCTATCTAATTTCACTCCAAGTCGTGTTCTCGGTCTTGGTAATCAACGCTGCAAGCGGATATATAAGGCGTATAAATGCTTGCTTGCAATACTTGTCGTACTAACGACGGCAAGTATATGCAGAACCGATGTTCATGATTCCCCTTCCACGTAGTCTCTCAGGTCTTCGGAAAGCTACCATGACACGCTGAACCTGTGACACTGTAGCTTTACAAATGAGGAACTTGGTGACTACACCGATGTCTTCACAGTTTGGATTTTGCATGTTATGATTATGCACATAACTGTGGTGCGCCAAATGCATAAAAATCATACTTATATTCAATATGACTCCCTGTCCATGGCACATATCGCTTGGTTAATGGTTAAACTAATCAAGTTTGATCGATTTTGGCGAGAATCTCATTACCGCTTCCGAATGCTACACAGTTAGAAATCGGCCCGGATATCGGTGCAAAATACACTGCGTTCCGTGTTGTCATCACTGCCCAGTGCCCACATCGGATTGAGTAAAATGCTGGTCATCACGAAGTTGTAACCTGCAACCTGCGGCAGGCAGAACAATTTGTGCGGCCTGCGAAGAATTACCGACTAGGCAACTAGGTGGTGTGCAACCCGCGAATGGGTTTCTTAATACCTTGCACAGTGTGGTAAGTTTTAGCTTTAAACTGGAGTGAGATATAGACAGAGGTGGTCAGTAACGAAGTACTTCTACTTTTTCGAAGCACTCAAGTAGTTTTTCTCTACTTCTGGTACTTACTCAAGTAGATCTGATTTTCGCTACTTCTACTTCGTAATATTTTCCGATCTACTTACTTACTTTTCGCTGTTTTCAGTTTGTCAAGTAGAAGTAGTTTAATCCTCCAAACGGGAAAATAGCCTGAGAAATTTCGGGGCTGTTTTTACGGAGCATCAACATTTAATTTTCATAAAATTTTAGTAAAGCCAAGAATTTTCATCGCGCTTCGCGCGCAATGAATACGGGTGACCAGTAGTATTTCATGCTACTATCAGTGAATATAATTTAAGTAGCGGGCTGTGTGGTTCCGTTCTCACCAAATTGTGCCCTTCGCCATAGCAAATATTTCATCACGGTATATAATATTATGGATCATCATAACGTTTGAAACTGAAGTTTCACAATCTAGTATTTACTTATCATATCGTAATCTAGCAGTCCATGGCGTGTCCTAATCTGGAAAAATGGACTCTGACTTATTTTTAGTTTTAGAGCTGTTTTAGCGTACCAACCTTCGAAACTTTCTGGACTAAAGACATGAAATACATGCTCCGCTTTTAGAAGTAGTATTTTTATTTCACTTTCAACTCCCAGTAGCCTATCATATACTTTGAGTTCTAAGTAATATCAGTTCTTTTGTCTGGATAACATACAAGTTGAAGTATAAATGCAAGTGTAGTAATGACTTTAATTTTCGGAAATAAAGCTACACAGTATGGTATTTTTACGATCCGGCATATTTTTTATTAATGTTGACTAATCGCGCAAAGAGTTTACGCCGTATCCTATACAACTTCTCTGTATTGCTATTCGACTAAACTTCAGGCCTTATAATATTGGGGAGGATGCCATACCATGATATTTTCTAAAACGGGCTGTTCGAGTAAACAAAGGATTAGCATTGCATTTTCATATCAATACTATCATTCTCATCCCAGGATGCGGACGAATGCTTATGCTGTCGAAAATTGGATACCTCCTGGTATGGATCAATATGAATCAAGCTCGGCACCTTTCGCATTGCTCAATTTGCACCTTTTGACAATCCATGTGAACGAATGACGATCGTTTTCGCAACTACTTACTTACTTGAGTAGATTTAAAGTCAGTCAATTCTACTTCAAGTAGTTTTAGGTTGCTTATTGAAGAAGTACTTCTACTCGTACTTAAGTAGATTATTTCGTCGCTACTTCTACTTCTACTTCTACTTGAGTAGCTTTCCTGACTACTTTGACCACCTCTGGATATAGCAGGATTGAACCACTAAAATAATTAAAATTTGCCTATGCTGACATCGTGTGTGAATATTTTTGACAAGATTTATTCAATAACCTGAAATTTTAGGGGCATGGTTGTAGCCAAGTCACAAGATCCCGAGTCACAAGTCAACTCTGCTTTTAAACTTTTGATTCGAGTCAAGTCGAGTCATTTTCAATTCATCACCAAATCAGCTCACCGAGTCCAAGTCAGTGTTCAAAGGTTCCAGTTCTAGTCACAGTGTTGAAACTCAAGTCCGGGTCATAGTGTTTATCGAGTTCAAACCTATTCAACTCACAATTTAACAACTATGTGTGGGTGATTGTTGTTGGTGTTTGATGTAGGGTAGAGTGGGGCAACGTGCCTACCCTAAGCGGGAAACGTCATAATATCCACCAAACTAGTCAAAACGAATTGAATTCCGGAATTTGCACGCGAGATATCGTCCCCACTCTACCACAATCGTCTGGAAGTCCAAGTATCAATTATCATATGTAAAATTATCATTCATTCATGTCCATCAATTTGACGTTCTGCTACATGGGTGGGGTAAAACGCCTCCATTTGCGTTTCACCCCGTTATACCATACTAAATACCTCATGGCACTCAGTAACCGATGAATATTTAATCCATATACAGACCTATATAAGCTTCTTCGCCTCATCATGGCGCATCTATTCTTTTGAAAACAAATTCCATCCAGAAATCCAACTGATTATAATAAGTCAAAAAACAAAGTCGGAATTTCTTGAAATGTATCTTGTTTAGTCAGAGGGATAGCCAATATAAGCCAGCCGAATAGCAATTTCAATAGAAATGGCGTTCTCCGAGAAGGCATTCTTGAGAAACCCATAAACGGCTACTCAATCCATATTTACTGGACTTTAAGGGGTGGGGCGTTTTACCCCACGGTAGGGGTAGGCGTTTTAGCCTCGAGGTAGCCATTGTTTGCCGACTAGCTACCAGGCGGTTATTATGTGAATTCGCCTCAGGACTGTGGCTTAAATCCAACTACGCGCTGGTAAATCATAGATAAGACCGGAAAACTATCTGCAGCATCCGTTAAATATGACATTTCACTTGATTGTAAAACGCTCTCTTTTGGTAAGAATATGTGTAAAAGTCATAAATTCTCATAAAACGTTACAAATCTTCATAAGGGCGTGGAAATCAAAGTGGCAGTTTCGTCTGACCATTAGGCGATATTTGCAATACTGTGACGCATTCTAAGCTAGCTTTGTTCTAATATATTGATGGTAGGCGTTTTACCTCGCCGGTGCGTCTTACCCCACTCTACCCTATTCATGGTGTTTGTCGCCCAAGATGGTCATTTACACATGTCCGATTTTCTTCATTTTTTCCGTAGCTGCCGACTTGTAGCCAGGGCATGATATGGTATGAGATGGAATGGTAATTTTCCATACTCCATACTCATACATCCGCACGATCGTTCCATACCATACTTGACAATTTTCCATACCATAGCAACCTTCTTCCATACCATATTTGATGCTTTTTCCATACATTCGCAACTTGCCCAGCCTCTCAAGTTATATTCTATCTTTGATATGTGGAAATGTTGCGGCGCTTTTATTCTAATTATTTTGGATGAAATTATCCATTTAAACAGCCCTGATGCACCAATGATATCCCCAGTTTCTTTATATCATATGTCTTCAATTCAGCAATGCATGTTGCCCAATCATCGAAGACGGAATGTTTGATATATAGGCCTACACACGGGATTATTTGGAAATCACAAATGAATCTCATGACATGTAAATCTAGTGTGGTAACGGACTGCTAGCAGTAACATCATCTACAAAATTACATGAACAAAAGGTATTGTGAAATTAGAAGATTGGTTCCCAACCCTTTTTTTAATCCCCCACAACCTGAAATCTATATTTCCAGCCTTTAAAATTGCCCCCTTCAATAGAATTTGGTGAGACTTAGTTTCGTAAAGACTTGATATTGGTGAAAGTTAAGACCTCCAGAATTGAACAGCATGCAATGAAATGAATAAGCAGTGAACTGGTAACCGTAAACGCAATGTTGTGCCTCCGTCAAATACATGTGTAAACCGACAGAAAAATAGGATGTGGGTTTGAAATATTTCCAAATGTAGCGAGGTGGCATCAGTTTACATGTGTAAATGCCAAACAATGCATGGGCAAGACAAACCTCCTGCTGTTAGATATAAGCCGCCATAAGCTTTCGCACGCTACAGAACTCGAAAAGAAATATGTCATTTCATCCGTAACGAGTCCAGCTATGCTATCAATTAGCAAGTCCCCGATCTCCCTGAATACATATTCATATCCATATGAACTCTTATCATAACGAATCAGGTGATTTCAATCACACCCTTTCGCATGCGACTGAATAACAACGTATATATACGGGAGATCGAGTGCCGCTGTCCTAAATATTACAGATACGATCAGCATTTCATACAGGCGTTTAATAAACAAGGTTAATAATGTGATTTTTTTATACAAGTGAGTCTATACCCGACCAGAAACCCCTAAATCACCCACCTTTTAAACCACTGCATTAGAAAATATCCTAAAATATAAATCTACATCACTGCAATCATTTGGTTACAGCGGATCAAATGTCCATAATTCTTCCCGCCAATCTGTGGGCCACACATTAGATTCATTAGTCAAGATCAGAGTGTCTATTCTTTTATCAGAGATAACCAAATTTCATGAAGTTTAATGCAAGTTGGAGGCCGGCATATCTTAACGTCGCTCCAAGACAAGCTACATACTTTTGAATTACAATGATGGTTTTGTCAAATAGATATTAGGTGATGATCATCCTATCAAAGCGCAGAAAATTATTTCCAAGTACAACAAATAAAAATATTCATGTAACTTTTACATTCACAGACTCTACAATTTTAAAACTTCCTTGGTAGTTTACGGAGTGGAAGTTACGATATGCGAAATGCAAGTTATAACGCGACAGTGGTCGAATATCATTCGTTTTTATGATATTCAGATTTGATTTGAATTGAATATTCATCATTAAAATTATTTTCCTACTATAGGAGACATGGCGGCGCCTGTATCATAATGCAGTTTTCAAATACACATTTTCTTTCTGATCTACGGCGAGAAATGAACTGTCGTGGGTGGAAGTGGGATTACAAATTCAAATTACAAACAACGCCATATCGATCCACGTTATTGATTGATAACGTAGCTTTGTATAGTCGCTGTTACAATGTAGGCGTCTGGCGCAACGTTATGTTTCCGCCGAATACTCTGAGAATTGAGAAATCGAATCGAAATCAGTGCGACAATTACATTCGATTAATATCAGTTATTATAAATTCTAAGATATTTACGACGAATTGCGCTATCACAGGTAAGCCATGGCCCGGTCGTGCCTCACATATGCTTTACCTCTCCTTTCGCGCTTTATTTTTGAACAATTTGGTGGTAAAAATGTTCAAAATCTAGTAGTGCCTCCACTGACCCCATGTCACTGACACATCACAGTGTGTATGTATACTGCTGTATAGTGACCATGTTTGGCTCCACTTACGTATGTCATCAATGGACCCTCGCATCAAGACGAACCTACGATCTCGTATAACTGAAGAAAGTCTCAAATTTTGTATGGACAACAATTATCAACCAGATTACAAAGCCATCAGGAATAACATGCAACACCAAAATATGTATTAACTGTAAAAAGCGTGTAAAAGTATATTCATACTTTTACTGTTGTCTATACGTCTGTTGGAATTCTAAGTGTTAATTGTCTTGAGCTTCGAAAAATATCACAGGCCACTCAGTGCAATACGATTAAAAAAACTTGCAAAAGATCTATGTAACTCAAGTTTGGTAGGGCCTACACTCATTACTCAAATATAAGACGATCAGCATGATTAGTACCAGTTTTTACCGAGGAAATAGTTGCAAACGACGAATCCCATGTAGTGATTTCGAATTTGTGCTACCATGACGTCACGATTTTTCAATTGTGACGTAATAGTTGATTGACATGTATGGCTCTTTGAGAGTTAGATTGGAAAATATAGGGTCAATATGGCTCTTCGGACGAAAAAGGTTCCCGACCACTTGGTTACATGGATACCGAAGTGACGGTCCGGCTGGTATTTCGGGAGCTGAGCGGAAAGTTGACCCGACACCCGACCGAAGTTCACCGGACAATGTGAAGTGAAAAACTGTATTTTGGGCACCGGGCGAGAAAGATGACCTTTTTTCGCAACTCGTAAACATACAGTATATCAGTCCATCTCTGCCTGCGACAGGCTGGAAAAATGACGTCAAATTGACTTTCTGCTTTCTTTCGCTAAACGATCATCATATTTTCGTAATAACTGTTCGATAAGCGAGGCACGAGGATAGTAGTAAATACCATTATTACAAAGTCACATTTGCAAGTTACTATAACGCAAATTTTCACCCCTTCAAGGGTTATTAAAGTCCGGACCGCAACCGCAAAGGGTATAATTTTGGGTCGACACGGAGCCAGATCCATCTGTTAATATGTATGTAATATTTGATGACTATATTGCAAAAAATCTTGCGATCGTTATTACATATCCAAGGTCACTGTGTTGGGTACTGTTGCCAAAAAGCGAGATACGCAGAAAATATGACTTTTTCGTGAGAATTCATGATAAGATTTGTCTTGAAAACATGGTCGAAGACCGTTGGAATGAACTAGTGTAGTAGTGTGCAACTAGGGTTGCCATACGTCCGGAATTTACCAGACATTACCGGAATTTCACTGTTAAAACTGCGTCCGGGAGGAATTTTTAAATTATGCCTAAGCATCCGGAATTTTGAAGGCTTGAAGTAAGCTCATAATTTTTTTGTAAATCAAAATATGCAATAGCCTACTATTTTTGAGTAGATTTATAGTACGCCTACATAAAAATTTTCTTCGCTCTGGGCGCGATTAAGTATTACGTATATTGGTTCTAATATTAGGACTACACTACCACCATAGCAATTTACAACGTTGTAAATTGCTATGCTACCACCGTCGCAAAAACCGCGAACAAAAATAAATAAAAGTAACATTCATCATTTACAAAAATAATTCTAATTGTAATCGCAATTACAATATAACGGTATTTGCAGAGAGTCGGTTTAGGTCGTTTGGATGCTTTATTCAAAGACAGTGGTTCTAAACCTGGGGCATTTTGTCTTTATTCTGGGGTTCACAAAGATGTGGAACGTAATCAGCTCATCAAATGTTGAGCTGGGCTGCGGAAAATTTCCAAGTTGGTGATGGAGTCGCGGCCATAGATGTTGTAAACCACCAGATGAGCGGTGGTTATATAGCTCAGTGCCCAGTTGTGCAGTGTGCACCGGCATTAGGATGATAAATAATCTGACCAGTGTGACTTGAACATGACTAAACAATGTACATTTACGCTTCTTGCGTTTTCGAAGTCATCATCCTCCACCTGCTCTGCCGCTAACTGTGATCATGTGGGCGGAGAGAGGATCAAAAATTATATAGTAATGTTTGGCAGAGCCAAGACAGTAGTGACACAATTCATTTAAATCATTCAACGAACAGATGCATATAGCAACCAGATGAATGTAATAGAAAGCCCCCAAAAGTTGCATCGATTACCCTACGGTGGGCCCAAGGTCGGTGTTTATTTGGGCGAGAGGGGCCGGACTGAAAAAAATGAAACTTCGGCCCTGGTTACAACATACAACCACGTACTCCTGAACCTGATCGCGACCACCTCTAGTCGATAGACAAAGCTTTGCTGGCGTGACGTCATATTGACCGACAAAACGCTCACTTCTCAGTTTGAAATACGCTAGAGGGCGCTAAAGAACGTCCGGAATTTGTGCCACAAAAATATGCTAACCCTATGTGCAGGGTTGCCATCGACATGGACTTAAAAATAAGGACAGTCGAAAAATTAGATTAGCATGAAAAAGCGTTTTTGTACAGAATTTGTATTTATACGAGCCGTGGCTGGCATATCACATTCCATACTTTTCGCCAGAAACAATCTGCCCCAGAAACCTCTTAAAGAGTGCTTCATGAATCTCAACGACAGCTCAGGTCTAGGTTTACCTTTACCTATATGCGCAAGTGCAATATAATTTAGATGAATTCATGAATAATTTATAGCTTTACTATTTTTTAACCAATGTGTCGACTGTACTGTGCCTTTTTTCACTACGCAATAAATGCTACCTTCCCTACAGCTTATTCTGCCGTAGACTAAACAGCAGTAACCTGGTAGGCTACTGCTGTTTACCGCTAAAATGACGTCCGCTGCGGTAGCTTGGCACAGCCGAAACTGCTGTATATCACCACTCCGCACTGCCCTAGCTATCTCACCACTTAGAAGTCAAATCCTGTGGTGTGTAGGCCTACTGTGTACGTTACGAGAGTTCCTTTCGCTTATGATGTCATAAAATCTTGACGCAAAAGCATAATTTTAAAATATTATGCAATGAGATACCAGAGGAAAACGATGGAAGTTCTGTAGTGGTTGAAAATAAGACAATATAAGGACGCAAGTCGAAAACAAGGACAGTTGAGTTTTCTAAGACGTGGCCCTTCAAAATAAGGACAAATCTTAGAAATAAGGACGGTATGGCAACCCTGTTTATGTGCAACGAGCGAGTTCATGCCTATGAGACTCATTCATTTCGAAGCCACTAAATTTTAGTCTGCGCAAGGTCCTGGAATCCTAAAAAATCAGCCTCGAAATTTGCATTGTGCTCGGGTTTAACATTGTGACGCAACAATACTGTCTAGCTCTTTTTTCTTAGCTTCACTCTCCTTTTGCCAGACTGAATTGTTGCGTCACAATCCCAAACTGAATCACAATGCAAATTTCTAGGCTGATTTTGGGGGGTTCCAGAACCATGAAAATTTATATTTTCGCAATCAGTACAGCAGCAGCTTTCCATTGATGCCCGTTTTATCGAATTTTGCGCTCGGCAAGCCTGTCAAAAAGAGCCATGAAGTTGCCCTTGGTCAAATGGAAAGTATGACGTAATCCAAATGCATTGAGCCGTTCCCTCTCCTGTCCACGCTGTATGACACTACGCTCACACTGTGATGTTGGCGACAGACGTAATTTGGAAATTTTTAGAAATCATCAAGGAAACGCAATGGTCCGCTGACGACGTTAGGCAGATTCGAACGGAGTGCTTCAAGAAGACCTCGATAACCACACTTGCTCGCGGTCCCTAAGGTTCCATCCCAACGTGAAGCTGCTTCAGAAAGCAGTAAAATCCATGTCCTTTTCGTCGGCGGTCGGCGACTCAAGCTCCTTCAATTCGATTTTTTAGAATTATGAGATCCTGAACTCTCAATTATGTAATTAGATTATGATCTTCCGCAATATGCATGCGTCACAGAACTGCCTCTGGAAAATTTTATCGAAACTTCGAGAAGTCTAGGAACCTCGTAAGATGACTCCGTCAGATCGCACTGTGCGGGCATACTTATGACATACGGCAGCAAATAAAATTAACTGACCACGAAAATCAGTTTAAACCACGCGAACGTCCATTTCTTATAATTTACACACAGTACTATAGAGAAAAGCAGCGAAACTAGATCATTGATTTTTTAGCGAGGCAAACAAATTTGATGGGTACGGCAACTTGCTATTCTGGATCGGACAGATAAGATGAGCATATATATGAAGTTTGGTCTGACAGGAATCGAGTTGGAGACCTCAATAGAAAATAGAGTATCCCATATCAGATTCATCCTCGCTACCTTTGAAGCGCAAGAAAGCGCCTTGAAAGGGTGCCCCACTTGATAATATTTTATCACTGTTTCAAGCATCATTCACATCACGGCGTTCTTTGTTATTGTATATCGAGAATTGCAATGGGCGAACACAACATACTTCAGCTACGCTTTTTATTATGGGACATGTTGACGAACCTACCAAATACTGATAGTACTTTAATAACTCATGCAGCGAGATTTGGGCCTCACCATTGCTGAAATCTCACAATCCTATCAATTGCGTCACTATCAAATACTTTCCCTGATGAACAGTGTCCAGCTCGGATTATCATAATGCTTACAAAAAAACGCAGAAAGTATGTGCTCTAACCACCGTACAAATTGTGTATAACGAAAAATTAAATGCGAATAAGCATACACCTAGTCGTAATGAAACATACTGAGATCACACACTGAAACTAGAACATTTGACTTTTCACGAATTCCAGAGATATAGAATACTCATTGTAAATTATGATCATAGATTCTTTGGCTTTCAGTAATTCAACCCCATTAAAATATATAGTCTCTCGTATTACATCTATTTTATACTGATTCTTTTTTACGTAACGCATATCACTAGGCTTCGTTTTCAGGCTACCCGCAATGGCTTGCAGTTCATAGATTCAAGACCGACGTCTCTCAGTAAAATTAGACGTTAACATAGATACCGAACCATCACGGTCATTCCCGGTCGGGGAAGCACATAATTTACCGACATTACTTCCAATAACGGAAGAGTCAGTGAAATTCGCGCATTCCTCATCCAGTTCGAAATCCGATATGTATTTTGAGTTGTCCAAGTTCTTATACCTGTGCGTAAGCGATGGCACTTGATCTGCAGGTACGGCCCGCGACGCTGGCGTTTCATCGCGTATATCGACCATTTCGTGCACGGCGTGTTTCCGCGTGCGCGCGTATGAGTCTTGAGCGCTGGCATCCTCATGTTTCACCCTACTCAGTACCTCAGACCTCGTGCTCTCGTGACCGCTACTATTGTCATCACTTTGAATATTGTCTGACAACCTCCGTTTCTTTAAAAGAGGTTCCGATCCACGCGAGTTCGAATCTATTTCTTTACTCGCAGGATCTGCAGACCCGTGGGTTCGTACGTGCGGTATTTGCGACGGCGTGACACGTTGCGCAAAGTTGCCGTGCGCGGCACTCATAGATTGCAATCTGTCCTCAAACAATTTATCAATATAGCTCTTACTTCTGACGGGCTTCCCTTCCGGGATTTCGCTCATCAGATATTGCACGGCCAGGTCTACTTCCAAAAAGCGCGCGACTTCCAGTATCTCCAGAAGCTGACTTTCGGAGTAAGTCCTGATTTTGTTCAATTTCCCGGTGTAGACGATTTCCATCAGGCCTTCCACGGAATCGGTTCCGCCTTTTTTCAAGTGTATCGTGCCACAGCCCATTTCCACAAAAGAGTTTACCTTTCTTGACATCGCGCCAAGCACGCAAGAGTGCACGTTTATGACAAAGTCTTCCTTCGAAGATACACTGTTACATTTTTTCGTGACTTTCCCCGTTTCCGATATCACCACTTCGTTTGATGACTTTTTTTGCGACACGATACACATGTCGCAGTACTTCCCGGCCAAGTACTGCTGATATAACAAATGCAGCATTAGACCGCCGTGAACAAAGTCAACCTTTGGAGTAGACAGAGAATAGTTTTTAAGGTCGGAAAAATGCGATAACGGATATCCCGACGCAGTTTCTGCAGTAGTGCTAGAGGATGGTTCTTCATTCGCATCAGACGTTGAAGATATATCTCCATAAAGCAAAACAGACGACCTGTCGTCACATTTGTAGTCACTCGAACCCCGTCTAAACTGATGGGCTTCCGTGCGATTCTCACGGGCAATGTTTCGGTGAACAAACGAGGGGGCATTATCATCTGTAGGAATGATTGGTAGCAATTTTGGTGCCCCTGATATACTACTACCCCATGACGACTCTACAGCAGACCGTTCACTCCCAAAGCTGTCCACACCAACCGAAGTAGGCGTCTCTACGCTGTCGATATAGTCCTCGTCTGGAACCTTCCGAAAAATTTGCGTATCGCCACCCGACATGTCATTCACGCCTTTGGGTATTCCGAACGCGAGAACCTTAAACTCGCTGCATCGTTTCAAGTGATTCATCAATGAGGTGGTGCCGAGGTTGGCTTGTCCGCGGCAGACTAGCTGACGGCAGTAGTTGCAGAGAGCCTTTTTCGGATACAGCACGGGAATCGTAAAATGGTTCCATACGATAGACGTCTTTCTTCCCATGCTGTAGGAAGCGCGCTGGCCGTTCTTTTTAAAATCAACTATTCTTGAGCCCGATGCACAAACCTAGACGGAAAGTAACCAGTGTTGCCAACTCCGGATGGAAGAAAATCGCTAAAACGGGTGTCAAAAATCACTAGATGTCGCTAAATATTGAGAAAAAAGCGCTAAATCTTCATTAATTGCTGAAGCTGTTAAATTGAACCATTATATCAATACATTTTTCTCAGCTATATTTTACTCGTCTGGGGCCAAAGTCACTTATCACATTTCTAGTTCATAATACGTAATAGTCATCTCTAAGCGGGACAAAACGTGCAGTGCATTTCTATAAAGCAGATCGCTTTGCGCAATGATCGCTATACGTGACCACAGAGTAGGTTTGCAGGCATAACCGCTCACTACAGAAGCGTGCCTTGCTCGATGCGTCCGTGGCTGCGTGATGCGATGTACCGTGGAAATGCGCTTGACTTCTTCTCTAAACTGTGTTGGAGTACTTGAACACGACATGCGACTTGACACATGTGTACACGACATGCGACTTGACCCGACACAACACGACTTGAACCGGGTTTGCCAGCCACTATAAGTAGAGACCTTGAGGAAATATCCGAGGACCAACCCGGGTATGAAATGTAATTAATCTGGTCTTGAACGAAAGCTAGTGTCACACTGATTCCGACGATACAAATTAAATTCATGTCAGGACAATGGAACGACCTCAAAACAGCCCCTAAAGTCTGAAAATCGGCATTGATCAGAACAATCGCTGGACGAAATTGGTCATTGTTACGTTCATTGTGTTGCGGCGGTGCCATTGTTGGAGCAATGCCGGTTTTCAGACTTTGAGGGCTGTTTCGGGGTGCATGGTTCCATTGTCCCGATGAGATTTTATTTTTATTTTCGAAATCACTGCGAGGTCTGCGACACTATTTTTCGATCACGGCCAATTATATATAATTTCAGCGCTCAGGTCGCCAGATGTAGTACTGCCAATTATGCAACTTTTAGATTACTCAGCAAGAAGAGACACTGTGTTTGCCCATGCGTAACCGCCAGGAGTTGCGTATCTACTATCTATCCGTAGGTTAGCAATCATTAATTATATATCATCGGAGTCCGCACTCTGGTGACCGGTATAGCCAATGCAGTCGTCAGTCAGAACTGATCTTTATTGGTTATTTTCGGTAAAAAAGCGCTAAATACTTCTTCAAAAATCGCTAGATTTATCGCTAGATCAATATTTTTAGGCGCTAAACCGGATGAAAAATCGCTAGATCTAGCGCGAAAATCGCTAAATTGGCAACACTGATAGTAACAGTGTTTTCATGATTTCCAAAAGATGAAAACTTATAAGTGAATCCCCTTACACATTACAGCATGATATAACAGTCGAAGTTTCAGATACAATGCAAACTTGATTAAAACTACAAATATATCAAATTGCTTAGGTAGGTCCAACTTGTGCAGAGCATATTTTGCATTCTTTGAAGTCATTTACTTCCGAATAAGAATAACATGGACGATGGGCATTCAAGTGTGAAGGTGACTGCGGTTTAACATATAGTCTACAAATTATCAGTTACTTTTCTCATTGAAGTAAAAAATTCATCACAGACCGTTGTGCAAGTTTTTTTAGAAAGTAATTTACATGAAATTATTGGAGTATACCCAGTTATTATAATTACTCAGTCAATTCCAATACCAGGAATTTGTGTATCATTTGAAAATCGCAATTGCTTTGTTCGTGCTTGCGTTATTTCTCTCCTGTATTTTGAAATTGAAATTTTACTCTGTGCCGCATCGTAGTTAGCGATTCATTTATTGCTGTTGAACAAATTTTCGAAGCTCTGCATTGTAGCTGATAGTAACCCCTGATGAGTGTCTTTCAAAAATATTCTGTAATAAAAATTTTACATTATTATATCCTATGCTGTAATCCCAGGCATCTCTTTCTTTAGTGTTCGTGTAACGATATCATGAGTATCTTGGTAAACTATCTAACTGTTGCAGAAGATCAGTATGGATGGCAATGTCAAATAGATACCGATATCATTGCATTATCAATCAATTTACATCAGGATGAAAACTGAACCACTTGATGAGCCATAATGAAACCAACATTTAACTTTTGAAATGACTTCTCTGTCATGTGATGCCAATACTATTGCTCAAAATTCAATGACATTGGCAACAAAGATTTGCAACAATGTTTTAACGTTCAGCCTGATTGGAATCTCCGTCCTTTTTTTGAAATAAATCCTGCGTGATAGAAGCTTTTTTCGCGTGACAGAGTCAACTTTGAGGCGTGACAAGCAAAATTACTGACTTCAAATGACTGTGTTAAGCCAGTGACAGGAGATCAGATGCTAATGGTTAGCAACTGGCAAAGGTGCAAGTACTTTACCAACAGACAGTAATCAACAGATCCTGGCTGGAGGATTAGGTCAAAACATTATATACCACATACTAACTGGAATATAGCATTTCGGGTGGCTGAGAACATTTGACTTTTTTTCAACGACCCGTGACGGCGTGACCGCGTGCAACTGGCGACCAAGTCGGCGTGATCCTGCGTGCCTTGGACACCGATTCCATACTGGACGTTCAGATACTTGGATAGGCCTACTTACAGACACAATCATAATCATTGCTGCGGCATTTTTCCAAGCACATAATGCAAAACATATCACATTATGACATATTCTCTGAAATCGACATGAAACGTTTTAAGAATTTCAAACTCTGACCATAAAATCAGCACAGGGGCCTCTTTTAAATGTGATCTTAGTTATGTATATTATTCAATATTATGGAAACACAATTTCACTGACCATAACACTTACCAGTCACCAATATGCGTTGAAGTTGAAGCTCCGTCGTCCTTAATGCTAAGGAGGATCAGACAGATTCACAAATACCGTTAATTGCTCTGGATGCGGTGTTAAAACGATACCAATCCAATATGGTACCGTGCGATAGGTACAACTCTAAATCCTAATTCTGAAAAACATACAGTACGCATGACATATCCAACTTTCCAATCTTGGTCCAACCTTGCAAACTTGTTTTATACACTACAAAAAAAAATTAGACAAATTTGGTCTCAAATTTAGGAAATGAGGATGATTTGGTCTCATTTTCAGCAATTTTAGTCTCACTGATGAATTGAGGTCTTGAAATTGAGACTGATTCATCTGTTTAAGACCATATATAATTGTCACAATTATTCGGTCTTAAAAATGAGACTAATAAAACGCATCTCATAAGACATATTGTGCTTATTAAGACAATTTTTGATGTGTCAGTATTTTTGGTCTTGTTTTTAAGACAAATTTCGCTCATCAAAAAACGACATGATTTGTGGTCTTAAAAATGAGACCGGAAGGTTGACATGGGTCAGGAGCTCTATGACATAACTAGCTTAATGAGACAATTTCTGATGTGTCAGTATTTTTGGTCTTGTTTTCAAGACAGATTTCGCTAATCAAGTAACAACATGATTTGTGGTCTTAAAAATGAGACCGGAAAGTTGACATGGGTCAGGAGCTCTAAGACATAACAAGCTTATTGAGACAGTTTTTGATGTGTCAGTATTTTTGGTCTTGTTTCTAAGACAAATTTCACTAATCAAAAAATGACATGATTTGTGGTCTTAAAAATGAGACCGGAAAGTTGACATGGGTCAGGAGCTCTATGACATAACTAGCTTAATGAGACAATTTCTGATGTGTCAGTATTTTTGGTCTTGTTTTCAAGACAGATTTCGCTAATCAAGTAACAACATGATTTGTGGTCTTAAAAATGAGACCGGAAAGTTGACATGGGTCAGGAGCTCTAAGACATAACAAGCTTATTGAGACAGTTTTTGATGTGTCAGTATTTTTGGTCTTGTTTCTAAGACAAATTTCACTAATCAAGAAATGACATGATTTGTGGTCTTATAAATGAGAGTGGAAAGTCGACATGGGCCAAGAGCATAAGACATAACTGGCTTTTTGAGACAGTTTTTGATGTGTCAGTATTTTTGGTCTTGTTTTTAAGTCGGATTTCGCTAATCAAGAAACAACATGGTTTGTGGTCTTGAAAATGAGACCGGAAAGTTGACATGGGCCAAGAGCATAAAATTAGACAAATTTGGTCTCAAATCGTTTTTTAGCAAAAAAAGTCTTGAAGACCAATTAGTGTTACCAAGTACTTTCCGTCTCAAAAGTAAGACCCAACATGATCGATAATAGAAGCACTGCTTTGGAGGCATCCTTTTCAATGTTAGGTTCTGAGTGAAGGGGGAGAGTGAGAGAGACCATGGGACAATACTTATCTAAGGACTTCACAGACACAGCTAGCTTATCGAGATAATTTTTGATGCTTCAGTTTTTTTGGTCTTGTTTTTAAGACGAATTGTGCAGTATTTTTGGTCTCATTTTACCCACTCACCATAAATGCTATTTTCGACTCAGACAACCATATATATATTGAGCTGAATAGTACATGTGAGTAGTAAGTGGCATATACCTTCATAACTATATCTAGTGAATATCTTGTAAACTCCTTGGTACAGTATCATCTCAACACTGCAAATTCTGGTCTCTCTCATCCTTCCCCTTCGCTCAGACCTCTAACATTGAAAAGGATGCCCCCAAGGCACTGCTACTATTTTCGATCAATTTCTGTCTTACTTTTGAGACATAAAGTACTTGGTAAGACTAAATTGGTCTTTAAGACTTTTTTTTGTAAAAAATCGATTCGAGACAGAATGTACTTGGTAAGACTAATTGGTCTTTAAGACTTTTTTTTTGTAAAAAATCGATTTGAGACATTGAGACCAAATTTGTCTAATTTTTTTTTGTAGTGTAGGTTTCGAATTGACAACTCGCTAAATTTTTTGATCTCCGATTTATCGCTTCTATTATTTTCTTAGAATTTGGAATTCTTATATTATTTTTTTAATATTGTGGCTCATTATCCTGTTGATGTTCTAACTTTCTTCCCACTGTCTGTATCCTATAACGATTTTACTCATTTAAACCCATTTTAGCATTACCGTAGTTGACTGGGTGATACGCGGGATCTCCTAAGCATCGCTTCACTGCAAAATGTATCATTAGTTGATTGTGATTTTTTATTCAATAAACACTGTCTGTCATGTCATGTCAGCCACTGTTTATACAAATGTAACGTATGAGGAAACGTCAATGTAACTGAGACAGCGAAAGCTCCAAAACCCCACTCTACCTAAATAAGTATATCTTAATCCTGCACTTCGAGATAGTGAAATCAGACACATTTTTTTTCATCTCTACTCATATTTATTCGAAACCATTTCAGCTTCAGCATATCGACGTTGTTTCGATTCCGGCTCCGGCATAATCACTAATCTGGATAGAAAAAGCACGCAGCAATCGGTTAAAGCAAGCAACAATCACTGATCCAGACTCGGATCATTACAATGGGCAAAATCGAATCACACCTATCCAGTCATATATATTTCATATATATATACATTATACAATCATGTATAATATCCTTGCACCTATCTAAACGCTATGCGGGAGTGGCGATCGTGGATTCCAATTTTACAAGCAAGTCGAATCTCGAATACAAATCGAGTATCAATTTATCGATTTCAGTCGATTAGTAAGGGATGAGTTTTTCCTTACCGAATACATACATACATACATACATACATACGCCCCTTGGCAATTGCCACTGAGGGCTGCTAGTTTCTATACTCTCTTACCACAGTGGAAGCCTCGGAATCCCAATTGGTAGCACCGCAGCATTCAATACATCACAACAAACATTATATTCATTGCCAATTTTAGTCCACAAAGCTTTTCGACCGACTCTGATCAGAAGCAAACGATTAGTAAATGCGATTATCCAAATTCGAAACGTGGAATAAATGCTGTGACTGTGACGTATTAATGACAAGAAACAGATACACAGACGGCCTCTATAACAACGCATATGTCACGGTGTAACCTACGTAGGTTATACCAGTGTTGGGATGACTCGAGTCATGACTTGACTCGAGTCAGACTCGAGTCACTTTTTCGTATGACTTGACTTGACTCGTGTCACTTTGCTAAAATGACTTGACTTGACTTGACTCGGCGTATCACTCGGCGTATCTCTCACAAATATATTGATCGCAAACGAAGTGATCGAAGCTTACAGCCTACATGTCATAAACTAGAATTTAGTAAAGTAGTTTAATAGCAAAATGTCTATTTCTGTTCTGTGTTCTTAACTTAACCAAACCTCGTGTTATATTGAAATTGAATTCGAAAATAGTTTATATAGTCCTCAACCATTGACGCAGGCTCGAACTGTATCATATCAATTTGCAGAAGGGTAATGTATTGCATCTTACTAATTTATTTCTCTATTCTCTATTTTGGCTGGTTTCTATAAACTGAGGCTGTGCAATTACTAACGTAGTTTATTAGTTCTACTTATATGTGAGCGATACAACGCCTTACATGCGTGTATATTTAACTCTATATTCCTTCATCAGTTCAAAATCAATGACCACTCAATCTGTATTTCAGACAGCTAGCAAAATACAATGACGTAATCACGCCTCATACCTCGAAAAGGCAATTTGACTTGGATTGTGACTTGACTCGTGACTTGACTTGACTTGACTCGACTTGACTCGAGTCACCTCCAAAAATCGAGTGACTTGACTTGACTCGAGTCACCTTCGAAAATCGATTGACTTGACTTGACTCGAGTCAAAATGTGTCATGACTCGAAATGACTCGTGACTCGAACGTGGTGACTTGATCCCAACACTGGGTTATACATTCTTTGTTTGTACCATGGCAGGTAGGCCTACTACCGTAGGCTTTACCCAGGGATATCTAGATATCCCTGGCTTTACCATAGGTTCTAACGCGCATAGGTTAGTAATCTATACATGCCATTGGCAAGCACCTGTTGGATAGGGTTGTCATACGTCCTCCTGAAGATTTGCCCACTTTTTTGACATTTTCGAAAGTGTCCTCGGATGACGCCCAAATGTCCTCTTTTTTAAGAATTTGTCCTCTTTTTTTGAAAATTTTGGTTAACTGTATGTTAAAGTTGAACTGAGATATAGGAAATCAGTACTCAAGTAACGGTCCGGCGGGTCTTTCGGGAGTTGAGCAGAGGTGGTCAAAGTAGTCACCATCGCTACTCAAGTAGAAGTAGAAGTAACACCGAAATTTCTACTCAAGTAGAAGTAGGAGTGGTGGTTCACACGTAAGTAAGTAGGTATTCTACGCTTATTTTTGCCTACAAAACCGAAAACTGTCAAATAGAAGTAGAAGTAGTCTAAAATCATAACTACTTAAAAAGTAGTGTGAGTAGGAAAAATCTACTTCAAGTACTTCATAAAGTAGAAGTACTTCGTTACTGACCACCTCTGGAGTTGAGCCGTCGGAGAATTCAATGAAAGTGTGTATTTTTGTAGCTGAGTGGGAAAAATGACCTTTTTGTAGTCAGCAACCAAGTAAAAACTCGCAATGAATTTACCAATTGTTCCTGATTTTACTCCGGTATTGTAAGTATGGAATTATTTAAAAAGTGTCCTATTTTCAAGTTCCCAAAATATGGTAACCCGCCTACTGTTGGATCATAGTGTCCTATATGGTGTGGACACAAGCAAATCTCAGTAAAATTGCTCTACGTCACACTTTCCATTTGGCTAAAGGAGATAGTGTAATGGTTATGCGTCCGGCTTCTCGAGCGATAGGTCGTGGGTTCGATCCCCTGCCGGGTCATACCAAAGACTCGAAAATTGGTATCCGCAGCTATCCTGCTAGGCGCTCAGCAATCACGGATAGCATGGAGGAGAAAAAAACGGGGGCGCAGACTAGATGACCTCATGGGGCCGTATCACAACTCCGTCGTCAAAGCATCTCGATGGTGCAGGCGAAAAAGAATATCATATCTCTCTCTCTCTGACGGTAATTTTTGACCGGCTTGCCGAGCATCAAATTTGATAAAACGGGTATCAATCGAAAGCTGCCGCTCTACTTATTACGAAAATATAAATTATATTTCGATCATGGCCCTGGAACCTCCACAATCAGCCTCGAATTTTTCATTGTTATGGAGAGTGGCATAGTGACGCAACAATGATGCTGTCTGACGAAACGAGAGCGTCGCTCAGGAGCAAATGAGTGGCTGTGCGGGGTGCAGTGGCAGCTTTAGGTTGATACCCGTTTTATCAAATTAAGGCGTAGCCTAAGCTTATATTCTCTTGCAAGTTGTCGTCGAAATTGTTGGCAACGCGACAGAAGATATTGATTTCATGGGATCATTATATCATTTGAGTGCCCCGGTTGATACATTCGACGACGGTTAAAAAGTTAGTATTTTCTTCACCATCGTGGCATAATGTGACACGAGTCGTCGCTAGGTATCGTGTACATTATTAGCAAAATGACGTCACGTGACGTCATGAGGTTCACGTTCGCGTTCACACAGAACCTTTCAGAGGTTCACACCATCCCTACAATCTAGCATCGGTGTATGGATGGCACGACGCAATAATAATGACATTTAAAATCGTAATATATTTAGGATTACTGACGTTGTTGAAGCTTGGAACTTGGAATCGTCAGCACAAATTTTATTCTTTCCGCGTTCAAGAAACTTCGTTTATATCTCAGGCGGCCATTTTCGCCACCCCATTTTTGTCGCTTGCTTCTCCATACTGTCTTCTTTTACTTTTCATTCAGTGTGCATGTGCATTGTGCAATGTGCATGCTTCCTCTCTATATCGTCTAATCCACTGGTTCTTAACCTGGGGGTAATTACCCCCAAACGGGTAATTTACCAATTTTCGGGGGGTAATTCAAATTGACATGCATTATAAACTTATATCGCTGCACTGAAGTATTTTCAAACATAAATATTAATGTAGGCTAACATATATTTTTTCGAGCTTTTAGGCTATATATTTTGTTTCACTTAACACACCATGCCTGCTGTGATATCATATTAACCAGAACCAATAGTGATTATGAGTAACAGGGTCGAATGTAGTTTAGTATAGTGTTAGGTAAGTCCAATTTATTTTGCAGTAGTGCGGATCATATATTGTTACGCATGCTGGCAAATTGAAACACAACAAGGGACGTCTAAGTTCAGCTTTACACCTATAATGCAGTAACAATATCATAGAAATATTGTTGTTAGTATTGAAAAGTGTAGTGGTCTAGTCTCGTCAGAAAAATTAGGTATGAAATCATCAAAATACTTCGAACAAACAAGGGGAAGGTATTGGAGCCTTTTGGGTTCGCCTTCAAAATGAATAACCAATCTTCGTCATAATGGCATTGAAATTTTTGATTGAATTTCCTTCAACTTATTGCTGTGAAATAGGACATTCTGCAATGGTATCTATCAAAACGAAATATCGAAGTAAGTTTGCGATTGACAATTGCATGAGATGCTGTCTATTATCCTCCTCTTTCCTAGATGTGACCACTGGATAACACAAAAATAGCATCCGCCTCCCCATTGACTTCGTATTTTTAACAGGCATTTCAGTGTACATTATGACATCACTTTGTGTTACAACTAATTGAGTGCAAGCTGTAATTTGTAATTTTTTGAAAGGGGGTAATTGCATCCCGACATTTTCTTCTTGGGGGTAACGGTATGAAAAAGGTTAAGAACCACTGGTCTAAGCCAAGGTGGGTTGTCTGATTTCAAAGACTACTCCAAGTCGTTTCGACATCTTCCGATCTTTTCATTGTATCGCATTTTTGTGGTGTATTGAACTGATAAAAATTGCTAACAAACCGGACGAAAGTATCTTCTTACGTCAAACTTTGAAAAATGTGACTCGTCAGACATAACTAATATCTTTAAATCATTTTCTCTTCATCTGCGCCCACTCTCGCCTCACATATAAACCGGCTGTATATACTTTCTTATTGTTCATTCACTACAGGTGACTGGGGGTAATACACTAGTACAGTGTTTCGGAGTGGAAGTGTCGGTGCAAAAACGGTTTATTGACTTGTACTAGGTTAGACAATAGTTTACCTGGCAATGTTAGGCAACCCCCGACAATATATCGACAACAAATTTGCAGTCTATACAGTAGATTTCAGCACGGAAAACGCAGATGCATCTTCAAAGTACAGAAGATAAAACAATGATGAGCATTATAGGGCTGCACAAATTCGAATATCAGACTGATTCGATAGTACGCTTATATAGAGCCTATTATAGGCCGCGGTATATTTTAAAGTTCAAATGTAAGCCTGCGTTCATCTAATCATAAAACATAATAACTGTGACACTTCAATATAAAATTTACTAGTCATTTACATTGACATTACGATTCGCTGTAAGAAAATACTGAAAGTCGATAAGTATGCATCACAGATCTGTCGTTCCCGCGAACAAGTGTGGCTTTGCAATACGTTTCGGATGCTGTATACGGCCTTGGAACCCACGACGGGAATATATAGTACCTATACTTCTAGGTCCTGGCTTAGACGATAATCATAGCTGAAAGATTATATATATGTATAATAAATAATAATAAGTATCGAAAGGGTATTGTAATTTCATGTCTCAAAAGTCACCTTCATTATACTCCACTCGAAAATAAATAGCAAAGGATACTCGATTTGGATTCGAGTGCTCGAATAGTTGACGTGAGTAATCATGCGATAACAAAGTGGCCAGTGCGGTTGAAAAACGATGTGTAGAATATTATTTAATTTAAATTGCAATAATTTACCGGTAAACAGAAAACACGTCCGCATACGGACATACAGTTTATAAGCGAACATAATGCACATTCAATATAAATCCCTAGCATGGATTACGTCACGTAAAAATCTTCTTCATGCTCTTGGGCTTCGTCAACAGTGTTAACAATACGTTTTCCTTGAGTTTCAGGTAAATTCAACGCGAGTACCGCTGAGAATGCGCATAACACCCCGTATAATAGAAATGGAAAGGCACTGCCGGAGTTTACCTGTTGAAAGTATAACAGTATAACTCTACGACGAACAGAGAGAGTTGGTTCTTGAGTGATAATGATCTATGGATAGATTGTTTAACTTTAAAGTTTATTTTACTATAATATCCTCCTCTTATTGGGGTTTATATAATTTATATCCCTGACACCGAATATATTGATATTCTACGACTTTAATCTGAACTCATGTAGACTAGTTGGATCCATACATATATATGGATTGCAGTTGCAACAATCAATACAAAATCTAACAAACTGAATCTTATACCATAGACGGGCATTCATTATAAATACCAGTTTACCGGCTTTAAAAGTCCAAAGAATTACCAAAGGTAACGGAACGCAAAAACACGTTTAGGGCAAGTTTTTGCAACTTTTGCAACTTTTTTTACAGCTTTCTGCAGCTTCCTAAATACTCGTAAGATATGTAGCATGCTGTTTTAAGCTGTTTGAAAGAATCTTATAGTGCAACTTTTGTCCATTTTTTTCATGTATTTTCGTTTTTGGTGAAATACGCGGCCAAATTCGACTGAAACACCGTAAATCAGCACCAGCTTTTACGGGTATTTCGGGAGCTGAGCCGGAAAATAGACCTTTTTTTGTGGTCTTTTAGTGCTACTTCGCAGGCAGATAAAGGAAATGTGGGTGCGTGAGTGGCAACATGAAACTTAATATATGTCAAGCCAGCCCGGGTCTTCCTTGCAGGACTGTGGAGTAGGAGTTTCGTTAAACATTCACTTGATGTAGTCGAAGTCACATAAATTTTGTAACAACATTTGGACGGGGAGTTGGTGACACACACACGGATTATTTAAAATTGCAATTTCCATGCAGTTCTAGTTCACAATGGATTTTGAATGAAAGTTGACAATAATAGGTCGTAATGTATATACCAAACAAAACATAACTAACCGTATACGTCGCCATAAATGGTGCGCTGATACTGCCGAATCTGGCAAACGTTGACATGCTGCCAAGCCCCACATTTCTTACGACGGTCGGATATAGTTCCGCGGTGTAGATGTAAATGATTGTGAAACAACCGGACGTTCCTACTTTAGCAACCATAGACAAAACCAAACGAACTCCGGAATCCCCTTTGGTTTCTGGCAAAACGTATACTGCGAGCAAGCTTATCGACGAGATGAGCATCATTGCACACAAGGTTCCCCGACGCCCGCACCTGAAATCGAATGTGTGCGCTGTTCCGGTATTTAATGGAAATATCAAATTTAAAATTAATCGTTGGATAGGAATAACGGGATTTAGAAATTGATAATATCCCACATCATAAGCATACAAAGCAATGGGATTTTTTATGTCGGACCAAATATAAAGGTTGACATGTAGGTCTTGTCAATCGTTCTAGCGTAGATTACCGTTATTGCTCGTTCACGCAACATAGATCATAACTGAGGAATTATATACTGGAAATACAGCCTATAAACATGCAGGTCTACAGTAGTGGTGTCGAATTTTCTTGCCGCAATTGGTCCGCATCCGCAAGCATGACTTCAAACACGTATAAGGCGTAGGCCTACAGCCATACCGTACATACGGTATGACAGACCCTGGGTGTGTTGTGTGTCCTTTAGGAGCAGCTCCACCTACGAAATACTACCGAACGAAATATTCAAATACAGCGGATTGCAGATCTAATCTGGCGAAGTGGGAACCAATCATGTCCCAATGAGAATCAAAAGCATTACCAACTTCTGTCCATGAGGAACAAACATATGGGAACGGAAGGTAATTGACCAAGCGCTGACATCCCAAAAGCCAAGTAGAAGTTAGGGCTGAATGAACCAGCTCCAAGAGTGATGCAGTAAAACACGAAACTAGTTGTGAACCTGAAAACAATATATCTTGACTATACATGGATTCCACCGAATTAACAATAACGCTTACCATTGGACTATAAGTATAATTGTCCTGTAGCGCAATAATGGATGCTTAGCCAAATCCAGAATAGTATTAGAGGTATTTTTGATGGAAGTCTTGTTAGCTGCTGCAACAACGTGGTCGTCGGTGTCGCTTTTCTCATTTCGCAGCAATTGGTAATCTGTAACAAATTCTATTTCAATTTTCAAATTCCTGTAAGTCTCCTTGTAAGGTTAAGTCACTGTAACGCTTCACAAACCGGCGCTAATATTGCCTCCACCATTCCATTTCGCTAACTTTAGAACTGCACTCTCCGCTTCTGCGATACGATTTTGCGAAACCAGCCATCTCGGAGATTCGGGAAGCAGCCTATATATAAATGCAAGGGATATAGAAAGGGTCCGATTTACTGAACTTTAAACGTGCCTGCTACTTACAAATAAGATATGTATCCAAAGGAAGCCGGCAGAGTGCATGCGATTGCTAAAACTCTCCAGCTTGGAAGAAAATACGCAAATAGCAGAGTGACTATAGAGGTGGCGCTGAACGAGAACGATCCCAAAACGCCTGCATATGATGAATATCGCACCAATAGCCATATACATCCAATATTCATATATCTTCTTACCGTTCAGAACCCACATTGACCCGGAGGAGAGTTCTTGCAAAAGCGTTGTATTGACAACACTTAGACCACCGATTCCGAGGCCACAAAGAACCCTGCACACCGCCAATTGTTTCCAGTTCCTGGTAAAACCTTCCCCCAACGATGCAATTACGCATCCCGTGTAAACTGAAGATAGATACGGTTTAGAAACGGAATTAGGAAATAAATTTTAAGCAGGTAATTTCCGCATAATACTTTTCCAACTGACGCTGTGTCTTCCAAATCGGTCTGATAATTGTCCAAATAGGATTGTACCGATCATGAATCCAACGAAAAATATAGATTGAAGTAATCCGGGAATCCAGTTGCGCTGTTCCTCCGTGAAGTTCCACTATCGAAGGATTTTGCGATTCGTATTTGTGCGTTTTTCAATAATAACCAAAACATAACGGTATACACGTGTTGTTGTTAAATCATGAAACTGTATAGCAGACCGCGACACTGCGATGCTACTGCATGCATGTATTCATACCCAACGAGCCGAAAAGGTGGTTCCGGGAAAACAGAAATTACTCAGATTTATATCGCGGTCATAAACCCTACGTACTTGCATTCATAATTTGGATTAAAGTGTTGAACTCGGTCTATACCGCGGTATAAGTCTGAGGTAGATTCTGGATCCGTGTGCCATGGGGGTATTGTATATTCACACCAGCATATCAGGGGTGGTACACGGGTTGAAATGCACTCTTTTCGCTAAAAGTGTGCTATATATATTTGGTAGCCCGAAGATGGTATGAACTATGGCTCGCAAGGAAATGCGGCCCAGCTAGATAGGAAAAGTCGGTCTTTGGCAAAAATATGAAAATCAGAAATAGTGATTTTGGTTTGATTTGTAAAATCAATTTCACTGCGTGTTATACGCCCTCGGAAGAAATTCAGTATCTTCCGATAATTTTAATGAATCACCGTCAATAGGTTACACCGTAGTCTGTAATCGAGAATCGTGTTTTTCGCCAATGTTCACCGTGTAATAAAGTCTAGGGTTGGAGAATTTGCGATTTTGCCATTAATCGCAGTAAATCCGAGTAAGCTACATTAGTGCTTCTCAAACTTTTTGACCTCGCGGACCGGTAAAACCTCAAAACAAATATTGCGGACCTGAACCTTGAACAATCAAAATAAACCATATATTTATAATTACGACAAATGTATGCATCTCAAATGTATTATTGGGAATTTCAGTTAATGCTACCTTTTTATATTAGATATTCATGCGTGGTTTTGTTGAAGTTTCTACGAGGCGAAGCTCGTGAAGTCCTGTCAAAGACCGCTAACTTGATTGTGATTATTTGGTATCTTTCGAACGAAATTCAACGTCGCCGTTTGCCGGAGCCTCTATTATGCTGCCAAGGGTCGGAACGGGGCCTACGATAACATATCTTAGCTTAGCTTAAGTTATCGTAGGCTCCGGTCGGAATTAAAAGAAGTTCGATTACAATTATCCGCAGCGACCACATATAACTTGTCCGAAACGAGTAGTAGTCTTCTATACTTTTTAATAGTTTCTTATAACACTTGCAAAATTACACGTAGACCAGGGGTCGCCAACTCAAAATGGGTCGCGGGCCACTTTTCAAAATTCCCAGAGGCCGCGGGCCGCATGACTTCAATATCGAGATTAAAATAGCCAACGCAGCTTATCAATCACGTGTGATACCTCTACGTAAGTACAATGCTGTGCTCTCTTATATGGGCGCTGTGCATAGTCACCACTAAATGAATAATATTTGATCGAACAAACACAAATACAAAAAAATAATCATGCTCATCAATTTCATTATGTTTTGAAATATGAGCTGCGCAACAACACTCTGTAGCAACCAAAACAGGGGTGGCCAACCTTTTTGCTATTCACGGCCGCATTTCGATCACTCATGTAGCCCGCGGCCGCATTCCGGTGCATTGTGGTAATCAACAAGCTGGGGCCAAGTATCTATACGTTAAACTCACCATGTCCATAGCTGGTACACTCCGGACAAATCTATTTACTCATATCGCCTTACTATGGGCACCGAGATCGTGAATATAGTCATGTTGTGAAAATGAGCAACAGGGATTCGCATACTGTAGTCGCGCGAAGCGCGAGAATTTTTCATGTTCATGAGGGAATTTCGTCATTGTATTATTAGTATTGTTTCACACATTACTATCAAAATTCATCTTTTCTCGGCCCATGTGATCAGATTAACCGGTAGAGTTTATGCAGGGGGTGTCTTCAAAAACTTAGAGAAGTTATTAATGCTGTGGTGCATCTTTGGGTGGGCTAATTCTCATTAGTCTCCTATGTTACATGCAGTTATTCCTTGACCTCCCATTAGAATTGTCGTTATAGTGGAAATATATTGGATTCGCCCAAACGCGCAGGCCTACCAGAAAAAAAAATTAATTCGGGATGAGGAGAACACGATTAAAAATAGGTATTTCTTCATGGGGCACACAATTTTTCTCTGCTGTTCGCATCTGTACTGTGGGACTCAGATTACAATGGACACTGCTATATTAATATCAAAAATCCACTCGCACTGACGCGCGCGCAGCGCGAAGAAAATTTCAAGAATAATTCAAACCTCTCATTAATTAGGGAGTCAATTCGTAAATTCAATTTGCATAATATTGACAGCCGCCAACACATCCCAATTGAATTGAGTGTCGACACCCGCATAATTTTTCTTCTACTGCCGTAGATTGGCCGCCCCAGGATTATCATCATCATCATCATCGGTTTATTAGCAATTTTATCAGTTCAATACACCACAAAAAATGCGATACAATGAATAGACAGGAAGATGTCGAAGCGACTTGGATTTGTCAATGGAATCGGACACCCACCTTGGCCTAGGCGTAGTAAAGAGGAGGCATGCACACTGAATGAAAGTAAAGAATACAGTATAGAAAAAGAAAGCGACAAGAAATAGGGCGGCATGTCATGGGAAGCGAGATCGATAGGTCAGTCGTGGTCCGGTAATGTGATTAAAGAATCGATATTGGGGTTAGTTATAGACAAGGTAGCCTATTATAGCTGGAAAACTATCTACTCGTAAAGCAATGGTCTCTTGTAGAGCCCGAAGTCGTTTATCAAGCCTCCCGGCGGGGCCTACGATACTTACGGCCTAATATGGCACATTACACTTGCAGGATATAAGAGGCCGACACTCCCAAACAGACATCACGATTGACTCAGCGATTGCTTTTACTTTGCTTGTCGACATTACTAGATGCCTCCCATCTTGAAGCAAAATGCACTCATTTCACTCAGCGAGATCTAGCTAGATGGCTGCATCTGGTTATATGCTGCTGTATTGTATTGCTGTATTGATACTTATAATACAAGGTAGGCTACTGTTACTGCGTGAAGTTGCGATTGCGCTATTCACATTTTGAGGCAAGGTTTTCGAGCTAGTCGCCAAGTTACAATGATTATTTAATGTTACAATCAGCTAGTACCGTAGTAACAACTCTGCATGATTGCAGTGAAGATATGTTTAGGAGCCGTTTTGACTATCCGGTAGCATAGGTAGGGTAATTATGTGGTTGGAAATAATACTTGATGTTGCAGTAGTTGCAGTATTAAACACACTAATATCGGATAGAATTCGTGGTGGTATTTCATGCGGCATTTATGACATTTAATTTTGACATATTGTATGTATGCTTGACGATTCAGGCTATGCTTAGTGTGTAATTGAACGATAACGGTCAACAAATGTTGTGTTTATGGCTGTAAATCTGGATATTTACCTACTGAAAAAAAAGTTTCGTCGTTTCACTTTCCATTTGACGATGCGGAGAGCAGAGTTACAAAACAAATGAATAGGCGCGATTGGAGACCAACTCTCAATTCTGTAATCTGTGAATTGCACTTTGAATCAAAGTGCATCAACGACTCTGGCTTGCGAAAACGACTACGTTTGGACGAAAAACCAGTCCCTACCATTCGATCCAGGCAGGAGCTGCAACGGCCTTCACTCATCCCGAATGTGACTCCATGCAGAAAGCCACCAAAGAAAAGTGTATTTCAGAAAGATGAGTTGAAACCTTTTCGAATGGCTGATAGAATATACAGCTTATCAGATTTGACGGAGTTCGTGCTCCACAAGGCTACATCACGTACAAAGAGATAATGAATATGTGATATAATAGCATATGGAATTCAATGATTTCCCAAAGGTTTCAAAGAGCATAAAGATTGACGATATCATCGCCTGTTGGATTCCTTACATGGAACGATCTTCACCAAATCCGAGAATGTGATGATACGCTAGATTCGAATTTGCGTAAAGCGTCAAAATTGACATTTGCCTCATTGCATCCAAGCAATAACAAACAGAATGTCAACTTAGCTCTTGTTTCATTCCATGAGTCAACTATTGCAGCTTGCAAAATTCACTTCCCTCACAGGGAAGATATGGCTTCATTTTTGAGTCTTATTAATGCTTGGTGGACAATCGTCAGAGATTTTCAGCAAACCCCTTGGCCAAAGTAGTGGTCCCACAAGATGCACTGCTTGCACTGCTTATGCAAGATTTGTTAGCAGAGGGTATGAATGTGTGATTCCCAGAAAATTCCAAAGTGATCCGATTGAAAGAAGGTTCTCGCGGTATAGGCAAATGAGTGGGAGAGATTTCTGGTGTGTTTACAATAAGTTACCAATTCTGAAAAGATAATTCTGCTCCGTTCCATCCTAAAAATTGAAATTGAGGTAAACTACTAGGAGCATGATATTGATTGGTGTTTCAAGTTCAACTCATTTTGATCATTTCAAACAAGTCATTGAAGATGTGGCGATTGAAATTACCGAATCGGTTCTATCTCCTGTCAGCGAGAATATGTCGTATGCCGTAACTGGGCAAATTGGTAAGAAGGTCCTCGAAAAATTGTCTTGTTAAATATGTTATGTGTCCTCTTTTGAGGAGTCCTGTGGCGAAAGTTCACGTCGTTTCGACTTAATCGATCTTGGGCGACTGCATGCTCCCTCAGAACCACTCGCCAAGTTTGTTGCATCCAGTTTTTCAATCCTAGATGGTTCTGATAAAATCATCTTATCTCACCTCAAAGTCGCAGTGAGGGAGCTGGTCAATATGTTTTGCAGCGTGTTGGGGGGACCTCAAGTTTTGCATGTTGTGATCATCGAGATCGAGCTTTAAAATTGACGAGCAAAATCATTGTGAACATATATTATAATAACAAGCAGAAGCTGGTAAATGCCTCTGTGACTGTGAGAAAAGATGCTCTGACGGACTTTAAAAAACGGCAGTTGATCAAAACATAGTTTGCTTACTGCAGTAATTCATTTCACTTGCAGAACTTGTACGGCTAAGCTTCATGTACCCTTTTCAGAGTAGTTCCAAATGAATGAATTTCATTTTCACGTGCTTGAATTCGTTTTACCATGCAATAAAATACTTTAACATGCCCAAGTTGGGGATTCTCGTTACATTGTCTTCTTCTGCGTTGGTGGATAAATAGATTGTGACGCTGTCACTTGGCTCTTAATTGGGTTGTTTCATCTGAGAGTACTAATTTTGCCTGTTATACGACTTCATTAGACTTGTGTGGCGAGGCGTCTGGTATCGAGAAGCGAGATCGCAAATAATCATTTGAGTCAGTCGCGATGTCTGTTTTGTAAGTGTCGGCCTCTTATATCCTGCAAGTGTAATGTGCCATATTAGGCCGTAAGTATCGTAGGCCCCGCTCCCGGTCTTGGCAGTGGTTGGCCATTGCACGCCAAGGCAATATGCGCATTCATATCAGCAAATTATTCCTCCATATAATGATATCACCATGCCGAACCGAAGGAATAGTGATATTGGGCATAGTAGAATGGCTTACTTTGAACAACAACAACAATATGTTTAAACTGAAATCAATTTCGGCATTTCGAAATGGTTCGCTGAGCGTTCTTCCAAAATTTCTCCAAATCGGGCCGCGGGCCGCAAAATATGACCTCGCGGGCCGCGTGTTTGTGACCCCTGACGTAGACCATAGAGTAGAGCATGAACTCTCTATTACGACATCATGCAGAAAATATGCTCGAAACTTCTAAATCAATTTAAAAGTTGATATTTTATTTCTCTAATTAATGGACAAGGGTCCAACTTCTTGCATTTTGGAATTCAGATATCAGATTCTAATTTATTTGGCGGATCGACCGGAAACTTGCCACGGACCGGCGGTTGAGAACCACTATAGGCAACATTGTGCCTGGTGGCTCGCGGGCCGCCAAAAATCGACTCGCGGACA
The DNA here is from genome assembly GCF_051294905.1 of Botryllus schlosseri. Taxonomy (NCBI): domain Eukaryota; kingdom Metazoa; phylum Chordata; class Ascidiacea; order Stolidobranchia; family Styelidae; genus Botryllus; species Botryllus schlosseri. The sequence continues at coordinate 7,042,479 of NC_137243.1, read as the reverse complement.
AGCGTATGGACTATAAGCAGGGTTGCCATCGACATAGACCCAAAAATAAGGACAGTCGAAAAATTAGATTAGCATGAAAAAGCGTTTTGGAACATACTTTGTATTTATAAGAGTAGTGGTATATCACATTCCATACTTTTCGCCAGAAACAATCTGCTCCAGCAACTCCTTGCTATTCGAAAGTGCTCACGACTGCTCAGGTCTAGGTTTACCTTTACTCAGGGCCAAAACAGCAGTTTGTCAGCCCTCCTCCCAAAAAATAAACGTTGGACTTGCCCCCCACCCCCACCCCCATAGGGTGAACCAAACTTCTTCACCTCGTTGCGATTAGAGGCGTCAACCAAGATGGAAAAAGACCGTACACCATGTTTAGACAAAATCATTTTTGAGCGTATGGAGCAAGAACTCCAGTAACAATGCTTGTAGTCTTGGTACTGGCCCAATAAAACTTAATTGTGATGTTGAAATCGGGGAATATTGCTTTGACAATTGCGATGTGCAATCGTTGGTGAGGAATGATTGCTGGCGTTTGACAGTATGGAATGCCCAGGTACCGTCTGCAGCAGCAGCCCTGTCGTCTGTGGTCGTTGGTGCTCACTGCTCATTGACTTGTAGAAAAATTATTCATCGACTGGCTCTAATTAATCATTATTACACACTTCTTGTGTTTGGGGTATCAATGTGAGTTTTAATGGCGGTCTTTCCTATGGCCTCCAGGTTAATGTCACAATTGCAGATATTGCAATGGGAGAAACACTCGCTCTTAAAACTTCGTTAGATACCTTTGAATTATCTCTCATAATCGTCACGAAAAACGTTTTTACGCCTGCTCATTTCAACTAATCAGATTTAGCCTTATTAGTAGCTAAAACTATGTGCGCGAGTGCAACATAATTTAGAACAATTTATCAATGACTAATAGCTTTACTACTTTTTAACCACTGTGTCGACTGCACTGCGCCTTTTTTCACTACGCAATAATTGCTGCCTTCCCCACAGCTTGAGCTTATTCTGCTGTAGACCAAACAGCAGGAACCTGGTACTGCTGTTTACTGATAAAATGACGTCCGCCGTGGTAGGTTGGTACAAACGAAACCACTCACGGCCCGAGCTATCACCACTTACAAGTCAAATCTTATGGTGTGTACGTCACGAGAGTTCCTTTCCTTTATGATGGCATGAAATCTCGACGCAAAAGCATAATTTATGAATATTATGCAACACAGATACCAGAGGAAAACAGTCGAAGTTCTGTAGTGGTTGAAAATAAGACAAAATAAGGACGCAAGTCAAAAATAAGGACATTTCTTAGAAATAAGGACAGTTGAGTTTTCTAAGACGTGGCCCTTCAAAATAAGTACAAATCTTAGAAATAAGGACGGTATGGCAACCCTGACTATAAGCATTACATATTAGAAATAAGTCATAGACACAAGGCGAATTATGACGTCATAAACCTTGGAACATTCAAAAACTTGAAAGATATCATGGAGATGGACATTCGACAACGAACAAAATATTGCCGGTTCAATTTCGGATGTGTCCACCATGAATTAACGTGATTTATTGAGACAGCACCGCAGGTTGGTCACTATTTCAAAGAAATCTCGTTTTATGAAAGAAAGTAACATTCCTTTGCTACAAGAAGTGTATAAATAAAGTACTAGAAGAACATTGACATTGCTCGACACGAATCCTTAAAACCAATAGCCGTGAATGCTATATTTTAGCAGGTTGCTGTTATTTTTGTGTGCCAGGACTGGTATTTCATTGAATAAGTCCTTTCGACTCCTGCCTTTTCCTACCTTGCGACCTCGTGATGTTTAGAGCTCATGAAATGTTAATAAAATGACGATCGATGGATTGAATGAAACGTCACACGAATACTACACGAATATACTTCAGTCTCGAACATCTGAATGGATCGATTCGACGTCGTAATATCACACAGAACATAGTTATTGCCTATAACAGCGAGCTACATCGGCGTATCATTAAGCTAATATCATGCGTGCTACCAATGTTTAGATTGTAACCGGACCCGGAAAGTCATGCCATATGGACGACCACTTCAGAGTACTGGAAGTGTACGTAATTGAAGAGGATGATGTCGATACGTTATTATGATCAGTAGGCTATCCCCCAAATATTTTGGTATAATAGACTTATATACCCAGCACTTCTAATATTTAGTACCCACCTCGGACGTGATAGTTTCTGTGGAGTTGTCAGCATGAGGGTTATAATTGAACGCTTCTAACGGCGGAGCAGCGAATAAGATCAAATATATTTGCGGCGCGTGAATGTACTGAATGAACAATTGCATTGTCTAAAGAATTCTCTATGCTATTCAAGATTTATCACATGGTTTGTGTACTTACGTCCACCAACAGATAAAGCAACAGGAGATACATGTAAGCGCGATTTCGTAAGGAACCCATCTCTCTGTTTATTGCATCGTCGATCGTAAAAGAACTAGACATATTTGCCACTACTACGTATTATCGCGTTGGCTCTAAGATTTCGCGACCTGATGCTCACACATATATCGTATAGTACAACAGTAACATTCACATAGCGATTTCTTTCGATGCGAGGTCCTGTTACGTCGTACGCCGCACAAGTAGGCTACAAGTCAATCTGTTATCGTGGAATACGTGACGGTGATGGGCTAGAAAACCCGATGCTTTCATGCCTGACTGCTTCCAATTTAAAGGGCCTAACAAAAGAGTCATGATTATGCTGATAGTGATTACGAGTGTCAATTCGTTCATCATTTACTTCACGTATTCCTTTGATAGTAATCAATGGAGACTTTACGCCACTCTGTTAGACCTGGCAACTCAGGAACAAGATCATATTGTTTTAACATCAGTTATCTGAGAGGGAGAGAGAGAGAGAGAGAGAGAGACTAGACTAGTCCCAAGGAAGGTGTTAACGGCTCAATGAAGTTATTGACGTCAAATCGCGGCAAGGCACTTGGATGTTTCACAATTACGAATCCTGTCACGAGTGGTCCACAGAGTATGGCTACGATTGCGGTGTTTGTTGACTACAAATGGTCATTTACGCTAGTCCATTCTTTATTTTGATTCCGTAGCTGTCGACTTATAGCACGGCCCTCTTCTAGGTTTAAGCGGATGAGATGGCAAGAAGGAGCCTAGATAAACCTCCAACTCTTTGGTAGGATTTCTGGAGTAAGACTCGAACCCGCAACCCATTGGTGTTGCAGCTATGTATTATACCGACATACTATCTCACTACCTAAACACAGAAAAGGGTCGAAAATGATATGTATATTTGGGTTGGGATAGCGCGGTGGCAGCGCCAAACGGATAAGTCGGATTCACGTCGAGTTTCGCATCAAGTCTATATGGAACTCGCGGTCGCACAGCTTACCAACGTTAGATATATTTGTCATCGGAATGTCGCACATGTTACGACATTTATATGATGATGCATTTTGAAAGCCATGTAGAATATATTCGCCATTCAAAGACGAATTTCATTATAACGCCATTGGCATATCAACCTGCGGACGTTAGGGAATATATAGTTACAGTCCTACACAAAATAATGTTTGTCAAGTTGCGCGCGAAATAACATCATTTTGCAAATGGTTGACGAAACTGTCTAAATGACGATATTGCACGCCAAACTTCCCAGTTACAGTTACAAAGTTGAAACTAACATATATTTCCGTTGATTACCTGTAGTAGGAAGCTACCCGAACTACACCTAACCATGAGGATCACCGGTCTAAATTACAACTACAACCACACAGCTGATTCGTGCGTGACAGAGGGTTTCCCCTCCAGTTCCTGAGTTAGATCTATCAGAGTAACGCAATCAATGATAACAAAAACCCTTCGACATAAAATATCACCACTAGGGAACTGATCGAATTTCTCAACAATTTTGACATAGTTGGTGTACTCTGCAAACCGCGAGTCCCCGATCTGACAAGAATTTGTGAACACCGATGGCCTACTAGTTCTATGTTTTAGTAGGCCATGAAACACCCCGTGGGATATCAGAATCATTGTTGATGCAAATAATGGTGCGATAACAAATAGGCAAGAGCGGCTGCAAACTTTATACGCATAGACAAACTTAATTAATATAAATTGCACTTGATTTGCTGGTAAGCAGAAAACATCCGTACACTGTTATAGGCTAGTTCACGTTCACATTAAAACCCAGCTTGGTTTACGTCACAAAAATATCTTCTTCGTGCTCTTGAGCTTCGTCGACAGTGTTCACAATACGTTTTCCTTGAGTTTCAGGTAAATTCAACGCGAGCACCGCTGAGAATGCGCATAGCACTCCGTATAATAGAAAGGGAAAGGCACTGCCAGAGTTTACCTGTGAAAAGTGCAACATTATAAATCAAGAGTTGAGTGATAACTATTTGTGGATTCGTTTGTATAGGAATGGGCTGTTCAAGTTTTAGAAACACTGCCTGTTATCGGGTTGTTGGTAGGGCTGGGCAAAATCGAGTATAGCCTACCTGAGTGATTCGATTCTGAATCACGAATTACGCTTCGAGTCGATTCGAGTATTCGAGTATCACTCATTATGACGTCGCAACAGAATATACTATGTCGAAGTTCAAATATGTACCTTTCATGCCACCACAAAGAAAATAATGCCCGTTATCCGTCACATTAAATATACTTTGGTATTTTTTTCGACCATACCGATTTCATTGCACAATATCGTGGGATGATCATGACTTCGAAAATGTGTTATTTTCAGTAACGTTCGTATAGCTTCGTACTATATTTCTCCTATGCTGCGACACGGCCAATGAAGGTTTCAAGGCTTCCTCGTTGGAAAATAGTATCAAAACTATAATTCTCGTTAGTAAATTCACTTTCAGTTGCGAGGAGAGCAAAATTTCAGTACTCGACAAAATCGTATTCTATTACTCGACTCGAATCATTAAAATTATAACTCGATTCAGATTCTAGCAGCCTACTCGAATCATTGTGTCCAGCCCTTGGATGGAGTGAAAAATACGGTGTAGGAAACATAATCATACCAGGGGCAGACATAAATAACACTAACTTGGAGTTTAGTTGAAAGAATTAACAAATGCAATGAAATTATATAACACACTACAGTAATGTACAAATACTGCGACAAATGAAGCGGTTAGCACTTGGTAATGAAACACTATTTTCATATTTTTCATCAACGGGGCATATTGGAAAGGTTGGCATGAGAGGTAACATGAAACTTAATATAGGTCAGTTCAGTTCTATACCTATATAATTATGCGTCCTGGGACTCGTTTTGTTGAAATTTTTTCAGCGCTCATATTGTCGCTGTGGAATCACGGTAGCTTTTGTCTATTTTTGAAATTTTGAGATCCATTTTTGAAATTTTGAGACCCAGATTTAGAAATTTGCATTTTTTCGGCTATATGGGGTTGTTTTTGTCACGTTGTCTCAGGTTAACCATGGTCAGAATATAGCCGAAAGAAAGGGAAAACTTTACACGAACTATATTCTCTAAAAAGGTGTAAAATGGACATATGCTAACTCTGATTCCACGGTAACGATATATTCGTGTCCTGCATGCAAGTTTCACGCTCTTCTCTGCCAGATGATTTTGAATGAAAGCTTACAACAGTATGTCGGAATGTTACGAAAATAATGCACAACTAACCGTGTACGTTGCCATAAATGGTGCGCTGATACTGCCGAATCTGGCAAACGTTGACATGCTGCCAAGCCCCACATTTCTTACAACGGTCGGATATAGTTCCGCGGTGTAGATGTAAATGATCGTGAAACAACCGGACGTCCCTACTTTAGCAATCAGAGACAAAACCAATCGAATTCCGGATTCCGCTTCGGTTTCTGGCAAAATGTATACTGCGAGTAAGCTTATCGATGATATGAGCATCATTGCACACAAGGTCCCCCGACGTCCGCACCTGTAAGGAAACGTGCGCGTTGTTCTCGTATTTGAATATATACTGACAACTTCAAGAAAGACCTATACGATTAGCCGTAAAGGAATAACTGGATGTCAGAAAATGTAAAATTTATGTAGTAACAAAGTCTCAATAGTCATCATCACAATGTTAAATTAAGAATCAAAAACATTACCAACTCCTGTCCATAAGGAACAAACATATGGGAGCGGAAGGTAGTTGACCGAGCGTTGACATTCCAAAAGCCAAGTAGAAGTTTGGGCTGAATGAACCAGCTCCAAGGGTGATGCAGTAATAGACAAAACTAGTTGTAAACCTGTAAATATTATCTATGATTACATGGATACGGCTGGGATAACAACTGTAACACCTACCACTGTATTATCAGTATAATTGTCCTATACCGCAATAATGGATGCTTCACCAAATCCAGAATGGTGTTAGAAGTATTTTTGATAGAAGATTTTTTAGAAGATGCAATTGTATGGTCAGTGTCGCCTTTGTCGTTTTGCAACAATTGATAATCTGCAAACAAACATCGATTACAACTTTCAAATTTCTTTAAAACTCTTTGTCGGGTTAAGCCACCGTAACGTTCGCAAACCTGCGCCCGTATGGCATCTCCCATTCCATTTCGCCAGCTTTAAAACCGCACTCTCCGCTTCTGCCATACGATTTTCCGAAACTAACCATCTCGGAGATTCGGGAATCAGTCTAAATATAAGCAATGTAAAGGGTCCAATTTAAGGCTCTCCAAGCGTGGCAGCAGTTACTCACAGATAAAATATATATCCCAGCAGACACGGCAGAGTGCATGCAATCGCAAAGGCTCTCCAGCTTGGAAGAAAATACGCTAATAGCAGCGTGAGTATGGAGATAATGCTAAATGAGAATGATCCCAAAACACCTGTGTATATATAATATACGTTGCACAAATACACGTAGGCTATATACGATTTTCAGTAAAGATTTTCCTACC